>NC_138772.1:104988028-105528028 GCF_965119305.1 Pelophylax lessonae
TACGAAATGACGTCATCCGCCGCGGCCACGCCCTATCGCGCAAGGGAAAAAAAAAATCACAAGATCGCAGGATCGGCAGCTGATTGGTGGGTTAGTGGCGGGAGCTTAATAAAAAGGCTCCGCCCCTCCCCTTCCACCTCTTTGACCCAGGCCGAGGCGCAGCAAGACATCCCCCGCGTGTATCGGCGTCCCACCTGCGGCCTAGAAGCCAGCCAGCCATCCAAGCCAGAAGCCGCCAGTCCAGTGAGTCCACACACAAGAGCGAGGAGCCCCAAGTGCGTCCCCATCGCAGCCAGCCAGCGCCGCCAGCCTCACCTCACCTCACCGTAGCCGACAGGCCCTGGAGGCCCAGCCGCCACGCCACTGACGCCAGCCGCCCGCCACAGAGCCCAGAGAGCAGCACAACAACCCACACAGTCACACAGCAGGTATGTCCGAACAAATAATTGTGTAATCATTCATGGGGGTCTCTCGTCTGTATCTCTGGGGGATGTCTGTGATGGGGGGGGCCTGGGACAGGGGACGGTCGGTCGGGGCCCGGGGGTACTGTTCTGCTGTGGCAGTCTGGCAGCCAGGGGGGTCAGTCAGTGTCAGTGGGGGCCTGGGGGTCTCTGTCAGTGTCAGTCAGCTATGGGGGTCTGGGCAAGGGGGGGGACTCACTCAGTGTTTGTCAGTGCTGTGGGGGATTGGGGAAGGTGTGGGGGGACATCCAGGTCTCTGTCAGTGTGGGGGTCTGGGCAGGGGGGGGGGACTCACTCTCACTCAAGTGTTTGTCAGTGCTGTGGGGGATTGGTGAAGGTGTGGGACTTCCAGGTCTCTGTCAGTGTGGGGGTCTGGGCAAGGGGGGGGACTCACTCACTCCCAGTGTTTGTCAGTGCTTTCTTCAGTTCTCATGATTCTGATGCAGACAATCGTGTTGTGTGTTTTTTTGTGATCCCATGAAGATTTACTCAAGGTTTAAGCTTTAGTTGATGATTTACTCTGTTAAGGGTTTTCCTTCCTCTAATGGTGGCTTTGGCTTGGCTTCAGTTGGGTTTAATCGTGGTAGGGACAGAGACTGTCTGCAGGACAGGTAACGTTTTCTGTAAAGTAAGTGACATAAAAGTGACATAAGTGAATTGATAAGCTTAAAGCTTATATTTGTAACTCCCCTCTAGCAGCCAATCCATCAACTCACTTGAGTTGACTGGCAGTTGCAGAGGGAAACAAACATCACAGTGAACATGGAAGTTATGCAGCAGTGCACTATTGCCAGGTTCACCCTTGATGTTTGCTACTAGTCAGGAAGTGCTCTGTTTTGTAGAGGACAGGTTATGGCACACTTGGAATTTATTGCAATGCATATTCACATAAAAGGATTTATATATAATGTTTTGTGGGAATTTATGATGACCATTTTCACAAGAATATTAGCTTGGCTTGCCTTAAAGTACAACTATAGGCCAAACTTTATCCAAAAAGTTTGGCCTTTAGTTGTACTTTAAATGGTGGTAGGCCTGGCTTATATTAATATTTTCTTTTATGAAGCAGTAAACTGCACTACTACAGTTTTTTACTAATTTTACTGTTACTTCTAGTAAAATACTAGTGTTGTTGTCTGTCTCTGCTATGCTGTTTGCATTTTCAGACCTTCCTATATGTTTGCAGTGCAAGTGCACTAAAGTATGCAGGGCTTGCAGGCCATGACAGGGTCCAGGAAAGTGTCCTTTGAAGCAAATGAAAATAAAAAGGATTCTTTTATTTGTGACTGCTTGATTGTTTGTTTTTTTTATAAAGTTTTGAAAACCATTGGGCAGTGGGCTGGGCATGGGCATTGGGCAGTAATCGTGATGCATCGCGGAATCGAATCGTATCGAATCGCGACCCTAATAATCGTAATCGCATCGAATCGTGAGGTAAGTGAAGATGCACAGCCCTAACATACACTGTATGTATTGGTGTGTATATATATATATATATATATATATATTTATATACTGTATGTACATATGTATATACACTGTATGTATATATGTATATATATATACTGTATATGTGTGTGTATAGATAGATATTCAGTTAGTTTTCATGTGTCAGAACATGTCATTACGAGTGCTTTTAGACTTTGGTTTTACTTTTTAAACTTGGCGGCACTGTAATCTCACAAAATCTCGTGAGATTACAGGCAGTCCACCCAGTTATACAGGGATCATGGCCGTTTTCAGAGAAAAAAATTCTCCTCTGATCACCCTTTGAGAATTGAAGTTCTCGGCCACCTAAACTGGGTGCCAGGGGAGATAATTTTTCTCGGAGAACTGCCGAGAATTGAACTGAGAGAAAACTTCTTAGTTTTCTAAATGTACACCTAAACCAGGAAAAAAATAAAATAAAATCTTCCCTGATGCAACATGATTTTTTCCATTACTGTGCTCTTGGTGCTATCAGCATGAGCTTCACCCATTAAGTGGGAAAAAACACGTTCACTCCTAATACTCCTCCACCCCCGTTATGACTCCCGTCCCTCCACCTGCCTATGCTCACATCTAAAAAGCCCCTCACCCCCACTCTAACTCTCCGGGACCCTACCTGCTCGGTTTCCTCTCCCCCCGCAAACCCCGATCTCTATGTGGCAGCTGTCAGCTTCCCTCCTCTGCCATCCTGTCGGCTTTCCGCGCTCCAGGGCAGCCACAGAGGGATCGACTTGCCAAAATAGAAACCGTAAAACTGTGTTTACTATAGGTCAGTTTGTAAATGAAACGGTAATTTTATGAATAAATAGGAGTCTATTCATTAATCTACAGTGCAGCTCAGGCTGCAAAGAAAGGGATGGTCTTCAGTCCCTTTCTCCATTTCAGAAAAGAGATATTAGAGGTCTGTTTAGACCTCTGATGTCTCTCCAAAGCCGCCACCCCTGAAAAAAATAAATAATGTACTTGTACAAAAAAAAAATAAAAAAAAAAAAATAAACATAGGAAGGGTAGATTTAGATATGCGTCTAAATCTCCCTTGCCTCTGAAGCCTAATTCATGTTCAGAGCACGCTCCAGTGGCTACTCACTGCCTGTTTTAACCACATTTTACCAACAAATGCACCGCAACTGCATGCACTACACGGGTTACGGAGCATTAGAGGCATTTCCCTATTGACATAAATGTGTAGTGTTCAGTGGACAGCATCGCTACATGTTGGGTCAAGTTTTCTCTGGATTCAAAGCATCACAGTATCAGCACCCTGTACACAGCCTAATGCAGCTTAAGGGGGGGTCATTTGGCAGGTGGCAAAAACACAGCTTAACCACGCATTTTTTTTCCGCCCCTACCGCAAGTCTAAACAAGGTCTATTTAACGCAGGGCATACTACAGTTGGGTTGTGCTAAGCTGCACAGGGATGCACAGGTATTCCATGCATCCCCATGCAGTTAGTTTCATTGATGTCAATTGGGACACAGTGGCTGCACAGGTGTTCCATGCATTCCTGTGCTGGCAGTCCCATCAATATCAATTGGATGACACAGCCACAGCTCCCAACCTGACATCCATGTGGGAGTATGTCCCTGAACTCACACTGTCTGCGTTTGGGGCCAGGCACTTACACCGGTACGAATGTCAGATTGGTCCTTGCAGCTGCTGCATCCCAGCTGATGTGAATAGGAATGCCTGCACAGAACACCTGTGCATCCCTGTGCGGGTAAACATAATACTCCATAGCCGTACACTTTAGCACACTCCATTGAACAGGGTTTTAGTAGGAATTTAGAAGGAATTGTGTCAGGTATGTTGTGGTTTTATGTTTCACCTGGCTGCTTTTAAACCAAGGGTATTTGTTCTTGACAAAGGAGGATGTTCCTGAAAAGATTCTGGTGGGATTTCAAAAATCTGCTCTCTGGGAGTCTTGGTGTGAAACCCTTTTTAAAATCATACATCCTACCTACTATTTCCGCACTGACAATGCAGACTCTTCACATTTGACCTGTCCGTGGTGTGCTGCCCACCCTTTTTCACCACCTATGGGAGTGCCCATTTCTCCATTTTCTGGAACCCAGTCCTCCATTACATTGGCCAAATCCATCGAACCAACATCTTCAAGGACCCTATGCTCTGTATTTTCAGGTGGGAGGCTTCAACAGACTCAACACAGCCTTCAAACAAGAAAAGTCTACCTCAAAGGATTCACGTCTGCCTCCTGGTAGCCTGCAGGGCACTCATGCAAGCGCGGATTCATCCCAAATTTAGCAGCAGTGAAACAGGCTCTGATGGCTGTCTTCAACTTGGAGAAATTAGACACCATTATCAAGAACTTTAAATCCACTCGGCGCTTCTTCGCCAGGTGGCGAAGCCTTATGAAATACTCCTCCCCAGTAGAGCTCTCATCGCATATGCATTCTTTTCCATACGACTAGTACCTACAGGCTGAGCTTACCAACTCCTTGGGCAAACTCAGTGTCTGACTCACCTAATATGCTGGCCCCTTCCATTCTCTCGTCTTCTGCGTCTTGGAGACCCCCGGTCCTTTAGAACACCCGACACAGGCCACAGTTTTGTTTTATTTAATTAAATGGATTCGGTTTTCTGCCAATTAGCAGCCCAGGGTATCTATTTAAACTTTGGTTGACCTGCTACCACTCCTAAGGTTTAAGTGGTAGAATCAGTTTTTCTGTCCATATCTATAGCAAGTTTTTTCATTTATGGGTTAAATATTGCCCACCAAATATTGATTGTTCTGTTTTGTATTGTGAAGGCATTTTTGCCTATCCTCACAGCCTTCACAGGCTCTTTGTATTCTTACTTCTTTAAAAAATGAAAAATATTAAAAATAAATAAAATAAAAATTGAAAATTATTTATCTATTAACTCAATACAGGCTAAGCTTTTATATTTAGGAGGAATTTTGTAAAATTTGCTGTGTTAGTATCTGCTAAGAATGATTTTAGTGTATTTTTAACAAAAAACTGGATTTTTGACTTAACCATAAAATTCTTTTCTCTGAAGTTCATTGACAGACGCAGCTCCATATTCTTCTTAACCATTGGATTATGCTGCCCCCTAAAGGAGTAGGACATTAGGCAGGACAAATCTTTACCACGCCCTGCAGGCATACACCCACTCACTCTGCTATAGGATTCAGTTTTGTTGCAAGCAGTGTCAGAAATAAAAAACCCCATCCCACTCAGAAATAGAGGGACGGGTGCTGCGACTGTCAATGAACTTCAGAGAAAAGGATTTTACGGAAAGTCAAAAAGACAGTTTTCTCTATCGTTCATTGACAGATGCAGCTCCATATTCTTCTTCACCATTTGGAAGCCCCAAAGCAGTATTTGCATGAGGGGTGGGAAAACACCGCAGAGAAAGAACATAATTCCCCAAAGGCTGAACTTAGCCAACCAGGTAACATGGAGCTCAACCAGGAACAACGAGCTCACCTAGAAACATACACCCTCAATTGCTCTTTTAAACAGCAGCCTGCAAAACCTTGCAGCCTGATTTCCTGGGCAAATCATAGCAGTCCCCTGAGTAGTACAGTGACACTATGGTGACAGTACGTAAAAAAAGTTAAAAAATAAAAATTGTAAAAAGATTATATATCTATATATACATACAGACAGTTGTGCTCATAAGTTTACATACCTTGGCAGAATTTATGATTTCTTGGCCATTTTTCAGAGAGAATGATGAAACAAAAACTTTTCTTTCACTCATGGCTAGTGTTTGGCTAAAGCCATTTATTATCAATCAATCAACTTTGTTTACTCTTTAAATCAGAATGACAACAGAAACTACCCAAATGACCCTGATCAAAAGTTTACAATAAGTTCTTAAAATCGTGCATTGCCCCCTTTAACATCAATGACCGCGTGAAGTCTTATGTGGTATTTGTGAATGAGGCTCTTTATCTTCTCAGATGGTAAAGCTGCTCATTCTTCCTGGCAAAAAGCCTCCAGTTCCTATAAAATTCTTGGGCTGTCTTGCATGAACTGCACGTTTGAGATCTCCCCAGAGTGGCTCAATGATATTGAGGTCAGGAGACTGAGATGGCCACTCCAGAACCTTAACTTTATTCTGCTGTAGCCAATGACAGGTGGACTTGGCCTTGTGTTTAGGGTCATTGTCATGTTGGAATGTCCAAGTACGTCCCATGCGCAGCTTCCGGGCTTCCGTCAATTCTGACTAAATTTTCTGTGCCTTTGTAACTCACACATCCTCAAAACATCAGCCATCCACCTCTGTGTTTCACAGTAGGAATGGTGTACCTTTCATCATAGGCCTTGTTGACTCCTCTCCAAATGTAGCGTTTATGGTTGTTGCCAAAAAGCTCAATTTTGGTCTCATCACTCCAAATCGACTGTGCCAGAAGGTTTGAGGCTTGTCTCTGTGCTGTTTGGCGTATTGTAAGTGGAATACTTTGTGGTATTTGCATAGCAATGGCTTTCTTCTGGCGACTCGATCATGCAGCCAATCTTTCTTCAGGTGCCTCCTTATTGTACATCTTGAAACAGCCACACCACATGTTTTTAGAGAGTCCTGTATTTCACCTGAAGTTATTTGTGGGTTTTTCTTTGCATCCCAAATAATTTTAGTGGCGGTTGTGGCTGAAATTTTAACTGGTCTACCTGACCGTGGTTTGGTTTCAGCCAAACACTAACCATGAGTGAAAGAAAAGTTTTTGTGTTATCATTCATATTGTCGGAAAAATGGCCAGGAAATCAAATTCTGTCAGGGTGTGTAAACTTATGAGTATATATATATATATATATATATATATATATATATATACACACACACACACATATATATATATATATATATATATATATATATATATACATATACACACACACATATATATATATATATATATATATATATATATACTGTATATCTAAATCTATCTATATATACATACATATACACACACACACCCCCCCAATCACCGCCGCACCAGTCATATTGTCCTAATCACCGCTACACCAGCCACAGTGTCCCTGATCACCATCACACCAATCACAGTGTCCCTGATCACCGCCACACCAATCACAGTGTCCCTGATCACCGCCACACCAATCACAGTGTCCCTGATCACCGCCACACCAATCACAGTGTCCCTGATCACCGCCACACCAATAATTGAGTCACCATAAAAACTTGTTCACATGTGTGATGCTCTCTGAAGGGTCATCCATATTTTATTTGCGCTTCAAAAAGCATTTAACAGGCAGTGAAGAGGCATTGTACTGCTTCCTCACCACCTGCTTTAACCCTAAGTACTTGACCTACTGATTACCAACAATACAGACCTGATCACGGATATAGAAATACGGGACAACTTAGGAAACAGTGACCATAGGTCAATAAGTTTCAGTATTAATTACAGTAATAGGAAGCAGAGGGGTAATATAAGAACACTGAATTTCAAAAGAGCCAATTTCCCTAAACTGCGCTTGCTGCTAGAAAATATCAATTGGGATAGAACCCTGGGAACAAAGAACACGGAGGAAAAATGGGAGCGCTTCAAGAGCATACTAAACAGGGGGATTGGCCAGTGCATTCCAAAGGGAAATAAATTTAAAAGAGCAAAAATAAACCCTGGATGGCTAAACTCCAACATAAAAATGTATATTAGTGCTAAAGAAAAGGCCTTCAAAAAATACAAGACTGAGGGGTCATTGGCAGCATTTAAGCATTACAAAGAGTGTAATAAGAAATGTAAAGACGAAATCAGGGCGGCTAAAATAGAACACGAGAGACATATAGCGGAGGAGAGTAAAAAGAACCCCAAGAAGTTCTTTAAGTATATAAACAGTAGGAAAGCGAGGCCAGAACACATTGGCCCCATAAAAGATGACAAAGGAAATATGGCCACTGAGGACAAAGAAAAGGCGGAAGTGTTAAATAATTTCTTCTCTTCAGTCTTCACAAAAGAATCGGGGGGCTACACAAACCCAGCTTGTAAGGCCGAACTAAATAATACACCTCAGGAAGTGCCGCCATGGCTAACAGAGGATAGACTTAGAGCTAAACTAGAGAAACTTAACATAAATAAATCCCCGGGACCAGATGGCTTGCACCCGAGGGTTCTTAATGAGCTCAGCCAGGTGATTGCCAGACCATTATTCTTGATCTTTAAGGATAGTTTACAGACGGGTATGGTGCCAGCTGATTGGAAAAAAGCCAACGTGGTACCAATATTTAAGAAGGGGCCGAGATATATCCCGGGTAACTATAGGCCGGTCAGCCTAACATCTGTAGTCTGCAAAATTTTGGAGGGGATGTTAAGGGACCACATACAAGACTTTAGTAATGAAAACGGTATTATAAGTAGTAATCAGCATGGATTTATGAAAAATCGTTCCTGCCAAACGAATCTATTAACCTTCTACGATGAAGTGAGCAGCCACCTAGATAAAGGTAAGCCTGTGGATGTGGTGTATCTGGACTTTGCAAAGGCCTTTGACACCGTTCCCCACAAACGATTACTGTACAAACTAAGGAAGGTAGGTATGGATCATAAGGTGAGTACCTGGATAGAGAACTGGCTCCAGGGGAGAGTACAGAGGGTGGTGATTAATGGGGAGTACTCGGATTGGCAGATGATACTAAACTAGGCATGCCAATATCTTCTATGCAGGATGTGGAAACCTTGCAAGCAGACCTGAACAAAATAACAGGGTGGGCAACTACATGGCAGATGAGGTTTAATGTTGATAAATGTAAAGTAATGCACTTGGGGGCCAGAAACCAGAAAGCAAGCTACTCACTAGGGGGGGAACCTCTGGGTGAGTCTAGGATGGAAAAGGACTTGGGGGTACTGGTAGACAACAAGCTTGGCAGTGGCATGCAATGCCAAGCCGCCGCAAGCAAAGCCAACAGAATACTGGGATGTATAAAAAAGGGGATTCACTCCAGAAATAAAGAGATTATTCTCCCACTCTACAAGACTCTGGTCCGGCCACATCTGGAGTATGCTGTCCAGTTCTGGGCACCGGTCCTCAGGAAGGATGTGCTGGAATTGGAGAAAGTCCAGAGAAGGGCAACAAAAATAATTAGGGGAATGGAGGACATCAGCTATGAGGAAAGACTACAAGCACTGAACCTTTTCTCTCTGGAGAAAAGACGATTGAGGGGGGATATGATATCAATGTACAAATACTGTACTGGTGACCCGAGCATAAGGAACAAACTATTCAGAGATAGGAGATACAATAAGACACGTGGCCACTCACTAAAACTTGAGGAAAGGCGGTTTAACCTTAAAGTGCGTAAGGGGTTCTTCACTGTAGGAACGGTAAGGATGTGGAATTCTCTTCCACAAGCAGTCGTATCAGCAGGGAGCATTGATAGTTTCAAAAAACTATTAGATGGACACCTTAAAGACCACAACATACAGGGGTATACAATGTACGGTTAAAGCAAACACACACACACATCATAGGTTGAACTGGATGGACTGATGTCTTTTTTCAACCTCACTAACTATGTAACTATGTAACTTGTATACACAAGATAAAATGTCCAATATATAATCAGTCCACACACTGAAAAAGTCAACTTTGACAAGACTCACCGTGCTTTTTAGAAAATGTACTGGGTGTTTGCTTTCCAAAATATGGTCATTTTGAGGGTGTTACCACTGTCCCGGTGCGCCAGGGTCCAAAAATGTGATGGATAGGTCGGAAATTAGAAGAGCAATTTATACGTAATGTGTGCTCCTTGGGGGCCCCTCTATGCATCTAGGCTGTGACAAAGTTTTATATGTAATTACCTCAAACTCGAGAGGTATAGTAGAATGTATTTTGTGGTGTATTCAAAAGTATGCCTATGCGGTGTGCGAGACAACTTATTAAAATGACAACTTTGTAAAAAAGAAAAAATAATTATTTTCCAAGAAATGACAAAAAATAACTCACCATGCCTAGCTAAATATCTTGGACTGTCTACTTTCTAAAAAGTGGGGTCATTTTGGGGGGGGATTTGTACTGTTCTGGCATTTTAGGGCCTCAAGAAATGGGGTCATCAGTCAGTACATTAGAATTAAACGATTTTCAATTATATATGCCATGGTTTGTTATATTTTGGGGGTAAATATATGGCTACATTTCTTTGGTAAAAATAACATTAATCAATGTATATATTTAGCCTGTATGAACGTTAGTCTACAAAGTCAAATGATAAAAATATGACAGTGTGTGCATCTTTCATGTACCATATTGGAATGGTAAAGCTAAAAGTAAACGTATGTGTTTTTCTTTAGGGCTCTTTCACACGGGCGGTCCAATCAGATCCGCCTGTCAGTTTTTTAGGCGGATCTGATCGGATCCTCCATGCAGCTCTATGGGGCAGCGGGTGTCAGCGGAGACACCTCCGCTGACACCCGCTGCCATCCGCATCCGATCCTGTCCGTGAAATCTGGACGGATGGAAACCCTATTTTTCCATCCGTTCAGTAATTGGATCGGATCTGATGAGAGCGGACAGGCGGTCCGCTCTCATCCGATCCCCCATAGAGGGCAGCGGGGGCTGAGACACCTCCCTCTCCGCTCTGCAAGCGGAGAGGGAGCTGTCATCCGCCGGCTCAGCGGGGATCATGGATCGATCCCCGCTGAGCAACACGGATCCGCCTACGGAGGCGGACCGTGTAAAAGAGCCCTTAGGAGCTTTAATCCCCTTTAGACGATACACTGACATGCAGAGGGGAGAAAACCTTTTGCATAATTTGTTAGTGTAACATTAGGATAAAATTAAGCCAAGCTGACAAGGGCACATATTAGTATTACCCAGATTTTTTCATAAATTTGTGATTGATAAAATTTCAAATGGTATTGCATTCACTAAACTGAGCATGTGGCGCTTGGGCCATGAAAGCAAACAGCATTCACATGATTTAACATAATTGCTGCAACCTGGGCATTCATTTTGGGTTGCAACAGCTGTGCCCAAGCCTCTGAACAGACAAAAAGTGCTGTGACGTCACTACACTCCCAATTTAAACACTATACAGAGGAAAAGTGTTTCCATTCCTTTCTAAAGCATGCTATCAAGTAATCTGCAAAAGCATCAGAAGCCCAAGAGCTGATTGTTTCAGCTGGCGCTTCCAGTCCAAACCTTTATTGGGAACCACTGATACCGATGCCGTTTTAAATTTGTGCTGGGATGAAGAGCTTCTACCTTCGATTTTAAAAACAAGTCTGGGGCTCAAATGGTTAAGAGTGAGCATAATAATAATAAATGATACCGCTCATTTTATTTAGAAGAATCAAACATTATGACAAAGCCCAATAAATGCGGCTGAAGCAGACCTAGCCTCAGATATTTGATACATGCCAAGTAAACGTGAATACATTTATTACCTCTTCAGCAGATCATGATACAGTGCCTGACAAAGCTTTTATCTTATCCCCTTGAAGTATGATGCCATCTTTGGTCAGGCATCATCCAGCCCCTTCACTAGATCCAGACTGACAGCACAACATATGCAGAAAAGCTCCCACCACAGCATGGAAACCACTTTTTGGCCACTGAGCTGCAAAAAAAGTAGGCCACAAGTGGTAGAAACATGAGAAAGAACGTGAGCGATAGTTTGGAAGAAGGATGGGCCAAATCATATGCAAGTTTTTACTCCACAGAAAGACCCTATAATTTTTTTTTTCATTCTTCAATAAGGAGAAACTATCATGAGATTCTGAGATCATCATACGGCTTTGCAAAAACCCCATCCTTTGAAAGAGCTGGGAAACCAAGCAAAAATATGTTGCCACTGGAGTCCATGACACACGAGCAAGTAACATTTAAAACAAATATACTGGATTTTTGGTGGAGATGGCCTTTAAACTTCATTGGTGTTAGAAGGAGCATATTGGATATAGAGTATATGGTGCTCCATGGAGTATTTTCAATCAGAGATTAAAAAAAAAAAAAAAAAAATACACTAAAAAAAGAAGCTAACACCCCTTCAGCCTGCTCACACAACAGAAGAATATAGGAATGACAGGTCAATTTTAAATAAACAGATCAAATGTATGATTATGATTGTAAAAGATGAATTGATTTCTGCAGCTGGAAACATTAGCATAGCACTGAATACTGAATTTGTTATTACTTCAGACAAAAATGTACAAGAGATGCAGCCTGTCCGTGTTAGAGAAAAATAAAGATGTTTTCAATAGCTCATAGCAGAGCATGTTTAGGATGGATGGTGCTTTTCAATGAAGATAGCTGCCAAGCCTTCAGAGTGTTAACCGTTCACATACAAAGTGTTGCTGCTGTCAGGTTCCTCCAATTTGACAGATCAAATCTTATTTTCCTCCTCAAACCCCAAGAACAGATACTGCCAATGTACATTCGGTGGTGAGCAAATTGATTAATCCCTCTCAACAGAAATCACATCTCTTGATTACAACTAGAAGACGTTAAGCGGCATTATTCTGAAGTGACAACACTTGACAAATTCCCAAACCGCCTCACTCTCAAGCCTATTGTCACCAGTATTAACCCAGATGAAAAATTAATTTCCCTTATCTTCTTCTAAGCCCCAAAATCCAAATCCTTCAAACAGACTCCTCTTTTCTGTAAAGGTATTATGAAAACCTCAGAAAGATTAATTGCATGTCTTCAGGTGACATTAAATTAATTTTGGTGCTCGTGACAGACATTTGATAGTGCATATTGAGAGGACAGATAACATTGTCAGGATACACAGCAGGACACTGAAGCGGTGTCCCAGGGCAGCATCTTATGAATTGTGCTGTGATAAGGCCAGTACCTCACTGTCATTGGCGCTGTTACTGATCTTGGATCTTGCAAATCTGACGACACAGCTTTCTATAAGGTCTGACAATGCTGTGGCCTTGCAATAAACACGTTGCCTCAACAGTCAGGACAATGCAGTTGGAGATGTTAAACCTTTGCCAACAAGCAGTCTCTGAACAATATAATATAAAAACTGCATCACTTCCAGCAGCTTGGCAGTTTTAGAGATATACACCAAATACTCTTTGGTGTGTAAAACAGCCTTTAGTCAGCAAGCTGTAGTAAACAGAAAAATGGGATTTTGACTTACCATAAAATCAATATCTCAGATTTTCATTGACAGACACAGCTTCTGGTATTCTTAAACATTGGGTTATACTGACCCCTACAGGAGTAGGACAGTAGGCAGAAAAAAATTCTGGCTGCACCAAAGGGCAGTCCCAGGAGGTATACTCCCTCTCTCTGCTATAGCCACTCAGTTTTGTTACAAGCAGTGTTATTAGAATTATAACTCCACAGAGGGGCGAGTGCTGTGTCCATTAAGAAACATCAGAAAAATAGATTTTACGGTAAGTCAAAAATCCCATTTTCTCTTTTGTTCATTGACGGACACAGCTTCTGGTATTCTTACCCATTGGGACATCCCAAAGCAGTGTTAAACACGAGGGGAGGGAAACTGCAAAAATTCCCAAGGCTAAAGATTAGCCAACCAGGCAACAGGGGCTCATAAAAACTGATGCCCACCTATAAAAAAAAAAAAAAATAAAAAAATACATCCTCAAAGAGGATCAGGTCCTCTTAAACAGCAGCTTGCAAAACCTTGCGGCCAAAGGAAGCATCCGCAGATGCCAACATATCCACTTTATAAAAGTTTGTAAAAAAGTGCACTGACCACTAGGTAGTCGCCTTGCAAACCTGCGTCACTGACGCCTGATAATAAAAAGGCCCAGAAGGCACTAAGCGCCCTAGTAGAGTGCACCTTGACAGGGAAAGGAGGAACCTGACCCCTGATGGAATAGGCCTGAACCAAGGTCTCTATGATCTATCTAGAAATGGAAGCAGAGGAAGCAGACAACCCTTTGAGGTCCATCCATGAGCACAAATAGAAAGTCTGATTTCCCAAAAAATTTCCGTAGCTGCCAGGTACACTCTAATTGCTGGACCACATCTAAAGCATGCAAGACAAATTCCTTCCGATGTTTAAACCTGGGACACAGAGAAGGCAACACAATGGCTTCATTCAAATGAAAATCAACAACTTGGGAAGGAATGATGGAAGTGGGCGAAGCACCACCATATCTGTGTGCATCACCACCATTAGGGTTGAGCGGACACCTAGATGTCCGTGTTCGACGGGTTCGGCCGAACTTTAAAAAAAAGTCCGGGTCCGTGTCCCGGACTTTTACCGAACTTTTCCCGGACACCGAACCCCATTGAAGTCAATGGGGACCCGAACTTTAAGGCACTAAAATGGCTCTAAAACACCAAAGGAAAGGGCTAGAGTGCTGCAAATGGCAGCAAAACGTAATTAAGAGCATGGCAAGTGCTCTGCAAACAAATGTGGATAGGGAAATAACTTAAAACAACAAAAAAAAACAGAAAAATAAAACAATGTTCTTCTTCATCTCTGAAGGACGAGGCCCATATGGAGTAGGAGGGAGGTTGAGGTGGTGGTGGATGTGGCGGTGACATAGGCGTGCGCACAGGGTGTGCTGGGTGTGCCTGGGCACACCCTAATCACCTAGGGCACATAGCATTGCCAGTGAGGAGATGGGAAAGATCTCCCTGGGACCTGCTCTGCTCTATTTCTCCTTGCCTACAGGTACATGGCCCCGATACATTACTCTCCCTGCTGGCAAACACATGCATGTGTATTTCAACTTTGGGGTGCACACCTTAATGCAATAGGCTGCGCACACCTATGGGCGGTGTAGGTGGAAGCGGCGGTGGAGGAGGACCAGGGCCGGATTAACAGCATCATGGGCTTGGTGCTGAGGATTTTGAAGGGCCTTAAGGGCCGTGCCTTGCCATGCACCCAGAGGAGGAAGGGTGCAGCCATGCATGCCTAATTCAACATGGGATGCTGTCTCTGAAGCCCATAAACACATCCATGCATCGCCAACTGTCCCTCCTTGTCCGGCCTTCACGCTGTGTGGGGAGGTTCTGAGGGTGCTGCCTGGGGAAGCGAGCATAGAAGCCAGACTTCTGTGTTTACAAGTGACAGAAGAGCGGTAACAGTGAATATGGCCAACCCGGGGCCTATATAAAAGGTAGGGGCCTGGAGCTGCAGCTCCAATAGCCCCTACATTAATCTGGCCCTGAGGAGGAGGACGAGGTAGCCAACACTGCTTCTTTTCAAAAATTTTAAATGAGGGTACACCCCAAAAGAGTGAGAAAGAGCAAAAATGGAACAATGGGTGGGTAAGGTCGGTATCCATTGCTATTCTGCATAAGGTACGGAAAAGTCCCGTGGGATCCATGCCTGGTTCATTTTAATGAACGTGAGCTTGTCCACATTGTCTCTGGACAGGCGGCTGCGCTTGTCTGTTATAACGCCCCCAGCCGTGCTAAATACCCGTTCAGATAATACACTGGCTGCAGGGCACGCCAGCACCTCCAAGGCGTAAAGGGCAAGCTCAGGCCATGTGCCCAATTTGGAGACCCAGAAGTTGAAGGGGGCAGACCCGTCATTCACTACATGTAGGCGTGTGCACACATACTGCTCCACCATGTTGGTAAAATGCTGCCTCCTGCTAAGACGTTCCATCTGAGCTGCTGGTGCTGCTGTTTGTTGTGGCGTGCTGACAAAGCTTTTCCACATTTCGGCCATGCTAACCCTGCCTTCTGAGGTGCTGGTGGTGCCCTGGTTGCGTTGGCGACCTCCTCCTCCTCCTCCTCTGCCTTGTGCTTCCACTGTGGCCCCGCTGTCAGATGGGAATGCCAGCAGCATGGCGTCTACCAGCGTGCGCTTGTACTCGCGCATCTTGCGATCGCGCTCCAGTGAGTGAATTAAGGACGGTACGTTGTCCTTGTAACGGGGATCCAGCAGCGTGGCCACCCAGTAATCAGCACAAGTTAGAATGTGGGCAACTCGGCGGTCGTTGTGGAGACACTGCAGCATGTAATCGCTCATGTGTGCCAGGCTGCCCAGAGGCAACGAAAGGCTGTCCTCTGTGGGAGGTGTATCGTCCGTGTCCTCTGTATCCCCCCAGCCACGCACCAGTGATGGCCATGAGCTGGCCTGGGTGCCACCCTGCTGTGAACATGGTTCCATCTCCTCCTCCAGCTCCTCCTCCTCCTCATCCTCCTCATCCTCGAGAACTGTGCCCCTGCTGGACAATTGCGTCCCTGGCGTTTGCGTGTGCAGGAACCCACCCTCGGAGCCCCTTGCGAATGACTGCCCTGAAAGCCTTGGAAATGTTACCTCTTCATCCTCCTCCTCCTCCTCATCCTGTGCCACATCCTCTTCCATCATCGCCCGAATTGTTTTTTCAAGGAGGCATAGAAGTGGGATAGTTAAGCTGAGAACGGCGTCATTGCCACTGGCCATGTTGGTGGAGTACTCAAAACAGCGCAACAAGGCACACAGGTCTCGCATGGAGGCCCAGTTAAATTAAATAGCGGAATAGAAAATATGATCCAAAAAAAGTGTATGTATATCACACGTACACAACCACACTGGGCCCCAATTACTATTGTTTGTACCCCTAAAAGGCTAGATGAGGAGTAGGGGGGGTATGGAACAGGCAGCACCCTCAAACCTTCAGAAGTATGAGATGAACCCCAACAACTTGGAAAGGTGGATCTCTCTCACACGTACCAACACAGACTATCCCCCAATTTAACTGATCCCCAAAGGTTTTTGATTAAATAGCGGAATAGAAAATATGATCCAAAAAAAGTGTATGTATATCACACGTACACAACCACACTGGGCCCCAATTACTATTGTTTGTACCCCTAAAAGGCTAGATGAGGAGTAGGGGGAGTATGGAACAGGCAGCACCCTCAAACCTTCAGAAGTATGAGATGAACCCCAACAACTTGGAAAGGTGGATCTCTCTCACACGTACCAACACAGACTATCCCCCAATTTAACTGATCCCCAAAGGTTTTTGATTAAATAGCGGAATAGAAAATATGATCCAAAAAAAGTGTATGTATATCACACGTACACAACCACACTAGGCCCCAATTACTATTGTTTGTACCCCTAAAAGGCTAGGAGTAGGGGGAGTATGGAACAGGCAGCACCCTCAAACCTTCAGAAGTATGAGATGAACCCCAACAACTTGGAAAGGTGGATCTCTCTCACACGTACCAACACAGACTATCCCCCAATTTAACTGATCCCCAAAGGTTTTTGATTAAATAGCGGAATAGAAAATATGATCCAAAAAAAGTGTATGTATATCACACGTACACAACCACACTAGGCCCCAATTACTATTGTTTGTACCCCTAAAAGGCTAGATGAGGAGTAGGGGGGGTATGGAACAGGCAGCACCCTCAAACCTTCAGAAGTATGAGATGAACCCCAACAACTTGGAAAGGTGGATCTCTCTCACACGTACCAACACAGACTATCCCCCAATTTAACTGATCCCCAAAGGTTTTTGATTAAATAGCGGAATAAAAAATATGATCCAAAAAAAGTGTATGTATATCACACGTACACAACCACACTGGGCCCCAATTACTATTGTTTGTACCCCTAAAAGGCTAGATGAGGAGTAGGGGGAGTATGGAACAGGCAGCACCCTCAAACCTTCAGAAGTATGAGATGAACCCCAACAACTTGGAAAGGTGGATCTCTCTCACACGTACCAACACAGACTATCCCCCAATTTAACTGATCCCCAAAGGTTTTTGATTAAATAGCGGAATAGAAAATATGATCCAAAAAAAGTGTATGTATATCACACGTACACAACCACACTAGGCCCCAATTACTATTGTTTGTACCCCTAAAAGGCTAGATGAGGAGTAGGGGGGAGTATGGAACAGGCAGCACCCTCAAACCTTCAGAAGTATGAGATGAACCCCAACAACTTGGAAAGGTGGATCTCTCTCACACGTACCAACACAGACTATCCCCCAATTTAACTGATCCCCAAAGGTTTTTGATTAAATAGCGGAATAGAAAATATGATCCAAAAAAAGTGTATGTATATCACACGTACACAACCACACTAGGCCCCAATTACTATTGTTTGTACCCCTAAAAGGCTAGGAGTAGGGGGAGTATGGAACAGGCAGCACCCTCAAACCTTCAGAAGTATGAGATGAACCCCAACAACTTGGAAAGGTGGATCTCTCTCACACGTACCAACACAGACTATCCCCCAATTTAACTGATCCCCAAAGGTTTTTGATTAAATAGCGGAATAGAAAATATGATCCAAAAAAAGTGTATGTATATCACACGTACACAACCACACTAGGCCCCAATTACTATTGTTTGTACCCCTAAAAGGCTAGATGAGGAGTAGGGGGAGTATGGAACAGGCAGCACCCTCAAATCTTCAGAAGTATGAGATTGTGTTCACTGTACCCCACAAAGATTGAGTTCACTGCACCCCACAATGATTGTGTTCACTGCACCCCACAAAGATTGTGTTCACTGCACCTCACAAAGATTGTGTTCACTGTACCCCCCAAAGATTGTGTTCACTGCACCCCCCAAAGATTGTGTTCACTGCACCCCACAAAGATTCTGTTCACTGTACCCCACAAAGATTGTGTTCACTGCACCCTAAAAGGATGTTGTTCACTGCACCCCACAAAGATTGTGTTCACTGCACCCTAAAAGGATGTTGTTCACTGCACCCCAAAAAGATTGTGTTCACTGTACCCCCCCAAAGATTGTGTTCACTGCACCCCACAAAGATTGTGTTCACTGCACCCCAAAAAGATTGTGTTCACTGTACCCCCCAAAGATTGTGTTCACTGTACCCCCCAAAGATTGTGTTCACTGCACCCCAAAAAGATTGTGTTCACTGTACCCCCCAAAGATTGTGTTCACTGCACCCCACAAAGATTCTGTTCACTGTACCCCACAAAGATTGTGTTCACTGCACCCCAAAAAGATTGTGTTCACTGTACCCCCCCAAAGATAGTGTTCACTGCACCCCACAAAGATTCTGTTCACTGCACCCCACAAAGGATTTTGTTCACTGCACCCCAAAAAGATTGTGTTCACTGCACCCCAAAAAGGATTTTGATCACTGCACCCCAAAAAGGATTTTGTTCACTGCACCCCAAAAAGGATGTTGTTCACTCCACCCCAAAAAGATTGTGTTCACTGCACCCCAAAAAGATTGTGTTCACTGCACCCCACAAAGGATTTTGTTCACTGCACCCCAAAAAGATTGTGTTCACTGCACCCCAAAAAGGATGTTGTTCACTGCACCCCAAAAAGGATTTTGTTCACTGCACCCCAAAAAGATTGTGTTCACTGCACCCCACAAAGGATTTTGTTCACTGCACCCCACAAAGATTGTGTTCACTGCACCCCACAAAGATTGTGTTCACTGCACACCAAAAAGGATTGTGTTCACTGCACCCCAAAAAGATTTTGTTCACTGCACCCCAAAAAGATTGTGTTCACTGCAGCCCAAAAAGATTGTGTTCACTGCAGCCCAAAAAGATTGTGTTCACTGCAGCCCAAAAAGATTGTGTTCACTGCAGCCCAAAAAGATTGTGTTCACTGCAGCCCAAAAAGATTGTGTTCACTGCAGCCCAAAAAGATTGTGTTCACTGCAGCCCAAAAAGATTGTGTTCACTGCAGCCCAAAAAGATTGTGTTCACTGCAGCTCACACACAGAAAAATGGATGTGGATCACTGACACCTGCCTATCTCCAATCCCACACCACACAGCAATATCGATTGTAGTTTGTAGAACACAGTTTCCCTAAAATTCAGCAGACTCTGTCCCTAACAGGATTGAGAAGAGATCGTAGATCAGGATTGAGTGCAGATTCACCCCACCCCCCACACAGCAATATCGATTGTAGTTTGTAGAAGACACTGACCCTATAATTCAGCAGACTCTATCCCTAAAATGCCTACAACTCGCCCTGCCTAAACACTCCGACCTGTCCCTCAATTCTATCCGGACACAAATGGTTTTTTCCTGCCTATCTTTCCCTAATCAGCAGCCAGCACGTTGATGTGTGCTCTGTCCCTGATATAAGCAGCATAATGACGCCGCTGCGGCTGCCTCGAACTTATAAAGACTTGGTCACATGCTTCAGACGGCCAATCACAGCTACTAAGACATTTGCAGGCATGGCTGGGATGGCTTAAGGCACACCAGTTAAACGATTGTTGATTGGCTGTTGAAAGCCCGCCATGAAAAGAGCGCCAAAGCATGCAAAACCCGGAAATAAAACGACCGAACACGGATTTTTACCCGAACATACAGTAAAGTGTCCGTGTCCGTGTTCGGGTACAAAAAATCCAATTATTCGGTACGAACACGAATAATACAGTCCGTGTTCGCTCAACACTAACCACCATATCTGTGTGAATCACCAGATAAGGTGAACGACAGGATAACACCGGCAGGTCCGAAAACCAACACTCAAGAGGTGATAGCCACCAAAAAAGGCCACCTTCTGGGACAGCATAAGCAGGGGAAACTCCCTAAGATTTTCAAAGGGAGACTGCTAGAGAACCAAAAGTACCAAATTGAGGTCCCAAAGTGGCAAAGGAGACCACACTGGAGGGACCAAGTCCCGAAACACCCTGAAGAGAGGTACGCACCAGAGCTGTAGCCAAGGGTGCTTGGAAGAAGACCGCCAAGGCCGACATCTGGCCCTTGATAGTAGTACTCAAGGCCAGCTTCTGTTCAACCCCCTGTTGAAGGAAGGTCAAGATCCGAGCCACTGAAAAAGAGCGAGGAGGAATCCCTAGGGATTCACATCAGGCAACGTACATCCTCCACGTACGATGGAAGATCTTCCAAGAAGTAGATTTCCTCAGAAAGACCTCTATCTCTCAACACCTGGCCTATAACAGCCATGCCGTTAAAGCCAGCGACTGTAAAGCAGGATGGAAGATCGGACCTTGAGACAGCAGATCTTCCCTGAGAGGAAGTCATCAAGGAGCATCAGCGACCAACCTTACCAGGTATGCGTACCAAGACGGGCGACGCCAGTCTGGGGCCACCAGAATGGCCGGAATTCTTTCCACCTCTACCCTGCGTAGAAGCCTTGGCAGAAGTGTTAACAGAGGGAAGGCATAAATCAGCTGATACTGACCAGTGCGTTTGTGGCGTCGGCCAGAGGGTCTCAAGACCTAGCTACAAACCTCTGCACCTTCTTGTTGAGACGAGAAGCAAACAGATCAACCTTGGGCGTCCCCCACCAAACACACAGGAGATGAAACACCTCCGGGTATAGGGACCACTTCCCTTGGTCCAACACCTGACGACTCAGGTAATCCACTTGCCAGTTTTCCACACCTGGGATGTGCACCGCAGAAGGAGCTGGAACAATCTGTTCTGCCCAGGCCAGAATCTCGGCCACCAGGACACTCTTGGTGCCCCCCCGGGGACTGATGTAAGCCACAGCAGTGGCTTAGACCGATTGAATCCTAAACATTTATCGACAGTTTGGACTCCTCTGCTGTGCAGGTTCCCTAGGCACAGAGCTTCCCCAGCACCCCCGGCCCCAGCCTGACAGGCTGGCGTCCGTGGTTATCACCATCCAAAACAACGGAGTAAGGACTTGCCCTGGCATAGTGCTGGTGACTAAAGCCACCACAACAGAGCAGACTGTGTGTTGTGGCTCAACCGAATCACAGTGTCCAAGGACTTTGGATCCTTGTTCCAATTGACAAAAATCTCCTTTTGCAAAGGTCTTGTATGGAACTGAGCAAACGGAACCGCCTCGAAGGTTGATACCATCAGACCGAATACCTGCATGCAGGTTTTCAGAGAGGGCAGACAGCAACCGAATCGCCTCCTGCAATTTTGCAGCTTGTCCTCTGACAGTCGCCGCCCACTCATACAGTCTTCACTTATGGGTATATACTTATGCATAGGGGTAAACTAGGCAAAAGATTTTTGTTAAAATCATACACAAAAGCATTTGCATGTACACACCCACAGGGGGCTGTCATTCTGGACCATACCCTCATGCTAGCAGCATTATCAACTCAGTTTGGTAGCAAGCAGTATATAGATCCAACAACCCCAAAAGAGGGGCGGGGGGCGGCGACTGTCAGAGGACTCAGAGAAAAGAATTTTATGGTAAGTTCTTACAAAATTTCTGTTTTCTCTTACGTCCTCTGACAGTCGCCGCCCACTCATAAAGTCTTCACTTATGGGACGTCCCAAAGCAGTGTAGACTTGAGGGGTGGGAACGCAACCGCCACAAGGGTAACGCAACACCCAGGTCAGAGAAGGAACCTTATCGCCAAGATAAAAGGTAAAAAAACACTGGGTAACAGGAAGCTCAACAGGAGCAACAAAACCCAGGAAAGCAAAAAAACAGGGGGTTAATCCCCCAACAGGAAGGGACAGACACAAAACTGTAACGTCCCCCTAAAGTACAGCCGCACTCAGAACTGTGGGGCCAAAGGAGGCATCGGCTGACGCCAAAACATCAAGTTTGCAAAGTATGGTAAAAGGTATGCACGGCCGTCAAGTCGCCGCTTTGCACACCTGGGACACCGACGCCTAATGGCGAAAAAAATCCAAGACACACTCACCGCCCTGGTAGAGTGTGCCGGGACAGGGAAAGGTGGAACCTGTTCCCAAAGCGAATAGGCCAGTACAATCGTCTGCCTGATTCATTTAGAAATGGTTGCCACAGACTAAGCCGTACCCTTCCGAGGTCCCTCAGGAAGGACAAAGAGAATCCGACATTCTGAAGGATTCAGTAGACGACAGGTAGACCCTGAACGCCCTGACAACATCCAAGGGAATGCAAGGCAAACTCCTTAGGGTGCTTAGGCTTCGCACACAGCGAAGGCAAAACAATATCCTCAATGAGATGGAAAACAGAAAACCACCTTAGGAAGGAAGGATTGATGAGGTCGCAAGACCACCTCGTCCCTAAGGACAACCAGGTAGGGAGAGCGGCAGGACAAGGCCGCCAACTCCGACACTCTGCGAGCAGATGTGATGGCCACTAAAAAGGCATTTTCCGTGACAGTGCCAGCAGAGAAAACTCCCTGATATTTTCAGAGGGAGGACGTAGAAAAACGGACAGGACCAGATTCAAGGCCCAAGGAGCCAACGGCGCCCTCCTAGGGGGAGCCGGATGACGCACACTTTTATCAAAAGTGCGGATCAAGTAATTTGATGCCAGAGGGCGCTGGAAAAGAATAGCCAGCGCGGATATCTGATCATTAATAATGGGCAGCGCCAAACGCTGATCCACACCAGATTGCCGGAAGGCCAACACCCTCGCCACCGAAAAGGAGTGAGGATGGAAACCCGGAGATTCACGTCAGGCAAAATAAGCCTTCCAGGTACGATAATAAATCTTACCAGAAGAGGCCTTCCTAGCCTTCAGGAGGGTAGGAATGACCGCCGACAAGAGACTTTCGATCTCTCAGGACCTGCCTTTCAACAGCCACGCCAGCAAAGCCAGCTACCGTAAAGCAGGATGGAAGATCGGCCCCTGCGAAAGCAGATCGTTTCATGAGGGGAGCCGCCAAGGAGGCTCGACGACCAGTTGCATGATGTCCGCGTACCAGGACCGGCGCGGCCAGTCTGGAGTCACTAGGAACACCTGCTTTCAGTACCGAGGCCAACCTGCGAAGGAACCGGGACAACAAGTGAATGGGAGGAAAGGCATAGATCAGACGATACTGATTCCACGGCACCACCAACGCGTCCGAGTGGTCTGCCAGAGGATCGCGAGTTCTTGCCACGAACCTTTTCACCTCGTTGAGACGAGACACGAACAGATCCACGTCCGGGGATCCCCATTGTGCACACAGCATCTGAAAACACCTCCGGGCATAGGGACCATTCCCCTTGTTCCAGGGTCTGACTGCTCAGAAAGTCGGCTTGCCAGTTCTCCACACCCGGAATGTGAAGTGCCGAAAGTGCCGAGACCCGTGTCTCGGCGCATGACAGAATCTCGGCCACTTCCTTGGCCCCACAGGCACTCCTGGTGCCCCCTTGGTGATTGATGCATGCCATCGCAGTGGCATTGTCTGTCTGCACACGCACAGGGCGGTCCTGCAGACGACCCGACCAAGGCAACAAACATAGGTTGATCATTCTTAGTTCTAACACATTTAACGGCAGAGAGGATTCCTCTTCCGACCAAGTGCCCTGGGCATACAAAGTGCCCAGAATACCGCCCCAGCCTGACAGGCTGGCATCCTTGGCGATCACCGTCCATGGATTTGTGCAAATGGTATCGCCTCGAAGGCTGACACCATCAACCCCAGGACCTGCATGCAGGTCCTGAGTGATGAGGAATGTTGTCTGGGGCCTGACCCCGCTGTGTAGAGTGTTGAGTTATACCTCTGGGAGGAAGACTTCGCTTGAGCACTTGCGCCAATGTTCATTCACCATTGCATGAAATTCGGCGTGACAGGGAAAAAACCTGAACCGATTTCCGGGGTCTGCGGGTCCCAAAGGATGACCGCGTAAACCTGCTGGTGGGGCACATCCTCCAAATGCAGCGTTTCTGTGACAGAACTGAGCGCAGCCACAGCAGCGCGATCTCCGGCAGCCCTGGCGGGGGAAACTTCCCCCTTCCCCTCCAACTGGGAGGACTGAGACCGCGCAGGGGGTACACTGTCCGTGACAACCATATCAGAATCTGAATCAGAAGAAGATGAAGGCCTGGCCCATATCCTAAAAGACCGTTAAGACGACAGGAGATCCACCTATGATGCTAAAGTCGCTAGTGCAGCGTCAAGGGAGCTCCGCTCAGAGCTGGGGTGAATTAGCTATCCTGGGAAGCCACATTAAAACTAATGAAAATTTTGAAAGCGCTGGCCCTTTAAGTAGTAAGGGATGCGGATCGCACCGCGAGGTACCGCAGCAGCAATGAAATAGTGTCACAAGCAACCAACAGGAAAGTGACTGCCAGCATGGAAAAAATGACCCAAGAGAAGCTAAAAAGACCCCCAGAAGGCATACATACAACCTTCACGCTTTGCTGGAATGATCTGCAGTCTGAATAAAGGAAATTATGTCATCCGCTAGAGGACACAGACTAAGGGAAAATGGCTGCCTATGTAATGGGGAGGCTTCGGGAAAATGGCCGCCGAGCCCATGTATTGGAAGGACCATGCCACATCCAAGATGGCGCCGGAAGGGCGCGAAATAGCTACAGGGAGGAGCGCAGAGCCCATAATGAAGCTGAATAGCGCTCACACAAAAAAATGGCGGCCCCGCGATTTGCAGCGGGCCGCCCGCACATGTCTGACACCCCCACAAAGTACACAAAAGGCACACATCGGGGAGAGGGACCCCCCGCGACCCCCCCCCCACAGCGCGGCAGAACCGCAATAGTGCCCACAGGGACAGGGAGAGACCGGGAAGGACACTGACAGACATGAGGGGAATAATACAGACATCACAGACAGAATGTCATCCCCAAAACAGAGGCCCCACAGACACCCCCCAAATAGAGGGGTTACTCACCGACCAGCGATAGCGTGGGTGCCGCCGTGAGACAGGAAGCCTCCCACCCCAGGTGGTGGGGGTACCGTCAGCCAAACAGGACGCTAGCTACATGCGGCGTACCACAGTAGAGTCATCCTAGCGAAGTAGCCACATTCGCGGGCAGTGTCCCTGAGGACTGGGATAGTTCGTTTGCGAGGCCTGGGCGTACGCATAGCCTGCTAATGGCTCAATGGCAGACTGGGATTCCGTAAGGTTCTTTGTCCTGAAATACCAGGACAACCAGTCCGATTCCCAGCTCCACAAACGCTGTAGTCTTCTGATCTGACTAACTAAGCGCAGGAACAAATAAAATTCTATCATGAGAAAAAGAAAAACACACTTTTTCAGAAATAAAATGAAAGTAGAGAGGCTGAGACCGCAGCCCCAGCAAGGGAAAGCCTGTCTACCCCTTAGCTAGGCAAAAGACAAACTGAGTTGAGAATGCTGCTAGCATGAGGGTATGGTCCAGAGTGACAGCCCCCTGTGGGTGTGTACATGCAAATGCTTTTATGTATGATTTTAACAAAAATCTTTTGCCTAGTTTACCCCTATGGATAAGGACAATACCCATAAGTGAAGACTGTATGAGTGGGCGGCGACTGTCAGAGGACGCAAGAGAAAATCCAGTCTTGAGGAAGGTATCAGGGTGGATTTTTTTAAATTGATGGTCCCCCCGAACTCCTGCAGGGTTTGGACAGTGATCGTTAGGTCACCCATCAGGGCTGAACGAGAGTCCGCTCTCAATAAGAGATTGTCTAAGTGCCCCAGTACTGCAATCCCCCATCGCTTCTCGGCCTTTTGGCTAAGATCAAGTGTAGTATCTGTTCTTATCAGTTGGTATGGAACCTGATGGTTAGTATCGGTGGGGGCCGAAATGAACCGGGGCGCTCTGGAACTACCGGAGGACCGGGAAGTAAGCCACACCAGAGAAAGACGGATGGTTCCATTGCCTTCCTGATTTGAATGGGTCCGCCCCTATCAGTTTGAAGGGAGCGGGAAAGCTGGTGTTGGCACTCACACCGGTTAGTACTGCTCCTGGATGTAATTGGTAAGGAATGGCGGATGGCGGTGGGAGAGCCTTTCCTCCTGGGTTGAATCTGGCCTTGCAAAAGGCTTGTCCCCAGTTGAAGGCAGGCTCCCCCTAAGCTGTCTAAAGTTCTGATGCCTCCTGGTAGGATAGGGCTACACTGGGTCTGGCCTTTGGGCCGAGATAGAAAAAGCCTGTGGTGTACGTGCCCCTGGGGTGGCAGCCCAGGGGTGCCTTAATTCTCACTGGTGAGGGGCAGCTCGCCTTGAGTTTTTTGGCACCTTGGTCACTGCACCACACACACTTTTTCCGCACCTGCCTCTTGGGCTAGGCCTTTTGGCTTCGACCAGAGGAATTTGTATTCCGGCCGGAAGGCCTGCCTTTGTATTTTCACATTGGCACTAATTCACCTCTCCACTTCCCCTTCCCCACCTTTTGTTTGTGTGTGCTTTTTCTTTTTTCTGTAGTTTGTCACTTCACTGTCACCTTTTTTCTTTGCACGACTTGAAGGGTGTGGGTCCTCGGGCCCAGCCTTGAGTCTTGGGAGGGGGTGGATATGGCCTTTTGGCTTAGTTCGCCCTCTCTCATGGGGTCTCCCTTCGGGGGAGCCCCACCTAGTACTTGGGGTGGGCTGTTTCGGCAGTCCCCCTGGAGAACGGGGTCAGTCTGGTTTCGGCCAGACAGACCATAAGTACCTTATATCCCTGTCAGGAGTCTTGCGCCCCGGGGGATCGAGGTTAGGGTCCTACCTCTTCGGAGGGAAGACCATCCTTTCGCACACCCTGTGCACTTTTTGTGTTCTCACGTTTGCGTGTGTGCACTTTTTTATGCACCGGGTGTAAGTCTTTTGAGTGTGTTTCACACGCCATGGGCTTAAAAAAATAAAAAAGTACTGCAATCCCCCGTTGGCGCAGCAATGTCAACACTGGGACTAGAACCTTAGTAAAAACCCTGGGGGCAGAGGCGAGACCAAATGGTAATGCCACAAATTGATAATGCTCTTCTGCTACTGCAAAGCAAAGAAACGGCTGGTGACCAGCGTAGATAGGGATGTGTAGATATGTGTCCTTGATATCGCCCTGGTGCAGTGACGCCACTACGAAGCGGATGCATTCCATCTGAAACTTCTGCACCCGCACAAAGTGGTTCAGAGCCTTGAGGTACAGGATGGGACGCACCTTGCCCTCCTTTCTAGGCATGGTGAACAGGTTTGAATAAAACCCTTGCAAGTGTTCCTGAGAGGAAACCAGCACAATCACTCCTTGCGACAGCAAATCGTGTACCGCCCCTCGCAAGTCCCTTAACCGGTCTGAAGATAGATGAAGATTGGACGGGAAAACTCTGTCCGACAGTCGAGACCAGAATTTCATCTTGTACCCCGAGGGGATCAACTCGTGAACCCATTTGTCCTGAATCAAGGAGGTCAATGGTTTCGGAAAGAAGCAAAAACGTCCCCCCCATCCCAGAAACGTGCGATCTGCAGATCCGGACAGAACGGCCCTTGATTTTTTTTTTTCCCCCCGACCATGGCTTCTTGGAACCCCAAGAAAACCTGAACGGTTTACCTTTTTCTTGCGACCTGGAGGTACGAAAAAGCAGCTTATGAGCAGAGAAGGAAGGCCCCCGTCTAGAACGTGGCACCTTACCCTTAGAGGACTGAGGAAGAAGAGTACTCTTTCCCCCAGTGAGACCTTTGATCAACTTATCCAAACAACCTTTCCCCTGTAAAGGGGAGATCAGTCAAGGCCTTTTGGAAGGCTAGTCAGCAGACCAGCTTTTAACCACACCATGCGTCTATTCGCAAATCCCACTGCTGACACCCTGGCCACTAGCGGAGCCGCATCCAGGGAGGTATCACACATGAACACCAGGGCTTGAGCCAACTAGTCCATTAGTTCAAGCACCGCAGGGGGGAGCGGTTCAGCTTCCAGGTTTGCTTTTAGTAGCTTCACCCATTCAGTAACCGTCTGTAACACCAGAATGTTCACAAAAATAGTTTTTAAAATGGAAACCTGCTATCACGTGTAAATGACGGGATAGGGACTCCGCCCATCTATCCACGGGGTCTGCAAAAGTCGGTGATTCCACCACCGGAACCACAGTAGACTTGTTTAGCCTGGGAACTGGGTGATCCACCTTCGGTGGTACAGTCCACCTAGTGGATACTGCATCTGCAAAAGGTTAACGGCGTTTAAAAACACTTAGGCACCACCAGCATGTGCTTGATGCGCAGCAATTGTTCATCTACAATGGCATAAAACATAACTGGACAAGGGAACATCTTGCGCAATTTCTGGGATCTGCATGACGCTGTAGATTCATCAGCCAATTTCAAAGTTTCCCGCACTGAAACTATGAGGGCTTCCACCAAGGCGCATTCCCGCGCTGTGGCTGAGGACAGGTCCTCTTTACCGACAGAATGCGAAGACACTGACCCTGGATGTGCGGTGGCCATATCTGCCTCAGAGTCTGAAGACACTGCCGACGGAGGCGAAGGCAGGAGGCGTTTGCGGCTGGCAACACTTGTAATTACAAAATCTACTTTTGACATCAGGCTTTGTAAAAATGCTGTGACTGTGGCCCAGAAGGGTTCGCAACAGTACCTAAGGGGTCTGGAGGTGAAATTTTTTCCTGGGACTCCATTTTATAAAAAGTGCACAGTCCCTTTAAGAGTCGCCAAATCACGATCTCACTAATATCTTAGCAGGCTACCAAAACCTAGGCTAGTACAATCTAACAGCAGAGTGTACAAGGAAACCCCTCAGGGAACCCCGGAAAAACGTTACCTCCGGAGCGGCCAGCATGCTCTATGAAAACGAAAGTGAAACTAATTTACACAGGAAAAAGGAAAGAACAGCCTGTGTCTTTGCTAGAATTAAAGTGCCATGCCGCTCGCCTGCCCAGCGATCGTAGACCACAGGAAAATGGCCGCCCCATGCATTCATATGGGGAACAGAAAATGGCTGCCCGTGTAATACAATGGAAAAAAACATTGATCCACAGCAAAATGGCAGCCCCCACTGCGCGCCATGCAGTCTCCAGGACCCCCAAAAGGGGTCCCTTACATTAGGCATCGGAGGGTCCCTAGAAAGTGACCCCACCAGGACCAACCACCCCCATCAAATCAAAAAGGTGCAACAGCGGCCGCAATATTTCTGCCCCCCGAAGGTAGGAACCTGCACAGGGTAGGGGGAAAAAAGCCGAGCGGTTTGGGCCTAGTTCTCCCGAGAGGCCAGGGAAACTGAGGGCGCCCGAGAGTCCGACCATTCCAGGGATAGGGCCCACGTCCACCCCCAGACTGCTAGAGGTTTTGGGGGGACAATTACTCACCATACCACGATATCAGGTGGGCGCCACTCCGAAACAGATCATCTCCCACCAGTGATAGGGGTGTTCTAAGCCAGGGAGTAAACCGCGACGCAGGGCGTTCTAGGTTTTGCTGCCCCCTAAAGGAGAAAAAAAAGTTCTGGTTACGCCTATGGGCAGTCCCAGGGG
Organism: Pelophylax lessonae; assembly: GCF_965119305.1. Lineage (NCBI taxonomy): Eukaryota > Metazoa > Chordata > Amphibia > Anura > Ranidae > Pelophylax > Pelophylax lessonae. The sequence continues at coordinate 105,017,913 of NC_138772.1, forward strand.
GTATACCCTGTCTCCCTGCTATAGAATGTCAGTTTTGTATCAAAGCAGTGTCAGAGAAATCAATACCAACCCAACTCAATAATAGAGGGGCGGGTACTACGTCCGTCAATGAACTTCAGTGAAAAGGATCTTACAGCAAGACAAAATCCCATTTTCTCTATCGTTCATTGACAGACGCAGTCGTCTTGTTCTCAATAGCAGTAGGGACATCCCAAAGCAGTGAGCTAAAACATGAGGGGTGAGAACAGCAGAAAATAAGTCCTCAAGGCTGAACCACAGCCAACCAGGCAGCATAGGACACATCAGAACAAGATGAGATCCACCTGAAAAACATTAAACACCCTCAAGGGAGACTAAAAACACCCTTAAACTGTGGCCTGCAAAACTTTGCAGCCAAAAGAAGCATCTGCAGATGCCAGCACATCCACCTTCTAAAACTTTGTGGAAGTATGAACAGACGACCAGGTAGCCGCCTTGCAAACCTGAACCACAGATGCCTGATGGGGAAAAGCTCAGGAAGCATTAAGCGCCCGAGTAGAATGCGCCTTAACGGGGAAAGGAGGAACCTGACCCTAATTGAATGAGCCTGCACAACCGTCTGATCCAACTGGAAATAGTCGCAGCAGACGAAGGCAGCCCTTTCTTTGGTCCATCCGTGAGAACGAAAAGCCAATCTGACTTTCGAAAAAACTCCGTAGTCGCCAAGTACACCCTGATTGCCCGAACCACATCCAAAGTATGAAATACAAAATCCTTAGGATATTTAGGCTTAGGACACAAGGAGGGTAACAATGTCCTCATTTAAATGGAAACTGGAAACGACAGGACAACGCCGCCAGTTCCGACACCCTGCGCACAGAATACCCACCAAGAAGACCACCTTCTAAGATAAAGTAAGCAGGGGGATCTCCCGAATATTTTCAAAGGGAGGTTTCTGGAGAACTGACCGCACCAAATTCAGATCCCAAGGTGGCAACGGAGGCCGCACCGAAGGAACCAATTGTCGCACCCCCTGGATAAAGCTACGTACCAGGAATGGGTGGCTAATGGCCTTTGTAAGAAAAGTGCCAAGGCTGAGACCTGACCCTTAATAGTACTCAAGGCCAAATTTTGCTCAACACCCCATTAAAGGAAAGCAAAGATGTGAGCCACCAAGAGTGAGGGGGAACTCCAAGAGACTCCCACCATGCAATATACGACTTCCACGTGCTAGGATAGATTTTTCTAGAAGTCGCTTTTCTCGCTTTAAGCAGAGTAGGAATCACTGCAGCAGACAATCCCCTGTCCTTCAGCGACTGGCTTTCCAGCGACCGTAAAGCCAGATGGAAGATTGGTCCTTGAGACAGCAGATTCTCCCTGAGAGGAAGTCTCCAAGGAACGTATGCGACTAGCCTGACCAGAGCTGCGTACCAAGCCCGACTAGGCCATTCCAGAGCCACAAGGATGACCGGAATTCCCTTCCTCCTCGATCCTGCACAGAGGTTTGGCAGCAACTTGAGCAGAGGAAGCGCATACATCAGCCGATACTGTCCCCACGGAGCCACCAGCGCGTCTGTGGCGTCTGCCAGAGGGTTCCGAGAACGGGCCACAAACCTCTGCACTTTTCTGTTCAGAGATGCCAAAAGATCTATAACTGGAGTGCCCCAATGAAGACAGTTGCTGGAACACCTCCAGATGGAGACCATTCCCCTGGAGCCAAGGTCTGCCGACTGAAGTAATCTGCCTGCCAATTTTCCACACCTGGAATATGAACGGCGGAGAGAGCCAGAAACAAAGTGTTCCGCCCACCGAAGGATGCCTGCCACCTCCAAGGCCGCAAGAACACTTCTGGTGCCCCCTTGATGATTGACATAAGCCCCAGCCGTGGCATTGTCCGATTGAATGCGCACTGGACTGCACTGAAGGTGCTCCATCCAGTGGCTTAGGCAAAGCCTGATCCCTCTCAGCTCTAGAACATCGATTGGTAACCTGAATTCTTCCAGAGACAAGACCCCTTGAGCAGAAAGCTTGCAGAGAAACACCTCCCCACCAGACTGGCATCTGTGGTGATCACTGCCCAATATATGAGGAAGGATTTTCCTTGTTTGAGTGTCGGGGACCAAAGCCACCATAACAGGTACCACCTGGTCACCTGGATTTGATTCTCCAGAGAACTTGGATCTTTGTTCCATTTGAGAAGCATTTCCTTCTGGAGTATTCTTATATGAAATTGAGCATAAATACGAGTCCAAAGTCAGACCCAGATAGTCCAACCTCAGAAGGAACCAGGGACGACTTCTGGAGATTCACAATTCACCCAAACTCCTCCAGAGTTCTCATGGTGATCTCTAAGTTTGTCACCAGCGCCGTGGGGGAATCCGCACAGAGAAGCAGATCGTCCAGGTAACCCAGGACCAACATCCCCCCGCAGGCAAAACAAAGCTAGGACCAGAGCCAACACCTTTGTGAAGACCCGAGGAGCAGAGGTGAGACCAAAGGGTAACGCCACAAACTGATCATGATCTTCTCCCAAGGCAAAACACAGAAACCATTGATGTCCTGCACATATTGGGATGTGCAGGTAGGCATCTTTGACGTCTATGGAGGCCAGGAAATCCCCCTGGTGTAGGGAGGCCACCACCGTGCGAATGGATTCCATCTTGAATTTTTTAACTCGCACAAAGCAATTCAGTGCCTTCAGGTCCAGAATTGGATGCACCTTGCCCTCCTTCCGGGAATGTGAGGGTCCGACTGTCCAAAGGAGGAGCCCGTGTCCCCCCCAAAACCCACCAGGGAGAGAGAGGAAAACAGAGTGTGTGGCGGCAACCAGGTGAGGAGTACAAAGAAAGGTTTGTCTTGCTTACAGTCAAGCATGGTGGTGGGAGTGTCATGGTCTGGGGCAGCACGAGTGCTGCCGGCACTAAGGAGCTACAATTCATTAAGGGAACCATGAATGCCAGCATGTACTGTAACATACTGAAGCAGAGCATGATCCTGTCCCTGCGGAGACTGGGCCGCAGGGCAGTATTCTGACATAAAGACCCCAAACACACCTCCAAGTAGACTAATGCCTTGCTATAGAAGCTGAGGGTAAAGGTGATGGACTGGCCAAGCATGTCCCCAGACCTAAAACCGATTGAGCATCTGTGTGGCATCCTCAAACGGAAGGTGGAGGGGCGCAAGGTCTTGAACATACACCAGCTCTGTGATGTCGTCATGGAGGAGTGGAAGAGGACTCCAGTGGCAACCTGTGAAGCGCTGGTGAACTCCATGCCCAAGAGGGTTAAGGCAGTGCTGAAAAAAAAAATGGTGGCCACACAAAATATTTACACTTTGGGCACTATTTGGAGATTTTGACTTAGGGGTGCACTCACTTTTATGGTCAGCAGTTTAGACATTAATGGCTGTGTGTTGAGATATTTTGAGGGGACAGCAAATTTACACTGTTATACATGCCGTACACTCACTACTTTACATTGTAACATAGTATAATTTTTGTTCAGTGTTGTCACATGAAAAGATATAAAAATATTTACAAAAATGTGAGGGGTGGACTCATTTTTGTGAGATACTGTATATAAGTTACACCTGAACCCTAAACCCCCAAGTAAAAATAAAAAGAGGGGAGTTGGGACTTTAGATGAGGTGTGTTAGTGACCCAGAGCAGGGTGTGATGGATAACCACCCCAATTTGAGGCAACAAAAAATGAAAGATAATACCAACAGTGTTTATTACAAATAACATACCATCAGTGTAACCATTAGCAAATTGCATAATGATAAATACAAAGTGAAAGTCGTACATCACAATAAAAGAATTCATGACAATAGTACATAGACAGCATAAGCTGTATAATGAACAACTAGAGGCAGCAAGATCACATAATAAATGACAACACATGCTAACATGATACTGAGTAGGGGGTTGCATTCTGTGTGCTCAACGCGTTTCATGGAACTTTTTCCACTTTTTCAAGAGCAAATGCCAACAGGGGTCTGTAAGAAGTATTAAAGCATGTTAACAAACAATTTTGCTAAAAATGTGTGTGATAAAAGACTCATACATAGGTAGGGGGAGGGAGGGAAGATACAGGAGGGACAAGCCCGACCAGATCAGTCCGAACCCTTACTAAAGGTTTTACCTTGCAGGGCCTGCTCAAGAAATTGAATGGGATGTGAAGGTTTCACGGTATCTGAAAATGTCTCTGAAGAATCTCAAAAGGTAAACTTCTGGAGGACAGAAAGCACCAAATTGAGGTCCCAAGGTGGCAACAGAGACTGCACTGGAAGAACCAAATGGCGACCACCCTGAAGAAAGGTACGCACAAGGGAGTGTGTGGCCAAGGGACGTTGAAAGAAGACTGCCAAAGCCGACACCTGGCCTTTAATGGTACTCAAGGCCAATTTCTGTTCATCCCCCTGTGAAGAAAGGTCAACATTCGAGCTACCAAGAAGGAGCGAGGATGAACCCCAAGGGACTCACACCATGCGATGTACTTTTTCCACATATGATGGTAGATCTTCCTAGAAGTAGATTTCCTAGCTTTCATCAGCATTGGAATCACTGATTTAGACCAACCCCTATCCTTCAGTACTTGGCTTTCAACAGCCAAGCCGTCAAAGCCAGCGACTGTAAAGTAGGTTGGAAGATTGGCCCTTGGGACAGCAGATCCTCCCCGAGTGAAAGCTTCCAAGGAATGTCGGCTACCAGCCGCACCAGATCGGCATACCAGGCCCAGCTAGTCTGGAGCCACTAAGATGACCGAAATCCCTTCCAGCTCGATCCTGTGGAGAAGTCTTGGCAGTAGCTTGAGAGGAGGGAAGGCATAAATTAGACGATACTAAACCCACGGGGCAACCAGCACATCTGTGGCTTCCGCCAGAGGATCCCTTGATCAAGCCACAAATCTCTGCACCTTTCTATTGAGTCGAGGCGCCAACAGATCCACCTCTGGGGTGACTCACCAGAGACACAGTTGATAAAATACCTCCGGATGAAGGGACCACTCCCCGTGGTCCAACGCTTACCGACTGAGGTAATGCGCCTGACATTTTTCCACCCCAGCAATGTGTAAGGCGGAGAGGGCTGGAACGAACCGCTCTGCCCACCTTAGAATGCCGGCTACCTCCAGATTGCCAGGACACTTGTGCCCCATTGGTGATTGAAATAAGCCACGGTCGTGGCACTTTCCAATGTTCCAGGCACAGTCTCATCGCTCTGAGTTCCTAGACATTGATCGGGAGTCTGGACTCTTCAAGTGTCCAGATCCCCTGAGCAGAATGCTTGCCGAGGACGCCCCCCAGCCGGACAGGCTGGCATCCGTGGTAATCACTGTCCAAAACAAGGGGAGGAAGGATTTTCCCAGCTGAAGCGCCAGATCGGATTGTCCAGAGACTGCGGAATCTTGTCCCATTTGGTCAGAATTTCCCATTGTAGGGACCTCGTATGGAACTATGCAAACAGAACCGCCTCAAAGGCAGACACCATCAGGCCCAGCACCCACATGCAAGTCCGAAGGGATGACCGTTTGTTGGACAGCAGGAGGCGAATTGCAGCCTGCAATTTCTGGAGTTTGTCCAGAGGAAGGAGCACTCTGGCTAAGGCCGAGTCCAGAGTCAGGCCCAGATAGTCCAGCTTTGTGGACGGAACCAGAGCAACATTCAGAATCCAGCCAAACTCCTGCAGAGTTCATATTGTGATCTCAAGGTTCTCCACCAGAGCAGAGGGAGACTCCGCTCGCAGAAGAGGATCGTCCAAGTAGCCCAGTAACGCTTCCCCTGTTGGCGTAGCAAAGCTAGCACCAGGGCAAACACTTTTGTGAAGACCCGAGGAGCAGATGCGAGACCAAAAGGCAATTCCACAAACTGAGAATGCTCCTCTCCCACAGCAAAGCGGAGAAAACGCTGGTGATTGGCACATATTGGAATGTGTTGATATCGATAGAGGCAAGGAAATCCCCCTGAGGCAGGGATGCCACCACCATTCGAATGGACTCCATTCTGAACTTCTGTACCCACACACAGCAGTTTAACGCCTTGAGGTCCAGGAATGGACGCACTTTGCCTTCTTTCCTGTAAACAGGTTTGAGTAAAAACCCTGAAAACATTCTGAGGTCAGAACAGGGACAATCACCCCTTGAAGGAACAGGTCTTGTACCGCCCCAAACAGGCCCTGCAAGCGGTCTGGGGACAGGCGCAAGTTGGAAGGGAAAAAAACTTGGACTGGGGACAAGAGCAAAACTTGATCATATAGCCGGACCGAATTGACTTTGTGGACCCACTTTTCTTGCACCTGGGAAGTACAGGGGTGCGGAAACCAGCGAAGACTTCCCCCCCACCCCCGATACGGGTGAGGGCAAACCTTCATGCAGAAGGAGCCTTGTTCCTGGGTCTGGAAAAGCCTTGCCAGACCAGGTTTATTTGGATCCTCCAGAAGAGACCCTGAAGGACAGTCGACCCTGACGGACAAAACGTATGAGCTGAGAAGAAAGACCCACGTCTACGACGAGGTTCCTTGCCCTTAGTAGCCTGCGGAAAAAAAGTATTCTTCCCCCATGTGACCTTTAATGATGTCATCCAGGGTAGCTCCTATCTTTTTGTGGGGTCCCCTGGTGAGATTCTCCTATCTCTGAAGAATTCCTATTGGAAGAAAAGCGTCATCAAGGCGGCGTGCCGTCACTACATCACTCAGAGTCCGCGCTGCAGCCGGACATGAGTATCCTAGAATCTCCTCCCTGCTACATATAACCTTACAAGCGCGAATAGACTGCTATCATGTAAGTGCAATCTTTACTTTAATAAAAGTTTTAAAAAAGGTAATGCACTATTGGCCATTATTGCTTTGCATGTCTCTGCTGGAGAGGATCTATCTAAGCCTTTGATGAACCTTGGAGAGCCTGCTGTGCCTGTTAAAAGGGAAAGAAGCAGATTAACAGCACCAGGGACATCACAAAGTGTGTTATAGATACCGTTCTGGTAAGAGGCTGTTTTGGTTCTTGCACTAGTGGTGAAGAGCACAGTTATTTTGGTGTGGTCACATAAAGAGTTCGTTTTGGAGGATTATATTTTGCACTTATCTAATGTCCGCCGGGTAAGGAGGAAATTCACTAGGTGGAGGGATTACATCAATATCAATGAATATTGTTTGGATCTCACACTTGTCTTCACGTTATCATTTAGTCGATTGAAGGATTTGTTTCTTTGGACTTTATGAGCAATATTGTTTTTGTTTATATTTGTATATATTTGCACATGTTTATTTGGATTTAGCGCACCATATTTTTTACACATTTATTGATATTTTCTGGTAGCTGCTTTATCACGGATCAGCGCACCTTTCTTTATACACAATGGTGAATATCAGCCTTATTGCCGAACCAGCCAGAGTGTACATAGTGCCGCCCAAAGCCTCTGCCTACCGGTCAGTCAGATCCTTAAAGGTCTGGGACTCTTCAACCAGAATCATGGTTGCCTTGTTCAATCTGGAAACCGGAGGGTCCACCACGGGTGGCACAGTCCACTTCTTAAGAAGGGCCTCCTCATAGGGGTAACGCCTAGTAAAGTGCTTAAGGATTCCAAGGGGACGCTTTGGTCGTCCCCACTCTTTAGCGACAATTTTGGCAAAATAGGCAGGAAAGGAAACACCTTTTGGCTTGTAAGTGTCAAAGGGCACCGGTACCTGGGTCACAGCTTTATCTGCTTCCTCCATCTTTAGGGTCTCACGCACAGATACAATCAGTGCCTCAATCCTTTTCATGCGCGGTCGCAGATGTGGAGAAATCATCCTTACTATCAGAGGATTCCAGGAGCGTGGTTGCAGACCTAGCAGGGTGACCCACATCTGCGGCGGCCAAGTCAGATTCAGGGTCTGATGAGACAGTTGAGGCAGGGGAAGGTGGGGGACGCTTTTTGCTAGCCTGTCGCCCACAGGCCACCTCTACCCGGGACACAAGGGACTCCAGGACCGCCCTCAAGGCATGGATGGATGGTTGGGACCTGGAGGGCCTCGCAGCCTCAGAGAGGGGATCAGGTGGGGACATGTGCTCCAAAAACTCCATGAGTCACCAGAGGACCCCACAAAAAGAATAGAACTCTGCTAAGGGACAACCCCCACTGCGCTGGCTGCACCACCGGGTTTCCAGGCACAAAGCACCAAGTGAACCTCAGCAGAGAGGGAGAGGACCCCACCAGACTCACCATCCACAGAAACAGGCACCTGCAGTCACCACTACTCATACCGTGATCAGAAGGTAAAATGATCCAGGAGTCAGCACCAGGGGGATGAGGAGGGGCTTCCACCACCAAAATCGCCGCCCACAGGGCTTCACCGTCACGGCCGCCACTATTTCCAATGCTAAACCACAGGAAAATGGCTGTCAGACTACACAAACATGGCCACCATGTATAGAAACACACAGGCTTCAACAAAATGGTGGCACCACGAGGCTCCCAGGGACCCAAGAGGGAGACCAGGTCTCAAGGACAGATCCAGGCAGGACGGGGGCCCAGGCAGGAGCCCCTACCAGGTACCCTCCACACAATCGATTGTCCGGTCGCCGGCAGCGCGCACCCCCCCCCCCATCGCCAGTTAGCACCCTGCCTCCTCCCAGGAAAGTGGAAAGAACACCCCAAACAGCCCCAGCTGGGGGGGGGGCAGGATGAGGGACTTGGCAAGGGGGGGTGCCTGCAGAAAGGAGGGGAGCATGGGGTCTGACCGTCCCAAGGAGGGGCCCACAACCACCCCAAATCCTTTAGGGGGAGAGGGGGGACAGCTACTCACTATACCAGGAACCAGACGGGCACCACTCTAGACAAAACCCCTCTCCATTGAAATGGAAGGCTGTCAGCCAGGAAAAACGGTGCGACTCGGGCTGAGACCTGGTCGTATGCGACCTCGCGAGGCATTGATCTCGCAGGCCAGCCCCCGTCCAGTGGGGCTATTGCGACCGACCTAGCACGGAGCTGAGGTCTGCGTGCGCCCACTGGCCAGACTAGGGTGACCACTGGATCTAGATTATCCAGCCCGTTGCCCAGTTTGGCAGCTGATTGTAGATCCCACAGGAAAAAATCCAGAAGAAAAAAATTTTCTATCTAAAAACACATTCATTTTAGAAATGTTTGATTTTCTAATCATTAGTGGGGTCAAATTGACTTTCGTTTTTGATCGCAGTGACGGGTTAACTTGCAGAAGCAGAACAGAAATCCTCTCTCGCTCTAAGGAACTTTTCGGACAGTGTATGTGGTTTTCGTTCAGAAATAACATTAATTTTAAAATGGAATGTTAAAAGCCAGGGAAATTTTCGAATGTCATTCGCCCAGTCATCGAACATACGAAGAATTTTCGTACCAATACCCTTGTTCAAAAATCGATACACGTATAGCCAGCATAAAACCGTTAGTAGAAGCAGCATGCATTTTTTATCACCTGCCTTGATTCAGCTAGGAAAAAAAAAGTAGCTCTTTATCGTACACAAACAGCAGATATACTCTACTATATAATTGCTACCACAGGGTTAATTTATACTGTGTAACACTGAAAGTAATGATAAATACACCAGATAGACCATCATTTTAAATATAATGCACAATACTGGTAAACTTTAACATTAAATTGAATTGTAATGCCTAATGTTACCTTGTCTACCAGTTTCCCTGGGTTCAGATGCTGATATTCCCTGCACGCAGCAAGTGATTGTAAACATTTGATTTTTTTTTTTTTTATTTAAAACAACAAACTTGTTATACTTACCTGCTCTGTGTAATGGTTTTGCACAGAGCAGCCCTGATTCTTCTCTTTTGGGCTCCCCCACCAGCACTTCTGGCTGCTCCTGCCTTTACAGTGCTCCTATAGCAAGCCGCAAAGTATAGTATAGAGTGCCCCTATAGCAAGTAAAAAACTTCTGTCTTTAAAATCACTCACCTGCTTCTCCTGCCCAGGACTATATGAAGCATTGCTCCTTACACATTCACCAGTTGTCAGGCACTTACTGACATGTATGGAACATGTACTGAGCTGTATATGTGCGCTGCACTGTATTTTCTGATATGTAAACAAATAATTCTGTATGCAGAACTAATCCGCTGACCAACTAATCTATTATAAAAATAGTTGACAACCATTTTCATAATTGTTGATTAGTTGTTTCAGCCCTACACAGCTGCTGCATCATTCATTAACAGAGTTCTGTGCATGATTTAACTACAAGTCCCATCTACCACCTCAGCAGACAGCTTGAAGCTCTCAATGTACTGCGAGGGTGCTGGTGAGCGTACTTGTAGTTAATTTATTCTTCCTGCACTTCAGTAACCATCTGCCAGTACGTACCGGCACATAGCTGTGCTGAGCGCTTGCAGGAGCCGGAGGCTGGAACCGTGATCCACTGATTGCAGGTGCAAAGCTTTGTGGGCTCCATTGCAAAAAATAAATAGCAGCACATTTTTTTAACCTGCAAAACCATGTTAATTATAATAATAATATGTATTTTTGGTGAACTTAGCCTTTAAGCTAGCATGTTACTTCACAAGTATTCATTCAGCAAAAAAAAGATATGACTGTCAAGCCTTAGGGCTTGTTCACACCAGTGAGCAGTGCTTAATGCATGAATGCTGGTGTGCTCAGAGAGACAGTGCCAATGCTAGAATCCTGGTGCATTGCACAGTGTTATTTTTCCGCAGAACATTAAAATGTCAAGAGTCATGTATCAATTTAGTTCTACAGCAGAAAAGTTGCAATGCGGTGGTTCGTGATGCATCCTGCTGCACTAAAAAAAAAAAAAAAAAGAAGTACTGAAAGAAGCACTTTTTTGGAAACGGTCAGTATAGGAAAAAAAAAAAAAACGGAATTTTTGTAAAATCTTACCTGTAAAATTCCTTTCTCTGAGTCCTCCGACAGTCGCCGCCTCTTCATATTCGTCACATATGGGGTATTAGACTTTGCTCCGAAGGAGTAGCTAGGCAACAGAATATGTTAACAATAAAGCTTTAACATATCCCACCCTCAAGGGGTGGTCCCCTCAGTCAATACCCTCCTACTTCCTGCAACCATATCTCAGTTTTAGTGGAATAGCAGTAGAGTATACAGTCAAACCCCAAAAGAGGGGCGGGGGCGGCGACTGTCGGAGGACTCAGAGAAAGGAATTTTACAGGTAAGATTTTACAAAAATTCCGTTTTCTCTTACGTCCTCCGACAGTCGCCGCCTCTTCATATTCGTCACATATGGGGACGTCCCAAAGCAGTGCAAACATGAGGGGTGGGAAACGCATCCGCGCCGAAAGGCAACGCAGTCTCCACATCAAAGAAAGGAACCTTACCAAAGGAAGGAAACCAGCTGGGCAACAGCAAAAATAAGTGCTCAACAGGAGCAACAACCCAGGAAAAGACAAAAAACCAGGGGATACAAAACTTATCCCAACAGCCAGGAGTCCCCAACAAGGGACCCTAGGGAACAGCCGCACTAAGAACCTTGCGGCCAAAGGAAGCATCCGCCGATGCCTGAACATCTACTTTGTAGAATTTTGTGAAAGTGTGTACGGTCGACCAAGTCGCCGCCTTACACACCTGGGCTACAGAAGCCCCATGACGACAGGCCCAAGACGTACTCAGAGATCTAGTAGAGTGCGCCTTCACAGGCACAGGGGGAACCTTCCCCTGCAAGGCATAGGCCTGTTCAATGGTCTGCCTGATCCATTTGGCAATGGTAGAGGCGGAAGCCGCCATGCCCTTCCGAGGACCCTCTGGAAGAACAAACAAGGAGTCCGTCTTTCGAAAAGACTCAGTCGATTTAAGGTAAACCCTAATCGCCCGAACAACATCCAGAGAATGTAGTCTCACCTCCTTTGGATGTTTAGGCTTCGTGCACAACGAAGGCAAAACAATATCCTCGTTAAGATGGAATTCCGAAACTCGTTTCGGCAGAAAAGAAGGATTAGGTCGCAAGACCACCTTATCCAAATGAACAACCAGGTACGGAGACTTGCAGGACAAAGCCGCCAGTTCCGACACTCTGCGAGCCGAAGTGATCGCCACCAAAAAGGCGACCTTTTTGGACAACATAGACAACGATATCTCCCTGATCTGTTCAAAAGGAGCACGTTGTAACACAGACAGGACTAGATTCAAGTCCCAAGGGGGCAAAGGATCCCTCCTAGGAGGAACCAGATGCCGCACACCCTGAATAAAAGTGCCAACCAAGGAGTTGGAAGCCACGGGACGTTGAAACAGAACGGCCAGCGCAGACACCTGACCCTTTATCGTAGCCAGCGCCAAACGCTGATCGACACCCGTCTGAAGGAAAGACAGCACACGGGAAACCGAGTACGTGCGGGGTGAAAACCCCCTGGACTCACACCAGGCAAAATAGGCCTTCCAAGTACGGTAATAAACCTTTCCCGAGGAAGACTTCCTCGCGTTGATCAAGGTATGAACAACCTCTGGAGAGAGACCCTTCTCCTTCAGGACCTCGGTCTCAACAGCCAGGCCGTCAAAGCCAGCGACTGTAAAGCAGGATGGTAAATCGGTCCTTGAGACAGTAGATCGTCCCGAAGAGGCAGACGCCAGGGGGCGTCGACCGCCAGATTCACGAGGTCTGCGTACCAGGACCGGCGAGGCCAGTCCGGTGCCACAAGAATCACCGTGCTGCGTTCCGAGTGTAACCTGCGAAGGAACCGGGACAGCAACTGAATCGGTGGAAACGCGTACATCAGCCTGTACTGATGCCACGGGGCCACTAACGCGTCCGACGCGTCTGCCCGAGGGTCGCGCGTCCTTGCCACGAACCTCTTCACCTTGTAGTTGAGGCGAGACGCGAACAGGTCCACATCTGGAAGACCCCACTTCGCGCACAACATCTGGAAGACAGCCGGGTGGAGAGACCATTCCCCCTGATCCAGGGTCTGGCGACTCAGATAGTCCGCCTGCCAGTTCTCCACTCCCGGAATGTGAACCGCCGTTATCGCCGGGACATGAGTCTCGGCCCAAGACAGAATGTCGGCCACTTCTCGAGCCGCTCGGGCACTCCTGGTGCCCCCTTGGTGGTTGATGTAGGCCACCGCCGTGGCATTGTCCGTCTGCACCCGAACCGGGCAGCCCTGCAGCCGGTCCGTCCAGCGATGAAGACAGAGCCTTATCGCACGCAATTCCAGAATGTTGATCGGGAGGGAAGACTCCCCCTCCGACCAGGTCCCCTGGGCGGACAGAACGCCCAGAACACCACCCCAGCCCGACAGGCTGGCATCCGTGGTGATTATCGTCCACGAGATCGGACGAAACGACTTGCCCCCGGACACCAACGGGGACTGGAGCCACCACAGAAGGTTTTCCCTGGTGCGATGACTCAACGAGATCTGAAGATCCAGAGATTGAGGTCGCCCGTCCCACTTGGACAAGATCTCCGCCTGGAGACCCCGCGTGTGAAACTGCGCGAAAGGAATCGCCTCGAAAGCCGAGACCATCAATCCCAGACATCTCATACACGTCCGCAGAGACGAGTTCGGAACGTCCCTGAGGGACCTGACCTCCTCCTGAAGAGTCCTGAGTTTGTCTTCCGGCAGGAAGACCTTCGCCTGCACCGAGTCCAGTATCATTCCCAGATAGGGAAGACGAACCGACGGACTCAGTGTCGACTTTGGAACATTTATCGTCCAACCGAACTCCTGCAGAGTTTGCATCGTGACAGACAGGTCCTTCTCCAGACCCTGACTGGTCGCAGACCGAATCAGAATGTCGTCCAGATACCCCAGGACAGAAATGCCCTGGGCTCTCAATAATGCCAGAACCGGTGCAAGCACTTTGGTGAAGACCCGCGGAGCCGAGGCGAGCCCAAAGGGCAACGCCACGAACTGGTAGTGATCCTCCGCAATGGCAAATCGAAGGTATCTCTGATGACCCTCGAATATGGGGATGTGAAGATACGCATCCTTCAAATCGATGGAGGCCATGAATTCCCCCGGAACCAGGGCAGCCACCACCGAGCGCAGGGATTCCATGCGGAACTTGCGAACCCGCACAGAGCGGTTCAGAGCTTTCAAGTCCAGAATTGGACGAACCTTGCCCTCCTTTCTGGGCACGGTGAACAGATTGGAATAAAACCCCCGAAATCTGTCCCGATGAGGCACCGGAACCACCACTCCCTGAGCCCTCAGGTCCCGCACCGCCAGGTGCAGATCCCGCAGGCGCTCTGGAGACAGTTGTAGATTTGAGGGAAAAAATCTGCTCTCTGGCCGAGAGAGAAACTCGATCTTGTAACCAGATCGAACGATTTCCAGAACCCATCTGTCCCGCACACGGGCCAACCAGGGCTGAAGAAAACCGAGCAAGCGTCCCCCCACCCCAAAACTGGGTGAGGGCGCCCCTTCAGGCCGAACTGTTATGGGCCGCAGGTCCGGATTGGCCGGACTTCTGTTTCCCAGACCAGGGTTTCTTCTGAGAGCCCTGGCCCTTGAACGGTTTGCCCTTGTAGTGCGGCCGAAAGGCACGAAAGGACCCCTGAGGGGGCCGAAAATGAGCATGCTTCTTCCCAGAAGCCCCCTTAGCCTTGGGGAAATGGGGCAAGAGAGTGCTCTTACCCCCGGTAATCCCCTTAATCAACACATCCAGGGACTCCCCAAAAAGGCGAGACCCATCATAAGGCAGATTGGCTAAGGTTTTACGTGAAGATTGGTCCACCGACCAACATTTCAACCAAACCAGGCGGCGAGACAACACCGCCACGCTGTGCACACGCGCGGCCAACGGAATCAGGTCCAGGTCCGCATCACACAGATACATGACACCCTGGTGGATCTGATCCACCATAGCCAGGGTCGCCGCCGAGGCCGAATCGGCCACTAGGACGCGCCTAAGCATCTGCGTCCAACTTGCGATCGCCTGGGCCGCCATGAGAGAAGCAAACAGAGCCTTAAGCATAGAACCCGTAACAGAATAAGTATGACGGGCAAGAGACTCCAGTCTCCTATCCGTGGCATCACGGAAAACAGGGGATCCCTCTGCAGGGATCGCAGTGGCTTTGTTCAAAACCGCAATAGCATGATCCACTGGCGGAGGCACACACCACCGTTCATCAGTGGCAGGCGAGAAAGGATAACGCAGCTTAAATTTACTTGGTACCGCAAAAGGCTTGCGCAAATCGCGCCATTGGTCCTTAACAGCGCGCTGAAAATCAGCATTGCAGGGAAAAACCTGCGGCGTCCTGCGTTTTCTCTGCGTCCCATAAGCCGCCAAGGCAGCTGGGGGACACACCTCGTCCTGCAAACGTAGCGTCTGCTTAATGGAAGCAATCAACTCATCCATGATTGCAAGCTCTTCAGGCGAGCCAGGGGGAGAATTATCAACCCCCTCAACTTCAGCCTCTACCTCAGACCCCACTAGATCAAGAGAGGAGCGGGACCCCGATAGGGGGGTCCCCGCCAGAACAGCCCCATCACCTTCACCCTCAGAATCAGAGGACAGAGTAACTCTGGGCCGTTTAGTAGATTGAGCAGCCACCAGCATTTGCACCTGTGCAGCAAGGCCAGCCACAATAGTGGCCAAATCCCCCCCTGGGGGGGAAACAGCGGTCCCCTGGCTTTCCACCAATACTGTGGGAAACTTGCCCTCCTGAGAATCCATTGCCCCTGTATGCCAGACAACCAAGGGTTAACTGCCCCCTTACAGCAAGCGCGGCAAGCGCAGCCCACCGCACCACACTCAGGCACAATGAGACCCCCACAGGGAATATACAGACTGAATACAGGCAATGGAATACAGGAATAGAAGGATAAAACCTGAGGAGACTCCGCTGCTGCTGCTGCCTCGATCGGTGCTTCCAGGAGAGAGGAAGTGATGCTGCCAGGGCGCTCTATGTAAGCCTATGGAGGCTACAAGAAAATGGCCGCCGTGCATGTAAACCATGCGGCCGGAGCGGGCGCCGGTAAAATGGCGCCGTTTGGCGCCGAAATCGCCGCTCCACAGTGCATAGAATCACACACAATATTATCCCATACTATGGATACATGTTAGATCGCCGCAGCGATCGCTGTATATGCCCCAACATGCCATTAAAAACATGCCCCACAGCACACAGCTCCTCACACTGCCCAGCCTGACATACCCAGTGTCATACAGCTCCCCCCCCCCTTGCAGCCCACAGCATGCAGCCGAGATATAGGGAGACAAGCAGTGTGATTAAAGGCAGGTTACACAGTCCCAGACTGAGACCCCCCCCAGACAGACAGGTCCCCACATAGATACACTTACCTCACATGGCGTGGGGAACCCGCACAGGCGAACAAGCCGCTGCACATGAGGCAGGGAGAGTCGCAATTCAAGACGCACACAATGGCGGTTCAGAAACCGCACAGCGTCCGGTGAGGTAGCCACCTCACCAATCATCCCTGCACCGAACAGGGATGGGTCGTTCACTGTGCCAGGAGCGTTACCTGGCTGAACGCTCGATGGCAGACTGGGAAGCCACTGACCCACGACCTGCGACCAGGGGGATCAGCCCGAGACCCAGTCCGCATGATCCTCTTCGTCCGAAGAACTAACTAATGCTGACAAAAATTACAGCTAAGTAAAGGTAGAGAGAAAACTCAAACAAAATATCAAAAAGAAGAAAGAGTCTGGGACAAAAAGTCCCAGCACAGAGAGAGCCAGCCACTCCTGACAAGCTAGACATTAAAACTGAGATATGGTTGCAGGAAGTAGGAGGGTATTGACTGAGGGGACCACCCCTTGAGGGTGGGATATGTTAAAGCTTTATTGTTAACATATTCTGTTGCCTAGCTACTCCTTCGGAGCAAAGTCTAATACCCCATATGTGACGAATATGAAGAGGCGGCGACTGTCGGAGGACGTAAGAGAAAAAACATCTTACCTGGTTCTATATGTTGGGGCTGCGAGGGAAATAGCCCAAACATATCTGGTATGAATGAGCCCTTAGACTTAAAAATCAAACTTTGGGCAAATTTAGTTGTTTGATTTATAAGCTGAGAAAATAAAAAAAATAAAAAAAAAAACAAACAGTGAAAACTTACTTTTAACATTTGTTAAGAAAAAAAAAACAAAAAAAAAAAAACACATGATGACACATGATGGAAATACATCCCACAAACCCCTTAATGCCATCAATCTGACCAAAGTATATATATCACCTATCCAACCCAGCAAACACTGTAAACAGATGGACAGAGTGGAATGGCAATTATCATTAAATAATAAAATTAATATTAAACAGAATAATGCCTCCCAAAAACGAGGAGACAACATAATGTAGAAAGTGGCCTTTACATTCAGAGAATATGCCTATTCAAGCAAAGGTAATGTATTAATCAAAAGAACAGATTTATGCCCAGTGGCCTTAAGGAAGAAACTCTGTAGGGGTTTCCTTTTGTCAGCAGCACAATTTTCTGCAATAATAAACAGCCACAAAGATTCAACTTTTTGGACAGAAGCAGGAACGTGAATTAATACATTCTTGATATAGAATGGATAATTTATACATAAATTCCATGTTGGCGATTACCTTCTCTAGTTCTCCTGTGGGGCCAAGTATCTTTGAAAGCATATGGGTGATCAATCTAAAAGGTTTGGAGAGCAGTGACATCCTCATGTGGGGAGCACAATTAAAACACAATCTGTCTGTCAGTAAGGCTTTCCTCTACACTCTTCAGATTTGAGTCTCACTCTCTCGGTTACAATCACTTGGCTGATGATCTTCGCAGGTCCCCCATCTAACAGACATTCACCAAATGTTGTCACTTCTGCGTGCTTTTTTTTCTGCTGATAAGCCAACAGAAAATATAAAAATCAAAAAGGTAGCATGGGAAAACAAAAAAAGAAAGCTTTCCATGTCAGAAATCAGTAATGCTCAATGATGTATTTGGTTGACCCTTGGCTGAACTAGTAACCTTTCAAATGAACAAAAGACAAGCACAACTAGAAACAGGAACCAAGATGAAAGCTGAACTGGGGGTTTAGACAGATCGAAAAAGAAAAGTATAAGGCCAGCCATATACGCATAGATTTCTCTGGTTCAGGCCTACAAGACTGTGAACCATTAGGAGGACCATTCAGTAAGAAGGGAATCCGTCTTCCTGAAAGAAGCAGTAGCTAAGAGAGGAAAGGCAGAAAGTACCTTCGGTATTAAGATAGTCTTGGGCCTTAATCCCATGATAGCCCTATGCAAAACCAAAAAGGATACCAACGCAGGATAAGGCTGCCAGTTTAGATGTGTGGCTCCCAGAGGTGACCGCTACAAGGAAAAACACATTGTGGGTATCAGTAAAGTGAGGAATGTCCTTAATGGCTTTCTGAAATACAGAGAGAACGAAATTAAGATGGTCACAAAGGTAAAAACAGAGGGAGCTACACTGGGAGACTCCATGTACAATGATAATATCAAGGAATGAGAGGTCTCTGAAAAGGAAAAGAAAGTGGCCAAACCTGCACCCTAATAGTGCTGAGAGCCATATACTAATCAAGGCCCAGCTGTAGGAAAGAGGATTTGTCCCATGGAGAAACTCCAGGGGTGGAAGCTTCAAGACTCACGGCAAGGTAAGAATGTCTTCAACGATCGAGAATAGACCTTGTGGAAGTAGACGTCCTAGCTTTAAGGATAATAGGAACCTTGTCTTCAATAAAGCCAGTGACTCAAGCAGGATGGTTAGTCCTTGAGACAAAAGATCACAGATCTAGAAGAGTCTACAAAGCATCCACCAGAAGAGTTACCAGGTTGGCATACGGCATCCAACTATATCAGTTTGAAGCAAGGATGACAAGAATGGCCCCCATCTAAATCCTGTGTAACAGATGAGGAAGAGGTTTCAAGGGAGGAAGGGCATTGCTCATTTTGTACTGACCTTAGAATCCCTGTACCTACAGAAACAATTGTGCAGTCTGTAAACTGTACCAGTTACAGGGCTGATGCACACAGATGCAATATAGTCTTCCTTTATTCAGCAAGTAGGAGCAAGTACTATTCTGACACGTTTTTCGCCATCCACAACACTATCTCAAAAAATTACAAAGCCACTTGGGCATTCTTTGAGAAAGCTCAGTGCCTAGCATGGAGCATGTCACAATAGAACATGTTGCTGCTGGCTATTTTAATAAAGGAAGAATATTTGCTTCTCAATATGCAGCATTGTTGAGACCAATCTCACCTGGAGTAGCATGTGAACTATTTGATGGATTTGTTGTTCAGTCTGTTATTTACCTGGAGGCTGGGAGTTACTAGTTAGGCATCACCCATCTGCAACACAGGTCATAAAATACCTTTGGGTGTAGAGCCACTCATCCAGGTCCAAGTGCTGGCACTGAGGAAGTCTGGCAGGACTGGATTTGAGATACTTCTCTTGCAAGCATTCTGGTTACTCCCTAATGGTTAATGTATGCCATTGCCATAGCACCGCCTGACTGAATCCAGACCAGATGGCCTTTCAGCAGAATGGTCAAACACTGCAGAGAAAGCCAAATTGAAAGAAGCTCCATTACGTTTATGGGGAGACTAAACTCCTGTGACGACCTAGTCTCAAGCACTGACAGGGTGCCCAGAACCCCTCTCCTGCCCAAAAAAAGACTGGGAACCTTTGTGAGGTTCTTTAAAAAGACAGAGAAAAAACTTCCCTGACCCACCAAGTCACAGACAACCTGGTTCTCAGTGCCAAGTGAATCAGCGAGTCCAGGTACTTAATGGGCTTCTCCCACAATGACAAGATGTTATAATGTAGATTGTACTGTGTGAACCTTGGCAAACAGAACTACCTTGAAGGAGGCCTCTTTTAAACCTAGGACTATTCTTGGACTGTGGAGCTTGAATCCATGAGTCATAAGGTTCGGGATCAAACTGAACTGCTGAAACATCTGCACAGTCAAAACCATGCTATCCAACAGAGCCACATCAACTGTTCACCTGGCCTAACAGGTGGTCATCCAATGCCTTGCAAAAGTATTCACCTTTGGCATTTTTTGTGTTTTGTTGCCTCACAACCTGGAATTAACATGGATTGTTTGAGGATTTGCAACATTTAATTTACAGAACATGCTCACAACTTTGATTTTATTTTATTTTTTATTGTGAAGAAAACAAATAGGACAAAATGACAGAAAAAGTCAATGTGCATAACTATTCACCCCCCTAAAGTCAATACTTTGTAGAGCCACCTTTTGCAGCAATTACAGCTCCAAGTCGCTTTGGATAAGTCTCTATGAGCTTGCCACATATTACCACTGCAATTTTTGCCCATTTCTAATTGCAAAACTGCTCCAGCTCCTTCAAGTTGGATGGTTTGAGCTGGCTTGTGAACAGCAATCTAAGTCTGATCACAAATTTTCTATTGGATTGAGGTCTGGGCTTTGACTAGGAGGCCATTCCAACACATTTACATGTTTCTCCTTGAACTACTCAAGTTTTGCTTTAGCAGTGTGTTTGGGGTCATTGTCCTGCTGGAAGGTAAAACTCTGTCCTAGCCTCAAATCACGCACAGAGTGGTACAGGTTTTGCTCAAGAACATCCCTGCATTTAGCACCATCCATCTTTCCCTCAACTCTGACCAGTTTCTCAGTCCCGGCTGCTGAAAAACATCCCCACAACATGATGCTGCTACCACCATGTTTCACTGTGGGGATGGCGTTCTTTAGGTGATGTGATGGGTTTGCAACCGACATAACGTTTTCTTTGATGGCCAAAAAGTTAAATTTTAGTCTCATCAGACCAGAGCACCTTCCTCCATACATTTTGGGAGTCTCCCACGTGCCTTTTCGCAAACTAAAAACGTGCCATTTTGTTTTTTGCTGAAAGTAATGGCTTTCTTCTGGCCACTCGGCCATAAAGCCCACGCGTACGGCTTATTGTTGTCCTGTGTACAGATACTCCAGTCTCTGCTGTGGAACTCTGCAGCTCCTCCAGGGTTACCTTAGGTGTTTGTGTTGCCACTTTGATTAATGCCCTCCTTGCCCAGTCCATGAGTTTTGGTGGCTGGCCGTCTCTTGGCAGCTTTGCTGTTGTGTCATGTGCTTTCCATTTGGTTATGATAGATTTGATGGTGCTCCTGGGGATCATTAAAGATTTGGATATATATATATATATATATATATATATATATATATATATATATATATATATATATTTTTTTTTTTTTTTTTTTTACCTAACCCTGACTTGTACTTCTCAACAACATTGTCCCTTACTTGTTTGGAGAGTTCCTTGGTCTTCATGGCAGTGTTTGGTTAGTGGTGCCTCTTGCTTATGTGTTGCAGCCTCTGGGGCCTTTGAAAAAAGGTGTGTATATGTAATGACATATACACAGTTTTTATGGGCTTCATAACAAAGGGGATGAATACATAGGCACAAGACAATTTTCTGTTTTCTATTTCTAAAAAATAATTTTATGTATACATTTTTCTCATTTCACTTCAACTTAGGACTATTGTGTTCTGATCCATCACATAAAATTCAGATTAACAAAACATTGAACTTAAGGCTGTAATGTAACAAAATAGGTAAAAAGTCAAGCAGGGTGAAAACTTTTGTATACCACAATGTGGATGTAAAAAGAGTACAACAGTAGAATACTGGGGCCAGCACATTGGTAAACACACAAGGTGTAGATGAGAGGCCGAAGGGTAGAGGCAGGAACTGGTAGGTTAGAAGACACACAGCAAAATGAAGGAACCACTGATGGCCTGGAAAGATGGGCACATGCAGGTAAATGTCCTTTATATCAACAGAAAGTCTTCCTGATCAAAAAGGCAATGACAGACCTGGTAGATTTCATGCCAAACTTTTGGACTCCAATAAACACATTTATAACACTGATGTCAAAAGATGGGGCACATGCCCTTTTTAGGTTTGGAGACTGAACAGGTTGGGAGTAATATCCTTGAAATTGTGTCACAGGAACTAGGGAAATGACACCTTAGTCCAGAAAAAATGTGAGCGCTGGATGGAGATATGATAATTTGTGCGGTGAAATAGAAAGGATTACAGTGAGTAACTGAGAAGGGGTATGTATCAAAACTGCAGTATATATCCCTGGCATATCACCTCTTGCACCCAGATAAAAGCAGTCCAAGCATCTGTAATGGTTATTGAGGAAAAGTGGAGGAACATCTTCATTTCATGATAGGCATGCCTAAAGATTTGGCAGCTGCTGACTTTATACTAAGTTGGCAGAATGAGAGCCAAGCTTTGGTATGGGGAGGGGTAGATCTCAACATGAAGAGCATGTATGTGGAAAAACAAATTAAATTAACAAAAGGAGTTTGTGGTCTATTCCTTTGGCGTCTTCCACTACGGGAGGAGGATGCTCTTGCACACCTAAAATTTAAAGCTATTGGTTTCGTGAGCTCTATATTTTAGGGGTCACAACAGTCGGTATATCTTTTTTTTTAAAAGGCATTTGACCAGTTATCCATAGGTCTTGCACAATAGGCAGGCATTGTAGTTTTGTTAGGTTGGGACACTGTTTAACCTATTGTACTAAATCCACTCTATAATTATTGCTTAAGGGCTCGTCAAGGTACTTCCATTCAGTCATGGTGTGGCACAAGTCACAGCCAGGATTGGGTAAAGCGTAGGACCCACCAGCGAAAACATGGCTCTAGACAGGACTGCCAACTGCTTATTGGTTTGGTTCTTAAAGACAGGGGCATCCTCTACAGGCTTCAAAGAGACATTTTCTTGAGGTGGAACACTGATCACAGTGAGACTAGAAAACGTTGTACAAAACCTTTACCCAGCTGAGTAAAGCGCTAATAACTGCTTCGGGACAGCAAAGCACTCCATAGAAAAAGAGATGGAACAGCAAATGCAATGGTAAAGTCTTTGTGGCCCCTAGGAGCTTTAAAGAACCCAAGACTGGAAGCATTACCGATAGAAGAAACAGGCATTCGGTAAATCAGATATAGAATATGTGGGAGAATATTGATACTTACCCCTATTGCTATCGAAGTTCAACTTGGAATCTGGATGTACCAGTGGAAGCATTACAACTGCACAATGGATTTGGGGCACACATTATTGAGACTATAAATACATATGTTGAACATTGGAAGGATTAACAAAGCTGCAAGTTCAGATGTGCAAGTTTAACATTTTTATTGTAGATGCATTAACATGTGTCCTTCATACAGGCATCAGGTAGGCTCCAATGTTTATATTTCTGTATGATTTCCAAAATATAAGTGCATATAAATTCATGTATGTCATTTTTGTAGGGCAGATGGTTTAGGTGCCTTGAGAGAACATATTGACAATGATACCATTTATGGTAAACAAGTATTTTTAGGAGGTTGGGGAATAGGTATACCTGTACATAATTTATTTTGTAAAATAAATGGTCTTTTTGATGGAATATGGCTGACTTTTTGTTTGTTTGAGGTTTTTTTTGATTTATAAAGTTTATTTTTTTTTTCTACATTTTGTATAGCATCTATCTGTAGTAGTCAATTACGGTAGTTTCTTGGTTTTAGACTCAGACATGTTGTGACTATGTGGGGGTAGGGCAAAATAAGGTTCAAGCTAAGAGGCAAGGCATCAAGTATTCACAAAACCAAAGCAGGTGTTAACAGGTGAGGGTCATTTTAACTTCTGTTGCATATATGATGTATCACTTTCTTTATCCCTGTTAATATGGTCTGTCAGATGTCTGCTTATTAGTTTAGATGTGGCTCCATCCTGAAACGGCAAACTCATTTTTAAATCATGTATGTATACCTTTTTAAGCTTACTTATTAAAAGATTTGTGAGCAAGCTTCTAGTGCTTAAAATCTATTTGCATTTACCCTTTGGAAGGACACTGACACTTTCAGTGCATTAGGAGAAGGAAGTACAAGTAGGGGTGAGCTGTATACTTTTGTCTATTGATGAAACCAAAGCAGATGGTAGCAGCTGAAGGACCAAAGGCCAGAGATGACCAAAGTCATCTCTGTCAGTGCAGGTGACAGGGTGTCCCCTCCCCCTCCCCTCTTTCTCCTCCCCTTCCCCTTTCCTATTTAAATTCTTTTTTGGTTTTACATGTCAGCTTTAGACCTGAAGGGGTGTACCCTGAAACATGTATGTAATCTGTCAACAGTTTCTGGCATTTTTTCCTCTCCAACAGTAGCTGGCCGCCCTTTGTCTCCACTCCACACACTCCCGTCGGTGATCTGCCCGTCCTGTAATGTAATTTCCAGGCGCCGAAGCGGTCTTCTCGGCAGGGAGAGGTGGCTGATTCCGCGTACTCTGCGGTCACCTTACCTTGATGTGACCGGTGCCTCTTCAGTTAAGTTCAGGACAGCTTTTGTTGAGTTCCCTTCATTCTCCATCACGTAACACTTTCATCTGGCCTCTTACCATCCTGTTGCTTGGGGGCATTGCCCACTCCTAATCCCATCTTCCTTCTGGGAATACGACGTTCTTAGTCATCTGCACTGGCTCCACTCAAGGTACTGCCGTTTTCCATCTGTGTTATTTTATATGGTGGCTAGCATCCTCTACAATTTGGATTATCTACTGTGAAGCATTTATTGTCAATAAACTAAGAATTTTGGACTTTAATTTTGCAAGCACATGTTTCTTTGCCTGGCTGAGGGCAGCGCTTTTCATCCCACTTTGTTGCTTGCATTATCTAGAAGTTGATCAAAGCAAGCAAAATGAGCAGTAAACTACCCAGCTGATGTCCATGCTCAGTACCACAGCATCAACCCCTTTATGTGGCGCAGCGTCCATATATGGTACTCCAAAAGCCAGACCAAGGACGGCTGCAAACTAAGGCTTCGTTAACACGTATGTTGATAAAGTACAACGAAATGCTCATTAACGTGCCTATAGCATTTATGTTTTTATTGTGTGGAAAAAGCATCAAGAATGCTTGTCAACTGCCTACGAAAGTGTTTTTTTTTTTTTTTTTTTTTTAGGAGGAACTGCTTACAGGGGAAATGATAGAGACAAATATCTGCCGTAGGGCATGTTTTAGTTGTGGTATAATAGCAAGCATTTTTGTGAATTCTCTGATTTGTATACTTTCATCTCTGACACTTGGCTTGGTCAAGCTTAACTTTGCCAACACAAAAAGCTTTGCCACTGGCAATAATTCTCAATGCCCCTGTCTACCACTGGTTTGAGGCTTTTGCCTGCACACAGAAGCAAATGATGTTACAACACAGCTGCTCTATACAGAATGGAAGTGGCTGGAGCTACTCTGTTCTAATTCTCCATTTCCAAGTTCATTCTAGGATACAGAAACCTCCACTGCTTCTCACAGCACCCAGCTAACACTTCATAAATGCCTCACTAACAGGCCATTAATGCTATAGATGGGAGTAAGATGTAGTTATGGTGCTTTACCATTAAAATTAACGGTGTGTATTGCACTGTGTGGTGTCAATTGCAATTTTTATGGCAGGCAATAAATGGCACTTAAACACAGTATTGACCAAAGTGTGAATGTACCCTAAGAGACCAGCTATAGCAGCGATGAGTCTAGATAGAAGAAAAAAAAGGTGCTAGCAAACACAGGTTAATCTTTTTCACAGTCTAGGTGAAATTATCAGCCTCCTAGGTAACTGAGTATCTATAGCAGAGAGAGGGAGTATACCCCCTGGGACTGCCCATAGGCGTAGCCAGACTTTTTCTGCCTAGTGTCCTACTCCTGTAGGGGGCAGTATAACCCAATGGTTAAGAAGATCAGGAGCTGTGTCTGTCAATGAACGTTAGAGAACGACTGAATTTAAAGAATAACTCAAGCCATTGAATTATCATACATGGTTACATTAGTCCACCATGGACCAATGTAACAATGTATATACCATAACTGGCCAATGCCCCTGGAATCATAATATCGCTGAGGTGGACACTACTGCTACAGTGATCTCCATCTGTTTTTGGTACCACGTCAAGTGGCTGCACTGCTTATGGAACATAGGATGCTGGCCATTTGCCACAGGCCCTAGAGAATGCTTTGCATCATTTGAATGAATGCAAAGCGTTCTCCGATTGGAAGATGTACAGAGGCGAGAAAAGACACTAGTGGCCAACCTTCTGTCTTCACAATGCATCATGCCAGCTGCTGAGCATCCTGATTTTCAGCTTCCCAGGGTATCAGTTAGGTATGGTTTATACATAGTTACACTGATCTCAGCTGGAGCAATGTAACTATTGTAGCCATATCTGGAATTCCTTTTTGACATTTTAAGACTTCCTGTGTCCCTCAATAAACAAGAAAAAATATATATCCTACATGGACATGACTGCTCTAATATGGCTAAACCTCAACTTACCAAGATAAGCAAGAGAAGGCTATGGGCCCTGCTGTTTACTAAGAGACTATAAGCCATGTGGACTTTGCTTCAACAAATAGAGGCCCAAACATTTTAGGAAAATTTCCTTGAAGTAAACAATCTCTCACTAACCTCTGAAGGCACAGGCTAAGTAATTCAAACCTCATAGAAAACAGACTCTGAAGTAGAGCTGCAGTCCTCCTGTGAACAGCTAACAGCACCTGTCTTTTGCTTACATTACAAGGCATAAAATAAAATTAAGCTTTGCAAAATGAATAACAGTTTTGTCAATCTTTGGACTCGTGTGCAACAGACATTTAAAAAGCTTTTATCTTTGCCATAACAGTCAACATGAAAGTTTCACATTGAGATTTATGGTCCGGATGAAGTGGGCTCTCCAGGAAAACACTTTACCCTTGTGATCTCTGAAGGCTCTATAACTTAAATTCTCTTACCACACAAATAAGCAACAGCACTGGCATCTGTTTATATATGTGTTTTATGCTTGTGTGATAGATATAAATGTATAATTTTTAAAAAAATAAAGATCTGTTATTTTAAACTATCTTTGCATCATTAACCCTTGGAGGTATATTCAAAGTCCCACTACTTTATTCTTAATTAAGTTGAACCTGATGCCAGTGTAGTATGTGAGCCCCTCAAAAATAATTACGTTTACCAACCTTGAGCACCAATGGAAACATTTTCTTATGCATCAGACATGTTTGTTATTCTCAAAAAAAAAAACCTTCAGAATTACCTATAGCAATGTGAGGACATCACATTTCATATTGACAACAAAATTAAATTTGACTTCAGTTTTTTCAACTTTTCCTAATAGGTTGGTAATTCATAATTCAAGTACTTTTTCTTTAATTTTTTTCATTATTATTCCAGTGGAAGCAGAAAAAAAAAAACGGTGATGTGGAAATCACCCAGACATGATAAAACTGAAAATGTAAACCTTGCTATAGGTTAGTCTTTTAACTGCCATACTTAATAAAACTGATGTTGCAACTGCTGATGGCAATCCTAGCTTATATACCCACCTACAGAATACTCTTCCCTAAGTTACAAAATAGGCTGACTTATCAAGCTCGCCAGCTCTTTGAAATAACTCAGGATGCCCTCATACAAGATTAAGAAAAACCCCAATCACACCATAAAAATATTTGTTAACTGGGCTAAAAAATGTTCCCATATGCCTACCTATATTGTCTTTAATGGGCAAGGTGATCACAAAAAAAGAAACAGACAGCAAGACTACAATGTAACATTTATAAAAAAAATTTTTTTGTAGGAAACTTATAAATGAGTAAAGATATTGCAGGGTCAGTCGGCAACAGTGAACATACATACATTTCAACATCAGAAGTGGTTATGTGCAGTGTCACGTGTCATCTGGACTTACCACTGTGGATAACTTAATCACACGGACTTTTGGTGCTATAGGAGCTCCTTCTCCAGAGCTGCTGTTTGACCTCTGCATGACAGTTCTCTTTGTGCCAGCAAGTCTCTGCTCTGTTGGCTTGCCCTGGACTGGAGCTACTTTAACAGCTTGCTGTGAGGTCAGCGAAGGGGCTGACCTTGCAGGCCGGGACTGTTGAACTTTTGGAGCAGGACTCTCTGACACTTTGTTTTGCACTGCCTGCTTAATGATCTTCTTTTGTTGTCCCTGAAACGTTACATTGGTTACTGGAGTTTGCAGAGGGGGGATATTCTGTGGAGAGGTTGTTGCCTCAGACTTCTTAGGAGTCAGTCTATTTTTCACATTTGGCTGCGTCTGCACAGTGGCGGGAGGCAGAATCTGGCTGTTATTTTCTGACTTCACAGTCTGTTTGTCCATCTCGGGCTGGCTTTGCTGTGCATTGTTAGCCTGTTGCTGCTGCTGACTGAGTCTTTGCAGAAGCTCCTTTTTCCTGGCTCCAGCCTGCTGTTGGCGGCGCAGCTCCTTCTGCTTTAAAATCTCCTCTCTCAAACGCTTCTGTTCTTCGATTTTTAAGCGGTATTTCCTGGTCTCCTCATCCTCATCAGGGAACTTTAAGGGAAAGAAAACACATGCCTTTTTACCTCACTAATAATAGCTCATTTCTGCGATCATTGACTATGCTACTACCATTTCTATCTCAACACAAATGGGCTGATTAGTAGTATGAACACGCACAGAAACAGTTTTTAGCCCTTCATAAACACAGGATGAAACAACTATGGGGATAACAGAGAGCCTTTCTGTCAGATCGCTTTATCTCGTTCTCTGCTGACAAACTAACAAAAGGTAGGGAGGTAAATGACCTGAAAAGGTTTCATTAGAACTATTGATTTTTCTTACACAATTTTAAAGCTTGATCTCAAACTCATTTGTCACACAATAATTGCTTATAATGAACACCACAAGCCAAGTGGCTGACCTTGAACTTGAGCGCCCTCTCAAGAATCAAAATGTCGTCAACTGCAAAGCTGGAATATTAATGGTAAACTGCAAAGACTTATTATTCTGTGCTCATGTCTCCTCTGGATGAAAATAATAAGCATCAAATAACCTTTTTTCGGTCTGGGAACTCTAATAAGGAACCATCTCCACTCTACAGTAATACAGTTTATTAATAGGAGGCCAGAGTAACTGATGTCTACTGATGAAAGCACACCACATACCTGCATTTGTGTGCTAATCAACTCTGTTCATACTTGCCTATTTCATAGTGCCTAAGTTACTATGAAGAAGGGAAAAAGTAAAGATATAATGGCAAAACTCTGTTATTGTACCACTACTAACAGAATTGTGTCGATAACTTCCCCCCTCAACCAGAGATACCCACCCTACATATTGCATTCACAAAGCAGATCTCATTGATCACTAGGTTTGCCATTTAATAATACTGTATTAGGTGTTGACAATGTCAACAGAATATTAAGTTAAACAAAAATAAGGCAACGAGAAGCACATGAACCTGTACTGGCTATAATACAAAAGCTGAAAAAGAATGAGACTTCAACTGCTAATATGTAGGCTCCCTGGTTTCTTGGTTCCTGGGTTTTATCCAGCTGCATTATCAAAAAAAGCAAGCTTGAGGAGCAAGACTTGATCCCCCTTGCAAAAGCCTCAATGGTGACTTCCCAATCTAAAATCCTAAAAAAGAAAAGAACTCATGCCATTGTGTTCTCCAAAGCTTTTTAATTTTGCGTGGACATATCCTTTCAACCCACCCTATCTAGAAGTTTACAAACTTGTGAGGACTGAGCAGTAGTGCATAATTACACATTCCTGAAGACTAAGCTGCAGTAAAAAAAAAAAAAAAGTGTATAATTGTATTTACTACAGATATACCGGTACTATTTTCCCTTTAATTGTAAGTCACATATGCTCCTTTTATCCATTAGCTGCTAAGTGTAGAGTATGTTGAATTTCATAGTGGGCTACGATTCGGTGAGAAAAAAACGTAAATCCCTGGTCTTTAAAGTGTAGGTCGCAACAAACATGGGAATTCTAACTTACCTGGAGTACAGCACAGGACTTGTATTCACAGATCATGGTTATAAGTAGACTACCTTCAGGTAATTAGACACTAGAAAATAAAAAAAATTTCTAGGGCTGCCCCTACTGCACTCATTTATCCCCACCTACTCCACAAGACACAAGGTTTTATGCAAGAAATAAGGAGTGAACACAAAAGACAAAGGGGAGGGGCCTGCATCAAGTTAGGGGCCTGTATGCCAAGACAGGGAATTTACAGAAAAGTCCAAATCAACATTATCTTAATGCGATTGTAAAGCTTGGCATTTTGTTTTTTTTAATTAAAATACCAAACATATTATATTTACCTGCTCTGTGCAATGGTTTTGCACAAGGCAGCCCTGATCCTCTTCTGGGGTCCCCCGCTGGAACTCTGGGCTCCACCTTCCCGCCAAAGGCCCCATACCAAGCCACTTGCTAAGGGGGCACTCGTGCCTGCTCCCTGCTCTGTGTGTGTATCATGTTCTCTTTGTATTTCTTCCTATGTGTGAAATACCTGGTGTTCCTGCTTGCCTAAAAAAAAACGGACCACATTCATTTGGTAACACATTGGTCAGTTCTCTAGCTATGCTGGCAACTCCTCCAATGATCAAACTTGTCCTGACACCCTCCCTCCTCCCAAACATAGGGAAACCCCATTTTACTTTATGTACACCGCTTGGCCCATTAGGGGTCCAGGTTTCGCCTGTCACAGTATACCCATTGAGGAGGTTCCAGGGTCTGGAAACCATACAGATAGACACTCTACTTCATGCCAAAGTGAACTGCAATGCAGGATCCAGCTCTCAAAACAAACATTACAGGCCAGCCCCACACTGTGGGGTCCGGATATGGTCCCCAAGGCACCAATGGGTACTGAGTCACAAACTGTTAGACAGCCCTATTGCCTTAATAGTAAAAAAAAAAACAAAAAAAAAAAAACATTCTCCAAAAAGGGGAATGGTCCACCACCTAAAGACACTAGCCAAACAAAAAAAAAAATGGGATTTTTGACTTACCATAAAATCCATTTTTGTTATGTTCATTGACGGACACAGCTTCTGATCTTCTTAACCATTGAGTTATACTGCCCCTTACAGGATTAGGACACTAGACAGGAAAAAACAAAACTGGTTGCACCGATGGGCAGTCCCAGGGGGTATACTCCCTCTCTCTGCTATAGGTACTCAGTTTTGTTACAAGCAGTGTCAGAAGAATTACAACTCCACAGAGGGGTGGGTGCTGTGTCCGTTAATGAACATCAGAAAAATGGATTTTACGGTAAGTCAAAAATCCCATTTTCTCTTTCGTTCATTGGCAGACACAGCTCCTAATCTTCTTAACCACTGGGACGTCCGTGTTAAAAGAGAGGAATGGGATCAGCGGAAAATAAATTCCCAAGGCTAAAACTATAGCCAACCAGGTAAACAGGAGCTCAACCAAAACAACCGGAGCCTACCCGAAAAAAGCAATACACCCTCAAATAGGACAAGGTCCTCTAAACAACCGCCTGCGAAACCTTGCGACCAAAAAAAGTATCCGCAGATGCCAACACATCCACCTTGTAGAACTTTGTGAAAGTGTGCACTGACGACCAGGTGGCCGCCTTCCAAACTTGCGTCACTAAAGCCTGATGACGGAAGGCCCAGGAGGCACTAAGCGCCCGAGTAGAGTGTGCCAGCTACTTCCAGAGCCTCCAGGTCATTTGTGCCCCCTTGGGGATTGACATAAGCCAAGGCCATGGCATTGTCCGATTGAATGCGTACTGGACAACCCTGAGGACGATCCAGCCAATGATCCAGACACAGTCTGATTGCTCAGAGTTCCAAGATATTAAATTGGTAGTCTGGACTCTTACGGCGTCCAGATCTCCTCAGCAGAATGCTTGCCGATGACGCCTTTCCAGCCGGACAGGCTGGCATCCGTGGTGACCACTGTCCAAAACAAGGGAAGCAAGGAATTTCCCTGCCGAAAAACAAAGCCACCCGATCAGGGACACCCTTGATCCCCTACTCAGCCGGATCTGTTTGTCCAGAGACCGCAGTCTTGTCCCATTTGGTCAGAATCTCCCTTTTGAGAGAGACCTCTTATGGAACCGTGCAAACGGAACCGCTTAGAAGGTAGACACCATCAGGCCCAGCACCCGCATGCAAGTCCGGAGGGATGACCATCTGTTGGACAGCAGGAGGTGAATTGCAGCCTGCTATTTCTGGAGATTGTCCAGAGGAAGGAGCACTCTTGCTAAGGCCAAGCTCAGAGTCAGGCCCAGATAGTCCAGCTTCATGGATGGAGCCAGAGGAGACTTCTGAAAATTCAGAATCCAGTCGAACTCCTGCAGAGTTCGTATTGTGAGCTCCAGGTTTTCCACCAGAGCAGAGGGAGACTTCACGCGCAGAAGGAGATCATCCAAGGAGCCCAGTACCACGATATTCCTTTGGCGTAGCAAAGCTTTTGTGAAGACCCGAGGAGCAGAGGCGAGACCAAAGGGTAACGCCACAAACTGATAATTCTCCTCTCCCACAGCAAAGTGGAGAATATACTGGTGACTGGCACATATCAGAAAGTGAAGGTAGGCATCCTTGATATCGATAGAGGCAAGGAAATCTCCCTGACGCAGGGATGCCACCGCCGTTCAAATGGATTAAATTCTCCAGACAATCACCCCCTGAAGGAAGAGGTCTTGTACCACCCCAAACAGGCGCAAGTTGGGAGAAAAAAACCTTGCCTGGGAAAATGAGCGGAACTCGATCTTGTAGCCAGACCGAATTACTTTGTGGACCCACTAGTCTTGCACCAGGGAAGTCCACGGATCCGGAAACCAGTGAAGATGTCCCACCACCCCCAATACGGGTAAGGGCGCACCTTCATGCGGAAGGAGCCTTATCCACGGATCTGGAGAAGCCCGATCTTGGCTTGCTAGACCAACCTTGTTTGGATCCCCCTGAAGAGCCCCTGAAAGGCTTTAAACCCTTGTCATTTGACCCTGAGGGACGAAAAAACTTCTTATGAGCTGAGAAGGAAGGCCCACATCTATGACGAGGTTCCTTGCCCTTAGTAGCCTGTGAAAGAAAAGTATTCTTCCCCCCCCTGTGAGACCTTTAATGAGGTCATCCAGGATAGCTCCAAACAGGAAATCCCCGTGGAAAGGAAGATCAGTCAAGCCTTTTTTTGAAGTCTGAGCCACAGACCAGCACTTGAGCCAAAAGATATGCCGAAGGACCACCGCCAAAACTGAGAGGCGAGCCATCAGGGGAGCAAAATTCAAAGGAGGCATCTCAGATAAAATGCAGCCCCTGGACCAGCTGGTCCACCAGCTCGGCAAAGGGGAGCTGTTACCCCTCCAGGTCATGGCGTAAGAGCTTAGCCCACTCGGTCAGAGTTTGCAACACTAGGGCAATGATGAATACCGGCCTCATTGCCAAACCAGCCAGAGTGTACATATTGCGGGCCACCCCAGGAACCGTGGCCAGAGCACCCAAAAACAGCCCCAACATATGTGGGAGGGGAGGGGGGCAGGTGAGGGACTCGGCAAGGGGGGATTCTTGCGGGAAGGAGGGGAAACCGGGTGTCCAACCATCTGAAGGAGGGTTCCACGTCCACCCCAAAACCCTCCAGGGGGAAAGGGGGGGGGGGGACAACTACTCACCATACCAGTTACCAGGTGGGTATCGCTCCAGACAGAACCCCTCTCCATCAAAACGGGGGCATGTCTGCCAGGAGGAACGCTGCTACTTGGGCCGAGACCCAGTCGTATGTGACCTCGCGAGGCATTTAACTCGCAGGCCAGCCCCCGTCCAGTGGGGCTATGTTACGACCGACCTAGCGTGACGCTGAGGTCTGCGCACGCTTGCTGGCCAGACTGGGGTGACCACTGGATCTAGATTATCCAGCCCGTTGCCTAGTCCGGCAGCTGACTGTAGATCTCACAGAAAAAAATCCAGGGGAAAAAAATTATCTAAAAAGAAAAAAATTTCCAGGACCAGCGATCCAAGCAAGGAACTAGGTCCTTACTCCTGACTAGGCAGAAAAAAAACAGAGGCAATAGCTGCCCATGGGTGTAGCCTAGGACTGCCATGGGTGTAGCCAGAATTATTTTCTGCCCAGTGTCCTACTCCTGTAGGGGGCAGTATAACCCAATGGTTATGAATACCAGCAGCTGTGCCTGTCAATGAACGAAAGAGAAATTTGCACTGGAGAAGCATAAGTTAGCCTGAACTGAGTTGAGGAGAGCATCCTATGCCAGTGTTAGGGGGTCCCTGGTCAAAAACAGAGGGTAACTTGTAGCTGAACCCGGAAGCTAGGATACACATCTAGTTACCCTATCTCTGACACATCAGATTGGAAATGTCAGGGTGAAATGCCAATGCCCTCAGGCTTGCTTCTTTCATGGCTGCCTGACTCCTTGTACCCCCCCATGATTGATGTAAGCCACAACTGTGATATCTTTGTGCAACCAGAGGTCCAGTGGTGCAGAGCCATTTTTAGCGCT
The DNA here is from genome assembly GCF_965119305.1 of Pelophylax lessonae. Taxonomy (NCBI): domain Eukaryota; kingdom Metazoa; phylum Chordata; class Amphibia; order Anura; family Ranidae; genus Pelophylax; species Pelophylax lessonae. The sequence goes on from NC_138772.1 coordinate 105,052,104, forward strand.
CTTAACTCCACTTCTTTGGGTGATCATGTTCCCTGAGCTGTGAGGGATTGGAACACTCCTTCTAAGCTTGAGAGGCTAGCATCTGTTATCACTTTCCATTGAGATGAAAGAAATTACTTTCCCAAGATCAATGCTGGGTTGAAAATCTATTAGGTAGAAGCATAGAGTTTGAGAGAAAACATATCTTTTTTATGCAAACAAGATATTGTTTAGGAGAGGCCTTGAATGAAATTTGGCAAATGGAACAGCCTTCAAGGAGCCTACAATAAGGCCCAATACTCTCATGGAGAAGCTCACAGAAGGATCTCTCTGACCTTAAGCCTCGAGAGTGAGATACAAGAGAGACTAGTTTGTTTTCTGGAGGAGAACTTTTGCTTGGGCTTTGTCTAGAATGAGGCCTAAGTAATCCAGGCTAAGGGAAGTTTGGAGATTTTTAAAAGTCAATTACCCAACTGAGAGCCTGAATCACGTGAATAGTCTTGAGAACATTTGCAGATGGGTGAAGGCGTGTGGAGTCAGAAGGTGGTTGTCTTGATATCCCTGAGAATGCCCTGAGTTTTTGAGAGGGAAAGAAGGTGTGCAAGCATACCCTGGGTGCCAAGGATAGGTCAAAGTTTAGCGCAACAAACTAGAAGTATTTGTTTCCAATTGCAAAGCACAGAAGAGCTGGTGAAGAGGGTAGATGGGAATATGCATAAAGCATCTGTAAACATCCACATCCATCTTGCATCTTTTGAATCTGTCCTCTTGGATTGACCACTTCTAGGGACAAGAGATGGCTTAGGGTGATTTGCAAATCTGAATTTGCTTGGGCAGATTTAAGGTAATTTGAGAGAAGAAAGCAGTGAGAGGGTAGCGTTTGGAACTCTATATTGTACCCCTTTGAAACCACTGATTGAAGCAATACGTCCTGAATGTCTGTGACCCAGAAAGGCAAATTGTAATAGACTTCCCCTAACTTTTTGGGGAGACTGTTCTCCTTCATTGGGAAGAAGGCACTGGGTAAGACTGTGGATTTTGTGCTCAAAGTCTTGCACCGAAGGGCTGAATTTTGTCTTACCAGTTAAAAACTGGGAAAGTGCTGGGAGCTCTGAGTTTTGAGGAGGAGGAAGCCCCCAAGGAAAAGGGTTTTTGAAACTTTTGGTTGTGGAATAAGAGAATAGGGGGAAGGGGGTTGGAAACCTGGGAAATTACACACTGAAACTTTCAATTCCGAGATGTGCAGGGACCAGAAAGCCACTAAGGCCAACAAATGTCCCACCACCGAAATCTAAATGCCTCGTGTGTAAAGACTTTGGCACCAGACTTTGCTGGCTTGAAAGGCCATGTCCCTTTACAAAAGAAGATTATTTTCCAAGACCTGTCATTGGAATACAGAGGGATGAAAGAACCTTTCTGATCAGGAGTGGAACAAGACTTTTTCTTCAGGGGGAGGAGAATACTCTTGCCCTCCATAATCTCCTTGATATACTTGTCTGGGGAAGAACCAAAGCACCCCACAGTGGGAATTACTCCAGGGAAGGGGAACCTTAAAAGTATTGTTTAAAGGGCTGACATCTTGAACATACCAATCAGCTGCAGATAGAAGGGAGATATTACCCTTACTGGCTTCACCCTCTACGATGGGCTTACCACCACAGGGGTCTTCAGGGGCTGGGCTCTGTGCAAGGCATACTCTTGTTTTGGAACTACAAAGTACTCTGTAGATAACTTTGCATGTTGCACCACATGCCAAAAGCAGCAGGTCCAGTGCCTAAGGACACAAAACTGAGGATAGCTGGGAATGGGAGGGATTATATGGTGGATGTACCAGCAGTTTTAGCAAGTGTCCAATCACCTGAAGTTAGCTGTAAGGATTAAAGAAGCATGTGTCCTGTACTGCACAGTGGGGGAAAAATAATTACATTTTTAGAGTAAGGAAATATAAGAACCCCTATTTAGTTTTAGCTGTCTTTCAGAAGTCTGTTACCAAGATTTTCCTCTTGTTTATTCTTTCAACAGTTTTAACAAAGAAAAAAAAAAGATCTGCAACGAGGACAAAGACAAACATACAAATGTAACAGGGGTTCTAACATTCCCCTACTCTACAACATTTTTATGCTTGTGTTGCTGTTGGAGAGTTCCCTCCACTTCCTGTGTGATAATGTTGTCAGGAGATAAGGATGTTTGAGGAAAATTTCTAACTTAGCCCCAAGCAGCAGTAAGAACCTGATCATTTTCTATAGACAGGGCGAGGATAAAACTAAGAAAAAAAGTTTTAGATAGACACACACTTTAATTCCATGTACCTGTTCTTCATTTTTAACTTCTTCCTTTATTGGGCTGGTGAGATTTCCTGGCTTGGCTGCTTGTGCACTTTCAGCACTCACTGATCTGGGTTGTGGTGCTGTGGTGGCCACAGGAATGACATGTGCAGCAGGAGCTGAAGTGGCTTTCCTCTTACTCATGTCTACAGAGTGAGATGGTGCTATGGGCAGCTCTCGCAAGTTGCTGTTTCTTGGATGTGCTGCTTGTTGATTGTGAGCTGGTGTACCCTGAAAAAAAAACATATTTCAAATGTTACTTTTTTACAATATTAGACATTCTTCATGAGTTATGGATAAAATGAGCAATCATTACTCAAGAATTTTGAAAAGCATACCAAACAGACTATAAATTTCTTATTAACAACCTCATACCTGTCTTTGTTTGAGAGCAGGGTGTCGAGGCCCTGGCATTCTATGTGATGGGTTTTGAGAATTTTGTGAATGTGCTCTAAACGAAGGTGTCTGTGGCACAGGCATTGGGGGCTTTTGTTGTCCTGCAGGTGGATGATGTTGATGCAAAGGCTGAAGGGGAGGTTGCATGGGTCCCTGTGAAAAAAATAAAAGGCATCACAGCCAATAAAATTGCAAGATCCAATTTAGCAGTAACTGGTCCCTTCCCATCCGAAAACAAATTCTAGTTACTTGGCAATTATTCTGTTCCAGTGCCTTTAATACTTTGGGCCTGCAATAGGTATACAGAGAGGCCTGCTTGTTCTAGGTCAACAACACAAATAATTTAAGACAAAGGTAACCAGGAAACTATTATTTTTCAAATTACGTTAGCAATAGGAATCCCCTCACGTTCCTCTCATTACTGGTTTCCTTTAGGGGACTATGAAAAAAGGCATGCATGGATCTAATGAACTCTTATCAGCATCAATACATGTCAAGTGCAATTTGCTAAGGTTTACTTTCTACCCACAAGTGCTACACCCAAACGGGAAGACAATGCAGACTGAAGGCAGCTTACAAAGATGGGATGTGGTTTTAACATTGCATTTGAGTTCCTAAAGTGGTTGTAAACCCTTACATACTCAGTGACGTGACTGGCCTCAGGTGATACAAAGATTAAATAAATCCTCCTACCTAAGTTTTACCTGTTTATCTGCAGCACTTTCTTCTCTACAGCTGATAAAAGTGCAGAACTTATACAGCCTGTCTGAGCTGTCAGGGGGGAAAAAAAATAAGAAAAAGAAAAGGAGGAGAGCTGAAACTACACTATGCAAAACTAAGTGAGGAGAGGTCTTAGAGCTGATTGGAGGGAAGGGACACGCCCACCTTCGTACAGCACACAGGAACAGAGTGGAGGCTGTCAATCAGCAGGACGTCCCTCCCCTGTCACCTTTTTTCTCTTGGTGCCAGGAAAGATGGTCAGAAGTGACTCATGCAGATAGAGGAATGAAGCAGCAGACAAAAAATGACGCTTGGTGCTAATAACTGAGGCTAGTACACACTATAGAGGGCTATTCTTTGTTCATATTTCGTGTCTGAGGTTTAAAACACCTTTAATGATAAGCTATTATTTTGCTATAGCCTAGCAGACAAAGTTTAGTTTCAAGCACTGTCACATGACAAGACACCAATTATCACTATGTAGTTTGGTAGTGGCTTTAACAGAAAAAGGAGTGGCAGGGAAATGCTGAAGATGTGATTATCAGTGGGACTAATGAGGATCTTTTCACATTCATGAATGACAAAGCAACAGTGTATCTAATTCACTTGATTTCCAGAAGGTTTTACCCCCTTCAAGACCAGGGCATTTTTTGCTTTTCAGCACTGTACTATAACTGTTAAATTCAAGCAACACTATACGCAAATTAAATTTAGATCATATTAAGATATATCAATAGAGCTTTCCTTTGGTGGTGTTTGATCAGTTCTGGGTATTTTTATTTTTTGCTTTATAAAAGACAGGAAATTTTGGAAAAAGAAAAAAAAAACATATATATCTATATCTATATCTATATATATATATATATATATATATATATATATACACACATATATACACGATAAAATCAAATTTCTTCATAAATTTAGGCCAAAATGTATTCTATGTGTCTTCGGAAAAAAATATACCAACAAGTGTACATTAATTGGTTTGCGTGAAAATCAGGAGCCTACAAACTATGGTTTATATTTTTTTTAAAAATTGATTAATCCTGATGTATCAACAGACTCATTTCTTGAGATCCTTAAAATGTCAGGACAGTACAACTACCTCAAAATGACCCCTTTTTGCAAAGTAGACAGTCTGAGGCATTAAAAGAAATGGTGAGTTTTTTGAGGTTTTAATTTGTCAAAACATTTTGGAAAATTTATTTAAATGGGTTTTTCTTTTTACATACCGTTGTTCCGTGAAAAAACCATACCTGTGAGAAAACCATACCCTCGTCACTTCCGGTGCACCTACGGAGGGTATGGATTTCTCACGGTAGTTAAACTTGCGGCGCTTACATTAAAACAGCTCCTCTGCAACATAAATCATCTCCGCTCCTTCCCCTGTCACTTCCCTCATCTCCGGTAATAAATATAAAAGCGGATCACGGAGCCGCGATCGCCGTCATTTACATCTCATACACCCGCCGCCGCTTTTATATTTATTACCGGAGATGAGGGAAGTTACAGCGATAGCACAGGAGATGATTTATGTTGCAGCCGAAGTGTTTTAATGTACCCGCCGCAAGTATAACATTAGAGACAGTGCCGTGATAATTTCATGCCCACCGAGCATGCGCACTTCTCAAATTCTTTCATGTTCAATTGCGTATCCGGGGCTCTGAGCATGCGCACTGCTGCGCTGCTCAGCTGTTTCAGACAGGAAGTGACGAGGGTATGGTTCCTTCACGGGGTATGGTTTTTTAACGTTACACCGTCACCAATATCATATGACTGGTGTGGTGGTGATCAGGGATACTGACAGGTGACAGTATTTAAAATAAAAAAAAAAATAAAAAAAAATAAAAAATGTATATTATATATATACACACAGTATATATTTAAAAGAAAAAAAAAAAAAATATATATATATATATATATATATATATATATATATATATTTAAAAGAAAAAAATAATTTATATATTTTAATTTAATCAACTGTTTTCAATTTTCTATTTTTACACACTTTCATCAGAGTAGCTCAGTGTTGCCATAGTGATCTGGGATGTTTTTTTTAACCTGCGATTGCCATTAGTGATATAACCGCAATTGTTTGCACTGTCGCAAAAGGGTTTCCATTCATGGTGACTTGCTTTCTGTTGACAAGCTGCGATTGGCTACAGATAATCACATGGTACAGGGTGCTGTGAATGGCCCAGGCACCATGTGATAGCTGTGGGCAAATCACAGCATTACTACAGAAAGCACAGCTGTTATGATTGAAACTCATTCATAAAAGTTGTGTATATGTTGTAATCGTGTGACTGCATAGTGATCATGTGACTCAATGGCCACTTAAAGTGGCCAGGTTCTAGGAATCTTAATCCTCTGCGCCATTGCCCATGTGCAAAACAACATACATATATATATATATATATATATATATATATATATATATATATATATATATATATATATATATATACACGTGGTCAGTCTTAAAGGGGTTAAAGGGAATTCTAGGGACTATATAAAAAAAAAAATACTAAGGAAAAACATTAAAAATGTACATGGGTAAAAAGTGGTTAGCACATTTAACTAAAAGGTACAACAGAGTAGATTTATCCTATCTCCTTCTGAATAACTGACAAATTAGAACCCACTCAAGATTGCTAAACAAGATATATTTTCATTGCATCTTGACAGACTTGGAAACACACTTGAAGGGGTTTTCCATTTTTTCATTTAAATGCCATTTGACCTTGTAACTTGAATAATATTAGTCAATACATTACTAAAATATAGAACAAACCTGCATATTCGACTGACTGTGAAGCATGAAGGGTTGTCCAGGAACAGGTGGAAACTGTTGCCTTGGTGGAGGAAAATGCCTTATATTTGTAGATGGTTGACTGAATGGTGGAATTCCCATAAGCCCAGGAGATGGCATGTTAATCCGAACAGGTCGCTCTCTTGTAAACCCTGGGTTATTAAATCCTTGCTGCGGTCCAGGGACAGGTTGTGGGAAATTTGGTTGTGGACCAGTTCCTGGTTGGTTGAATCCAGGCTGAGGTCCAGGGTTTGGCTGGTTAAAACCAGGCTGGTTGATTCCTGAAGGGTTAAATGGAGGGGCAGACTGATTGAACCCAGGAGGGGGACCTGGTTGGTTAAAATTGGGCTGATTAAAACTTGGTTGACTGCCGGGTGGGTTAAAACCAGCCTGTGGACCCGGCGGATTAAAGTTGGGCTGAGGACCAGATGGATTAAATCCCGGCTGTGGTCCTGGTTGGTTGAATCCAGGTTGAGTAAAGCTTGTTTGCGGCCCAGGTGGATTAAAGCCTGCTTGTTGACCAGGTCCAGGAGGATTAAAGTTAGACTGGGGCTGATTAAATCTCTGTTGTGGGCCTGGCTGGTTAAAGCCCTGTCCTGGTGGACTGAATGGTGGTGGGTTCTGATTGGGAACAGGTAGGTTATTGTTAAGAAGTGGAGGTGGAGGAATCGGAGGAGGAGGATTTCTCTGATCAAACATAGGATGGTTAGGAAACCGTGGCTCTGCAAGCAATGGAAAACATTTGTTAATTTGACATTTAACAAAATTGACTAAAGTTATAAGAATTAAAATGATTTCAAATTGTATACACAAAAACAACTATCAAGCACATGTACAACACTGTAACAAGAGAACAAATGCAACTTTATGTTATTACCTCATTCAAAATGTCAGGAAACCATTTATAAACAGGAGGTAATCAGCAGGATCAGCTTTAAGCAATACAGATATGTCTGATATAGTCTTATCCACGGCTCACTCTCAAATCTTACAGTATTCGGTGATGTTCCACTCAACTCCAAACCTTTATTTTTGTATTGTGCTGTAATGTCAAAATATCTGACATCTTACATCTCTCGAGGGCTCCAGGGAAAAGATATTTAACCATATCGCTTATTTGCCTCAGTGTAATGCCCTGTTTTTTTTTACCTCATTTGAATAATTCAAATTGTCAAAAGAGGGCTCATGATTGACCCTCGCTTATAAAACTATTAACCTACTGATACACTTCCCCCTTACAATATGCCACACTACAACCAAAATCAGTCAGCCAGACCCAAACCCTTTTTATTCACACAAGCCTTGCTTTAATTGGTAGCAGACCTATTAAATATAATTTAGCTAGGTAAATGCATTTGAATTAAACATGTACTAAAATATATGTAGTGATATATGTAGTGGCAGGTCTTTCTCCTTTAGCAGCTACTGCATCCACTGATGAGCTAACAAATGCTATGGGAGTTCAACTGGCTTTGCCACCCATCCACAAAACACACCCTATTGCAGATGGTTACCCAAGTTGCCCCATCACTGATTAACCCCTTCACGCTGACGGAACACAAATATGCAGCCTCTGCTTCAGGGGACTGTACCAGGGTGATGCCAATACTGTTTATACCTGCAGGTCGGCTTTTTTGTAATAACAACCGATGCGGCTGAGCAGCTGCTCGGTTGTCATTACAAGGAGCAGGAGGGGACGGGGGAGAGCTGGCTGAAGACCCGAAGTTGGAATTGGCTCTGATCGGGTTTCCGATGTAAAAACCCGGAAGTGATGTCATGACTTTACTTTTGGGTACTGGAGCCACAAGACCTCCTCTGTAACTCTAAACAGGTAACCGTTAAAAATGTTTTAAAGCGTCGCCTATGGAGATTTAAGTACGGTAGTTTTTGCCAATCCACGAGTGTGTACGCAATTTTTTACATGACATGTTGGGTATCTATTTACACGGCATAACATCTTTCACATTATGCAAAAAATTGGGATAACTTTACTGTCAAAGTCCATCAAGAATCATGGCAAGAAGCATGCAGCCCAAACCTCTTATCTGTAAAAGCTTGGGCGTCCACCTGGTAGAACTTCGAGAAGGTGTGACTTGAAGACTCAGGGGAGGCTTTGCAAAGCTGGGCAACACAGACTTTGTATCAGAATTCCCAGAAAACAACCCCTGATCTGGCGTGTGAACATGTATGTGCTGAAGCTTAGAATTCAAGCTCCTGAGAGGACTGGTATTTTCTACCTGCTAATTGTACATTTTGAAGCAGAATGTCCTTTGTGAGGCCCTGATAAGACCGAGTCAGTCTTTCTTACAAGAAGCTGTGGCTTTTACATTAACTCTGCTAGCTCTGACAAGCTCCAGACAATGAAGAGAAATCTCTACTGGGTGCTAGCTCTGACAACGTCCAGACAATGAAGAGCAATCTCTTTGGGGTACACAGTCCTTCCCTTCTTTGTGTCCTACAAAGAAGGGAAGAACTAGGTCTTAGTTAAGATGGAAATTAGGTACCATCTTAGGTAGAAAGGTAGGTCTTGGGCGCAAGATTACTACTCTGAAGGATCAGGTATGGCTCCTTACAAGAGAGACCTGCTAGTTCAGAGACACATCTGGCATAATAGCCACTATGGAAACTATTTTGCAGGAAATGTTATCTGCAGATCGTTCTCTGGTGGGTTCAAAGGATGATTTCTTCAAGACAGAGAAAACCAAATAAAAATCCCAAGAAAGCGCAGGGTTGTGTAAGGGAGGTCTAATGCAAGGCACAGAGAAATCTCAGGGACTGAAATGAAGCTATAGGATTTGCAGGTACGACAGAATCATGCTGTCCATTGAGACCTGGATTTCAACAACCATGCTGTTAAATCACATGACTAAGAAGCAGGATGGAACAGGGGAGCCTGAGATAGAAGCTTTGGGTGTTTGAAAGAGTTTTAAAGGCCTTTGGAGCATGTTACATGTTCCACACATATTTAGCTCCTGCATCCTTTGCTGCAGATCCTCCCCTCCTTGTTATAGTGGGGGGAGGGATCCTTCCCCCCGCACCTGCTGTCACAATTTAACCACTTCAATACTGGACCCTTTCACCACCTTCCTACCCATGCCAATTTTAAGCTTTCAGAGCTGTCACACTTATTACTCAGTCATGAAACACTTTACTCAAAGGTAAATTATTTTCTTTAAGACATACAGAGCTTTCTTTTGGTGGTATTTTATCACCACAGGGTTTATTTTTTGCTAAATAAGCGAAAAAATATAGAAAAGCGTGTTTTTCCTAGTTTGAGTTATACCAATTTGCAAATATATAATCTTTCTTCATGTAGGCCAAATGTATTCTGATAAATTTCTTTGGTAAAAAGAACCCAAATCAATATACAGCTGGGAAACTGGATTTTTGGCTTACCGTAAAATCCTTTTCTCTAAGGTTCACTGACTGACACAGCTCCTTATCTTCAGACCATTGGGCTTTATTCTGCTCTCTCTCCTTCAGAGTAGGACTAAGCGGAAACCTTGTTAGTTACGCCCCAGGGGCAGACCCAGAGGGTATACCATCACTTCCTGCTATAGGACTCCAGTTTGTAACAAGCAATGCCTGAGGAACATATAACACAACCCAACAGAGGGGCAGGTGCTGTGTCCATCAGTGACAAAAATCCAGTTTTCTCTTTCGTTCACTGACAGACACAGCTTCATATATTCAGACCATTGTCGATATGAGGGGTGGGAAAAAAACACAGCAATACACAGAATTCCCAACAAGGCTAAACATAGCCAACAAGGTTAAAACAGGATCTCAACAGGAGCTCACCACCAGGAAAAAATGACACCTCAAGAAGCGGAAGCCTCTGCAAGAGCAGCCTGCAAAACCTTGCGGCCAAACGCCGCATCCGAAGATGCAAGCACATCCACCTTATAAAACTTTGTGAATGTATGTACAGACGAACACGTAGCCTCCTTGAACACCTGAACCACTGACGCCTGATGACGGAAGGCTCAGGAGGCACTAAGCGACATTGTAGAATGCGCTTTAAAAAGGGAAAGGAGAAACCTGACCCCTAATGGAATAGTCCTGCACCACCATCTGCCTGATCCACTAGGAAAAGGTTGCAGCAGACGCAGCCTGTCCCTCACAAGGTCCATCCGTAAGAACAATGAAACAGATTTTGGAATAAGTTCAGTCACCGCCAGGTACAACCGAATAGCCCTTACCACATCCAAGGAATGTAAGGCAATTTCCTTAGGATGTTTTGCTTAGGACATAAAGATGTAACACAATATCCTCATTGGAATAAAACCCCAACACAACCATAGGAAGGAAAGCCTGACAGGGTCGCAACACCACTTTGTCCCTATGAATCACCAGGTAACGCGTCTGACAGGACAACGCAGTCAACTCCGACAACCGACATGCGGAAGTAATAGCTACCGAGAAAGCCACTTTCTGCGACAGAGTGAGCCGAGGAAGTTCTCAAATATTTCCAAAAGGAGGCTTTTGAAGCACCGACAGTGCCAAATTGAGATTCCATGGAGGCACCAGGGAGCGCACTACTGAGGCATTACAAAAATCAGCGCACCCACAGCGCAGAATACAGCAGAGGAAAGATAGTGTACCCCCAGAGACTCACTACCCGAGCTGGAGAGCGCCAAACACTCTGCCACACAGCAATAGAAAAACCTGACAGAGGCCCCCGCAGCCGACCATCGCATCAGACTACAAGAAAATGGCAGCTGTTAAACTCTATGGGGAAACCAAAAACATGGCCGCGGGACTACACAAACATGGCTGCCAAAGCCGGGAATACAGAATCCACGGCAAAATGGAGGCACCACACGGCGCTGCAGGGGATCCTGGACCCCAGATAAAAACAGACCCAAGAAGGGGAAACCCCCAAAAAGGAGGTCGGCAGCGGCCCCCACCTCCTACTTCAGCGGCCCAGCACCAGGCAAGCCACCCTACCCAAGTACACCCATGCCCCCCAAAAGGGGCCGGGGGGGGGGGGCAGGGGACAGATGAGGGCACCTATGCAGGGGGGACCCCGCTAAGGATAAGGGGGGAAAAGCATGAGTGGAGGAGGAAGGACACAGGAAGGGCCTACCATCCCCATGGAGGGCCCGCAACCACCCAAGCAATTTCGTAGGAAAGGAGAGGGGACACTACTCACCATACCATGGCGGGCGCTACTCCCAGCAGTCCATCGCACATCTTGGCCTGAGGTACGATGCGACTCTGATAGTGACTGTTGTCGTGACCAGGGCTATGCGACCTCGCAAGGTGTTTCACTCACCGGCCAGCCCCCGTCCAGCGGGCCAACCTAACACAGAGCTAATAGTTGGGTCACGCTCGCAGGCCTGTCAAGCAAGGCTATAAGGATATAGAATATCCAGAGGCATCGCCCAGTCCAGCTGTTGATTGTAGTTCACACATGAACAAAAGTAAAAAGAAAAGTAAAAAACAATTCCATTTAAAAAAAAGGGAAAAATGCCAGGACCACAGATTCCAGCAGAGAGCCAGGTCCTTACTCCTGACTAGGCAGAAAAAACTGGAGTCCTACAGCAGGAAGTGATGGTATACCCTCTGGGACTGTCCCAGTGGAGTAACCAAAAAGCTAGTCCTACTCCTGAAGAGAGAGCAGCGTAAAGCCCAATGGTCTGAAGACATGGAGCTGTGTCTGTCAGTGAACGAAAGAGAAAAAAGTATTGAACACGTCACCATCTTTCTAGGTAAATATATTTCTAAAGATGCGATTGACATGAAAATTTCACCATGTCGGTAACAACCCATGCAATTCAGACATAAAAAGAAACCAAAACAAATAAGTTCAGAAATTAGGTTTGGGTAATAAAATGAAATGACACAGGGAAAAAGTATTGAACACAAAGAAAGGGAGATGCAAAAAGGCATGGCAAGCCAAGACACCCGCTGAAATCTATTAGTAGCTAGAAAGCAATCCTGCCCCTTGTCAGTGTAAATTAATATCAGTTGATTCAATCTCAACAAATAGCCTATAAAAAGGTGTCTCATTACCAAGGTGTGTCACACAAGAAACCTCTCACGATGGGTAAAAGCAAAGAGCTCTCTCAAGACCTTTGCAACCTTATTGTTTCGAAATATACTGATGGTATTGGCTACAGAAGGATTTCTAAACGTCTGAATGTTCCGGTGAGCACTGTTGGGGCCATAATCCTGAAGTGGAAAGAACATTATTTCACCATAAACCGGCCACGACCAGGTGCTCCTTGCAAGGTTTCTGACAGAGGAGTGAAAACAATTCTATGAATAGTTGTCCAAGAGCCAAGGACCGCTTGTGGAGAGCTTCAGAAAGATCTGGAATTAGCAGGTACAATTGTTTCAAATAAAACAATAAGTATTGCACTCAACCGCCATGGCCTGTATGGACGCACACCACACAAGACTCCATTGCTGAAGAAAAAGCATGTTAAAGCTTGTTTAAAAGTTTACTGCACAACATTTAGACAAGCCTGTGAAAATACCAGGAGGATAAAGTCTGGTCAGATAAGACCACAATTGAACTCTCTGGATGCTATAATAATAACCTCCATGTTTGGAGGTTAAACAGCACTGCACATCACCCCAAAAACACCATACCAACAGTGAAGTTTGGCGGTGGGAACACCATGGTGTGGGGCTGTTTTTTATCATACGGTACTGGCAAACTTAATTGCATTGAAGGAAGGATGGATGAAAAAATGTATCAAGATATTCTCGATAAAAATCTGCTGCTATTTATCAGCAGGATGAAGATGAAATGATGATGGTCATTTCAGGAAGACAATGATCCCAAACACAAAGCCAAGGAAACTCTCAATTGATTTCAAAGAAAGAAAATAAAGCTGCTAGAATGGCTCAGCCAATCACCTGAATTGAATCCAACAGAAAATCTATCGAAGATTTGAAGACTGTGTGGAAGAACGGGCTAAAATCACACCTGAGCAATGTATGAGAATAGCTTCTCAATACAGGAGGCGCCTTGAAGCAATACAAAAGATTTTGTACGAAGTACAAATAAATTTTAGTGTGTTCAATACGTTTTCCCTGGGTCATTCCATTTTTATTACACATAGCTTAAATTTCCAAACTTTGTTTTGGTTTCTTTGTATTTATGGATTGCATGGGTTGTTACCGCCACGTGGTGAAAATGTCATGTCAATAGTAACTTTAGAGGCATATTTACCTAGAAAAATTGGGACGTTCAATAATTGGATTTTTGTCTTAGTGTAAAATCATTTTATCTGAAGTTCATTGACGGACGGAGTCTCTGTTGTTCTTAACAGTAGGGTTATACTGCCCCCTACAGGAGCAGGACACTAGGCAGAAAAAAGTTTTGGCTACGCCTATGGGCAGTCCCAGGAGGTATACTCCCTCTCTCTGCTATAGGATGTCAGTTTCGTAACAAAGCATCGTCAGAGAAAACAATACCAACCCAACTTCAAAAAAGAGGGGCGGGTACTGCATCCATCAATGAACTTCAGAGAAAAGGATTTTACGGTAAGACAAAAACAAACAGAATTTTTGTAAAATCTTACCGTAAAATTCCTTTCTCTGAGTCCTGACAGTCGCCGCCCACTCATACAGTCTTCACCAATGGGTATTGACCTCTTATCCATAGGAGCAAGCTAGGAATAAGACTTGTTAAAAACAAAGTACTTTACATAGACACACCCATGGGGGCTGTCCCACTGGTCCAATACCCCCCTGCAATTAGCCATCCCAACTCAGTTTGGTAGCAAGCAGTTCAAGTCCAAATAACCCCAATAAAGGGGCTGGGGTCAGAGGGGTCGCGACTGTCAGTACTCAGAGAAAGGAATTTTACGGTAAGATTTTACAAAAATTCAGTTTTCTTTTACGTCCTCTGACAGTCGCCGCCCACTCATACTGTCTTCACCAATGGGATGTCCCAAAGCAGTGTAGAGATGAGGGGTGGGAAACGCAACCTTCAGAAAAGGCAACGCAGCACCCACAGCAGAGAAAGGAACCTTACGTGAACAGAAAGGTATCCTCCGGTAACATAAAAGCTCAACTGGAGCAATAACCCAGGAAAGCAAAAAAACAAGGGGAAAAAAACAACCCCAACAGTCAGGGCCCTGCAAAACTAGGGTCCCTTAAGGTACTGCCACACACAGAACTTTGCGGCCAAAAGAGGCATCTGCTGATGCCAGAACATCAAGTTTATAGAACTTTGAAAAGGTGTGCACATTGAAAAGGTGTTCCTTAATCGAATAGGCCTGTACAATCGTCTGTCTGATCCATTTTGAAATGGTCGCCGCAGACGCAGCCATAACCTTCCGAGGTCCCTCAGAAAGGACAAAAAGAGAATCCGACTTCCGAAAGGATTCATTGGATGACAGGTAAACCCTGATTGCCCTGACAACATCCAAGGAATGCAAAGCAAACTCCTTAGGATGTTTGGGATTCGCACAGAGCGAAGGCAAAACAATGTCCTCATTAAGGTGAAAGTCAGAAACCACCTTTGGAAGGAAAGACTGGTTAGGTCGCAAGACCACCTTATCCTTATGAACCACCAGGTAAGGGGAGCGGCAGGACAAGGCCGCCAACTCCGACACTGCGGGCAGAAGTGATCGCCACTAGAAAGGCAACCTTCTTAGACAGCGGAGGCAAAGAAATTTCCCTTAGGTTTTCAAAGGGAGAACTTTGTAGAATGGACAGAACCAAGTTCAAGTCCCATGGAGGTAGAGGCACCCTCCGAGGAGGGGCAAGGTGATGCACACCTTGAATAAAGCTGCGAATCAAAGCGTTAGACGCCAAGGGGCGCTGAAAAAGAACAGCCAGTGCAGACAACTGGTGCTTAATCGTGGTCAACGCAAGGCGCTGGTCCACACCAGTTTGTAGGAAGGCCAACACCCTCGCCACCGAATAGGAACGAGGAGGGAAGCCCCTAGCTTCACACCAGGCAAAATAAGCCTTCCATGTACGATAATAAACCTTACCAGACGAGGCCGTCCTTGCTTTGAGCAAGGTAGGAATGACCTCCGAGGAGAGATCCCTGTCTCTCAGGACCTGGCTTTCAACAGCCACGCCGTTAAAGCCAGTGACTGTAAAGCAGGATGGAAGATCGGTCCCTGAGACAGTAGATCGTCTCGTAACGGGAGCCGCCATGGAGGCTCGACGGCTAGTTGAATGATGTCCGTGTACCAAGACCTGCGCGGCCAGTCCGGTGCCACCAGAATCACGAACGTTGGTTCAGAGACCAACCTGCGAAGGAACCTGGACAACAACTGAATCGGAGGAAAGGCATACATCAGACAATATCGGTGCCAAGGCACCACCAGCGCATCCGAGGCGTCTGCCAGAGGGTCGCGCGTTCTTGACACGAACCTTCCCACCTTGTTGTTTAGCCGGGACGCGAACAGATCCACGTCCGGGGATCCCCATTTTGCACACAGCATTTGAAACGCCTCCGGGTGCAGGGACCATTCCCCCTGGTCCAGGGTCTGGCGGCTCAGATAATCGGCCTGACAATTCTCCACACCCGGAATGTGAACTGCCAAGATCACCGGGACGCGAGTCTCGGCCCAAGACAGAATGCTGGTCACTTCCTGGGCCGCCCGGGCACTCCTTGTGCCCCCTAGTCGTTGATGTAAGCCACCACAGTGGCATTGTCCGTCTGCACCCATACAGGGCGGCCCTGAAGACGATCTGACCAATGGAGCAGGCACAGCCTGATCGCTCTCAACTCCAAGATGTTGATCGGAAGGGAGGATTCCTCCTCCGACCAAGTGCCCTGGGCAGACAGGTTGCCCAGGACGCCACCCCAGCCCAACAGGCTGGCATCCGTGGTAATCACCGTCCACAGCAACGGCCGGAAGGATTTTTCCTCCGCTACAGCCGGAGACTGGAGCCACCACAGAAGATCCAATCTGGTTTGGCGACTCAGACACCCTCAGGTCCAAGGACTGAAGATGCCTGTCCCATTTGGCCAGGATCTCCGCTTGGAGAGCCCGCGTGTGAAACTGAGCAAACGGTATCGCCTTAAAGGCAGACACCATCAATCCCAGGGACCGCATACAGGTCCTGAGCGACGAGGACTCGTTGTCCCTGAGGGACCTGACCTCGTTCTGCAGGGTCCGGAGCTGATCCTCCGGCAGAAACACCTTCGCTTGGGCGGAGTCCAGGACCATTCCCAAGTATGGGAGACGAACCGAAGGAGACAAAGTCGACTTCTGAACGTTGATGGTCCATCCGAACTCCTGGAGCGTCTGAACCGTGGTGGACAGATCGCGCATCAGGCTCTGACTGGCACTCGATCTTAACAGGAGATCGTCCAGATATCCCAAGACCGCAATGCCCTGTGCCCTCAATAGGCCCAGAATAGGAACCAGAACTTTGGTAAAGACCCTTGGAGCTGAAGCGAGGCCGAAAGGTAACGCCATGAACTGATAGTGTTCCTCCGCGATAGCGAATCGGAGGTACCTCTGATGACCCTCGAATATGGGGATGTGTAAATACGCATCCTTCAGGTCGATGGAGGCCAGGAAATCTCCCGGACTCAAAGAGGCAACCACCGAGCGGATCGATTCCATGCAAAACTTTTGAACGCGCACGAAGCGGTTCAGAGCTTTCAAGTCCAGAATCGAACGCACCTTGCCCTCCTTTCTGGGCACAGTGAGCAGATTCAAGTAGAACCTCTGAAACCTGTCCCGATGTGGCACCGGGACGATTACCCCCTGGCCGAGCAGATCCTGCACCGCCCGATGATCTTGCAACCGATCTGGGGTCAAATGAAGATTTGAGGGAAAGAATCTGTCCGCCGGTCGCAAAAGGAATTCGATCTTGTAACCCAATCGAATGATTTCCTGAACCCACCTGTCCGGAATCCGGAGCAGCCAAGGTTGGAGGAAACCACGCAGACGTCCCCCCACCCCTGAAACGGGTGAGGGTGCCCCTTCAGGCAGTGGCAGACTGGGACGCCGCACCAGCCTGGGCGGTTTTTGGCTTGCCCGCCCAGTGTTTTCTCTGGCCACCCTGGCCCTTCAAGGGTTTCCCCTTGCCCTGCGCCTTGAAGGCACGAAAGAGCCCCTGGTTTGGTTTAAAGGAGGGGCCCGCTTACCGCAGAAGAACATGACCCCTTGATAAATCTGGTCCACCATCTCCAGTGTAGTAGGGGAAGCCCAATCAGCCACGAGGGTGCGTCTAAGCACCTTGGTCCAATTTGCCACGGCTTGAGCCACCATTACAGAGGCGAAGATAGGTTTCAGCATGGAACCCGCCACCATGTAAGCATGGCGGGCAAGAGATTCCAGCCTCCTATCAGTAGGATCCCTAAACACCGGAGAATCCTCTGTGGGTACTAGAGTGGCCTTGTTTAACCTGGCCACAGTGTGATCCACAGTAGGAGCCACACACCAGTGCAAATCCGTAGGAGACGCAAAGGGGTAAAGAAGTTGAAACTTTTTGGGCACCACAAAAGTGCGCTTTAAGTTACGCCATCGTTCATTCACAATTGCGTGAAACTCAGCGGGGCAAGGAAAAACCTGCGCCGCCTTACGGGATCTGTGTGTACCAAAAGAGGACACTATCCCCGGAGGAATGGGCTCATCCTCTAAATGTAATGTTTCCTTAATGGAAAGGATCAGAGCATCCATAGCTGTGCGGTCCTCGGCCGTCCCAGGGGGGAATCATCCACCCCAACAACCTCCGCCTCCCCCTCAGACTGAGAAGAGTGAGACCCTTCAAGGGGCACGCTACCTACGGCAACCAATTTAGACTCAGAATCAGATGAAAAAGAGAGCCTAGGCCTTTTTCCAGTACGCTGTGCGGACATCAGAAAATCCACTTTTGACGTCAAAGTCGCAAGTGCAGCAGACAGAGTAGTCAGAGCAGAGGATTCAGAGGACACTGAACCATCCACCAAGGCTGGGGGAAATTTGCTGTCCTGGGACTCCATAATTAAAAAAAAAAAAAAAAAAAAAGTTTTTTTTAAGTACTGGCCCTTTAAGCGCACCGCGATCCCCCGCAGTACACCGCTATGAGGGGCTATGCAAAACGACCCCCAAGCAGGAATAAGCTGACAGCCAGAGGTATTCCCACAAAAAAGACAGCAAGACCGACCCCACAAGTGTTACCTACACGCATGCCGATCTCCTCTATGCAGAAAGAGGAAGTGATGTCACCGCAATAGGCCGAACTAGGATTTTAGAAGGAAAAATGGTTGCCCATAGAAAGTAAGCGTGGGAGGCTTCGGGAAAATGGCCGCCGACATGTGCTCAGCAAAAAAACATTGCCACACACAAGATGGCGCCGCAAGGCGCCAAAACACAATACATACACTGCTGTATAAGCGCCCACAGTGAAGCCAGCATGCTGTCCACACCTAAAATGACGGACCTCAACCCCGCAGCGGTCGCCACACGTGTCTGCACCTCCAAAAGCACCATAAAGTGACATAGGAGAGGGACCCCCACAAACCCACATAGCGTACCAGCTGTGAGAGAGCCCCCGCAGGGACCGGGATCAGGGAGCCCAAAAACGCACACACGAGGGGATAACACAGACACACAGGACTGCCAGCCCCAGACAGAGGCCCCACACAGAGTGTACTTACCGTACCCGATGGCGTTGGGTGCCTCTCATCGACGGGAAACCTCCCACCCTCAGATGGCAGGGGTGCCGTCAGCCAGAAACGCAGGACGCTAGCAGTGCACGGAGAACCGCGGGGAGAAATCCAGGCGAGGTAGCCACCTCGCAGGCTGCATTCCTAAGGGCAGGGATGGGTCGTTTGCGAAGCCAGGGCGAACACATAGCCTGCTAAACGCTCAATGGCGGGCTGGGATTCCATAAGGCCCACTGTCCTGGAAAACCAGGACGACCACCGGCCTGACACCCATCAGTGCGGCGATGCGGGCGGCCCAGCGGACACCCCCCAGTGCGGCGATGCGGGAGGCCCAGCAGACACCCCCCAGTGCGGCGATGCGGGAGGCCCAGCAGACACCCCCCAGTGCGGCGATGTGGGCGGCCCAGCGGACACCGGCCTGACACCCCCCACTGTGGCTTGACACACCCACCAGATGCAGATCGTCCAGGTAACCCAGGACCGATATCCCCCGGTAGCTTAACGCCAGGACCAGAGACAACACCTTTTTTGAAGACCTGAGGAGCAGAGGCGAGACCAAAGGGCAGGGCTCGACAATTCCCGGGCGCCAGGTCGCATTTGCGACTAGAAACTGAGTCCGGGCGCCTAGGATTTCAGCCATCTCCTGTCAGGCATCGGGACGCCGCTCTGTGCTGCAGATTTGCAGAGATTTGAAATCCCCGCGGCTCCTGTCCACAATTCTCTATGTCCCTGACAAGGCATTTTAATTGGTCAGCACCGTCACATGGACGGCGCTAACCAATCAGAACCGGCTGCCTCTTCTCTCACTTTCAGCACATTCGAGCACTGCTCGACTTCACAGCACAGCAAGCTTCGGCCCCGCCTTTGAGGGCGTGCCCGGGACTGTCTCCACCCGATAGCAAAATACAGCACGCCGACTTCCTTATCGTGCACCCCCGCATCCACCCTCAGATGTGGCCCCCCTCGCTGAAAACGGCAATGAATATCTGCTAACTGCCAGGGACTTAAGACAAGGTACTGGATTCTCCTCTGAAACAAATACTGGGTAGTCTCTCCAAACCCCCCCTATGATCTGTGACAAGACTCTATAGGGGGAATGTCACTAGCACACATGCATGTGTCCATAAAAATACTGGATTATGGCGAACATATCTGTTCTCTCTGTGTGGTATCCAGGCAGCAAGTAGACTGTATACTGGTTAGCCAGTCAGGTACAATGTCCATTTTTGGCAACGTTAATCTATGGACCTATGAAGCCTGCCTGTGTATCACTGCTTCCTCAGCCCCTGGGGGAGGTGGGAATGCAGACAGAGCCCATCCTGCCGTGGCTAAGGGAAGGGAACCCCCTACAATTAGTTGGGGGGCACAGTTTACCTTTAATTGGCCAGGTGTGGGAGCCCCCCCCCCCATAGACACGTGTGTGGGGGAGCAGAGCAGGTCATTTTCTGAGTGTATAGGAGGAAGGTGGGGGATTGCCACATTTCTGGAGAATTCTTCTGTACACACCATAGAGCTGAGGGGATCTCACTGTACATATACACATCTGCCTGAGACTTTCACTCTCTCCCCCCCTCCCTCTCCCCCCCCTCCCTCTTTCATTCTCTCTCACCCCAACCCCCCTCCCCTTCCCCTAACCCCCCCCCCCCATCTCTCCTTCTGTACCTCCCTCTCCTCTTTTTTTCTTTTCTCTTCTTTCCATTTCTTTCCCTTTTCTCTCTCTTTTTTCTGGGCGCGGGTCAGCTTTTTTTAAAAATTGGCTCCTAACTTTTTTAGCTGGCTCCTAGATTCAAAGAAAATTTGTCAACCCCTGCCAAAGGGTAACGCCACAAACTCATAGTGATGCTCTCCCACAGCAAAATGCAGAAACCATTGATGTCCTGCACATATTGGGATGTGAAGGTAGGGATCTTTGATGTCTATGGAGGCAAGGAAGTTCCCCTGATGTAGGGAAGCCACCACCGTGCGAATGGACTCCACCTCAAATTTTTTAACTTGCACGAAGAAATTCAATGACTTTAGGTCCAGAATCAGACGCACCTTGCCTTCTTTCCTAGGGACCATAAACAAGTTTGAGTAAAAGCCATGAAAGCTTTCCAAATACGGAACCTTATCGGAGGGACGGACCAAAATTCGATCTTGTAACCAGACCGTATGACCTCGTGAACCCACTTGTTTTGTGTAGCCACAGGTCCAGGAATCAGCAATCAGATACGGGTGAGGGCGCACCTTCAGGCCGAAGGGGTCTTATCCGCAGGGTCTGGAGAAACACAATTTCTGTTTGCCAGACACGGGTCGCTTGGAGCCACCCAAAGGGGGCCTTGAAGGACTTGGATCCCTTATCAATTGACCCTGAGGGATGAAAAAACTTTGTGTGCTGAAAAGGAGGGACCAGTCTACGACTAGGGTCATTAACCTTGTTAGCCAATGGGAGAAACCCAAAAGGCTAACAAGGGTAAGGTAGAAAATGTAGATCAGACAAGGCCTTCTTTGAGGTCTTATCTGCAGACCAGCATTTTAACCAAAGTATACGCCGGATGACCACTGCCGAAACTGACAGTCAGGCCAATAGTGGAGCCGCATCCAGCAAGGCATCGCAAAGAAATTGCAACCCCTGATCCAACTGGTCCGCCAGCTCCGCAAAGGCAGGGGGGAATTGTTCCCCCCTCCAGGTCACGGCGTAGTAACTCAGCCCATTCAGTTAAGGTTTAGGACACAAGGGCAACAGTAAACACCAGTCTTAGTGCAGACCCCGCCAGGGAGTAAATATTGCGGGCCACAGAGTCCGACTTTCTATCCGCCGGATCCTTAAAGGATGGGGAATCCTCCACTGGAATCAAGGTAGCTTTATTCAGTCTAGAGATCGGAGGGTCCACCGTAGGTGGCACAGTCCACTTTTTAATAAGGGACTCCTCAAAGGGGTAGCGTCTATTAATCCATTTAGGCACCCCAGGGGGACGCTTTGGGCGGTCACACTCTTTTTTGACCATGTTATCAAAATATGCAGGAAAGGGAAAAACCTTTGCCGCTCTGGATGGCTTGTGAGTGCCAAATGTAATCTGCTCCTCAGTCGCAGCCTCCATTTTTAGGGGCCTCACGCACAGATACAACCAGTGAGTGCACCAGCGCCTTTTCTTGCGTGGTGGCGGAGGGAGAGGTGTCATCCTCCCTATCAGAGGAGACAGAGTGTGAGGTAGTAGACCCGGCAGGGAGACCCACGTATGCAGTGGCTGAATCCGATTCAGAATCTGACACATCAGTTGAAGCAGGGGGCGTTTTTTGGCACTTCGCCTCTTAAAGGCCACCTCCACCCGGGACACAAGAGATTCCAGGGCCGCCCACAGTGCATCTAGGGATGGCTGGGATCCGGAGGGCCCTGCGCCCTCCAAGAGGGTGTCAGGTGGGGAAATGTGTTCCACAGAGTCCATGTTGCACCAGGGGAACCCGCAGAAAAAAAATGCTTAGGAACGTTCCATCGCGCTATAGCGCCCCCAAGAGGCCGGGCACAAAACACTGAAGACCCCCAGCACAGAGAGAGACCCCCAGACCTACCACTCGCACCAGAGATGCACCAGGAAGGCCCAGGATGTCTGTACAGCACGATCTGCATGTAGAAGGAAACCTGATTGTCAGCACTAGGGTATAAGGAGGGGCTTCACTGCCAAAAAAACCCCTCTAGGGACTCCAAAAACATGGCCGCCATTGATTTTCAATGAGAATCCACTGCAAAATGGCCGCCGGGCTACACAAACATGGCCGCCAATCTTCTTAGCACATAGGCTACAAGAAAACGGCGGCTCCGCGTGGCATGCGGAGCTTCTGGGAGCCCCCGAGGGGACTCCCCAGCCTCCTGGATGGGATCGACAGGATGGAGGGCCCTGATAGCGACAGGCGAGTCTCCCCCCATGATCAATCATCCGTCGGCATGATGCCCGCTCCCAACCCCTGGGGGTAGCTTCAAGCGTCCCATAGCCCCACTAAGTGACGGGAGGAGGGGGGGGAGAGGGGGCCGCGTCCAGACCCGAATGTATACGACCTTGCGAGACGTTTAACTCGCAGGGCCAGTCCTTGCCCGGTAGGACTTTGACGCCGCCCACCTAGCGCGGAGCTGGGGACTGCGCACGCTCGCTGGCTGGCTGGGGTGACCACTGGATCTATATATCCAGTCCACTACCCAGTCCGGCTTATTTAAATGTAGATCTCACAGGAAAAAATCCGGATAAAAATCTAGAAAAAAAAACTTTTGCCAGGACTAGAGAGTTCCCAGCAAGGAACTAGGTCCTTACTCCTGACTAGGCAGAAAAAAAAACTGACATCCTATAGTAGAAAGAGGGAGTATACCTCCTGGGACTGCCCATAGGCGTAGCCAGAACTTTTTTTCTGCCTCGTGTCTTACTCCTGTAGGGGGCAGTATAACCCTACTGTTCAGAACAGAGACTGCGTCTGTCAATGAACGCTAGAGAAACATATTTTAACCGCTGTATATTATTTAGTCCGTGTAAAAGTTAAGAGTCTACAAACTATGGCATATACCGTATATTTGAAAACTGATCAGTCCTGATCGCCTACCTCATTTAATAAAGCCGTAAATTCCAGGACACAAAGTGGTCATTTTAACAGGTTATTGCTCACACATAACATATGCACTCCTGAGTATGGGGATACCACATGTGCGACTTTTTCACAGCCATAGAGGGGCCAAAAATCCAAGAAACAGCTTTGGCTTTCAAAAAACATAAATGACGCATCTAATTTCCTGACTGCCTAACACATTTTTGGAGGCCCTGTAGCACCAGGACATTTGAAACACCTACCAAACCACCCAATTTTGGAATGCAAACAATCCAAGGTATTTTTTTTTTTTTTTTTTTTTAAGGAGGCATGGTGAGTCTGAAGACATTTTTTCCCCACAAGTTATTGGAAAATGCAAAAATAAAATACAGATTTTTTTTTTTTTTTTTTTACAATTAGTTGTCAATTTAATAACCTATTTCTCACACACAACATAGGCTTACATACTTGCATCCCAAAACACAGTCTGGTACTCCTGAGTATGGGCATACCAAACGTATGAGACTTATACCTTTTGGACGGATTATGTACCAGACGTTGTATCTTCTGTATCACAGAAATCGACACCAACGTACAGTAATGGTCACCTCCATACAAGCGGTCAGGAAATACAGCTAAGTGTAGCATCACTTATAGGAGTCCCAGATCCTATAAGCCAAGCAAGCCTAGACTACTGGTACATGGCTACCCCCAGGAATGTCATGTTCACTGACCAGGAAGTAAAGCTCCAGATTCTGGCTGCTTCAGTCTTGATAAATTCCCCTCATGGGAACACAAAATGTGAACACCAACTTTAAGTTGGTAGCCCTTAAGCAGTTCAGACATATGCAGGAATCCTACATCTGCTAATCTCTTTTCCAACTACTGTAATGCTGTCCCTTGTCAGGGTGTGATATGGCTTGAGCTGCACCAAGACTTCATACACAAAGATGAAATGGTATGAGGAAAGAAACCGTGTATTCCAATTTATTTTGTTTACTTGAAAGGAGAGTTTGATTAAGGCTGGCCATACACGTTACAAATGACTTTCCTGCAACCATGGGCTGCAGGAAAGAAATTTGCATGATTCCTCCATTTAAAAACAGACAGGGGAATCCCTCCTGCCGAGCAATTGTCTTCTCCCGACACGGGGAAAAACAGTGATTATTGCTAGTGGCTATAGCAGCTGCTGGTGATAAATCACAAGGGAACCCGGCAGCCTGGTTGTACCCAAGTTGATCGATCAATTTTGAACATTCAGCCTGGCCATAAACATTTCGAATCTCGGCCGGTTCCTGCCGAGATTCAAACTGTGTATGGCCGGCCTAAATCCATTCAACTAAAATATTTATTGGACAGAGTAAGAAGGTAAAACACCTATGCCAGCTCTGTCTCTGTTGCGACTTTCCCTAACAATTGTTTTTTGGGGACTGGGTCAGAGGGACAGAAGTGATAAGAAATCTCCCATACATGGACTGATTTGGGAAAATGATGAACACAATCTTGAGCTTTACCAATCACATAAGACAAGAGATAAATATAGGATGTCCATTGATGACACTCGGGAGGGCGGGCGAAACGCATTGACGTAATTTTCGGTTTAAACAATTGCGTCACTTCCTGTCTCCTCGTGGAACGCACGCGAGACGGCGTTCCAGGAAGTTTTTTTATATAATTGCCTACTGCCTATGTTAATGAGTATATTTGCGATCAACTTTAAAAATGATCTTCATAAACAATATCACCCTACAATCCTCTTATTTTATTTGGGCTGAGCCTACTAAGGACACAATTTCTGGACACTTGAACTAAACGTTACTGCTGGATGATACCCAGCACTCCACACTCACCATTAAGGCTGCATTTGGTCAATAGGGGGTCTTCATTTCTGGTGAGTGGGGGGTGCAAGAGGGGAGAGTGGCACCTTGACATGGATGAGGACCTTCCAGCATTAAGAAAAGAAGGCACCTAAAAACCTTTGCACAGTTTTTCTGAACATTACATGAACTGCATTATTGCATGCACTTTATGAACTGAACTCTACTATTGTATGCATCTATTTATGAACTGATATATATATATATATATATATATAAATAATTACATTGCACATCTATTTATTGACCTATACATTATAGGGATTTTTTTGCTGATACACATTTCTTGTAGCACTTTTTTTTTTTTTTTTTAGCACATTCAAAAAACTTTGTTTTTTTTTGTTTAATATGTTTTTATTGAGAAAAAAGGCAGAAAAAACATGACATAACCTATCTAGCAAGCACTGTTTTTATTAATTTGTTTAAGAGAGCAATAAACCATGTACCTCCAATGAAGAAAGAGTCACGCTCAGGCTGGAGTGGTGGTGGGTTCCTCCAAGGTTCTTGAAGTCTTGGAGGTGGATTGAAATTGCCAGGCACAGGACCCGAAACATGCTGAAAGTCTGGCATGCCCTATTATAACAAAATAGCATGATTATAAAGGGTAAAAGCACAGTGGTATATAGTGAAGTAAACACTGAAAAGCAACTCCTATAAGAAAGTATAACTCCACTTTTGTTGAGGAAAAAACATTCCCCTCTGGATGATCTATGTACATTCCAAAGATTAGAACAACCTTTGTTGCAGATTGTTGCCTTTTGTTATTCTGAAGAAATTACTGTTTGTTCCTCTGTTCCGATTGGGTCTAATGGGAGTGGTTTCATAATTATCAATTAGCTGTGCAACTGCAGAGGAAATCTGCTGGGCCTGCATCCATTTAGACCTATTGGGAGCATCTCACCAAAAATGACATTTTTGTCGCAGGGATGCCTGAAATCTGACTTGTATCTTAGGCAGACTTCTGGGAAAACTGGTGAGCCAATCACACAAGTAAGAAATTATGTTTCTGGTGTGTGTTCAGTACGCATTGTGTACAGAACTCCAGGTAACCACATGGCATTGCATTTTCAGAAAACTGCATGTGGCTGCAGATTTAAATGGAAAGGTCATTTTTTTATCAACATTCAATTACAACAGTACTTGTGTAGCAATTGTATACTCTATTATTTTTTCCCCACACTAAAGTGGAGTTATCCTTTAAGGTAACCATATACTATACAATGAGATGTGATTATACAATTTCCATTAGATTTACCATTGGCGATGGAGTGCAAAGGCCTGCCAGAATTTTTTACACTAATGTGACTTTATTCAAGGCTATCACCTACTGCAGAGTATGGTTTATTGAATCAAAAGAAATGCATTATAAGAAGCCAAGTCTTAAATGAACTACAAATTCCTCATTAAGCTCAGCTTTTCCATTCATTATACTCCATCCAGCCCACCTCCTCAACAAAAGATGATAAGGTGGTCCTAATCCTTTTACAGAATTATACCCTATTTTTCAGCTTCTTTATCCCCTTAAATATCCATCTAGTTAAGAAATTAACATTCTCTTGCACACAATCACTACACAAATTATACTTTACATTTCCACATCTCTTGTTAATTACATGATGCTATCTGCAGTAATCTATTCAAGGGCTGCAGATAACTTGGCCTACTGGTGAAAAGAAATGAAACTTGGCATAAATTGCTTAGCACAAAGTTAATCTTAAAGAGAAAACAGAATAAAGGATATCTAACGGCTTTTGTGTGACTTACAGAAAGGGTCACTCATACTTCCAGAAGACTAATTAAATATGTTAAAGTCTTTGTAACTTAATGAATCTTTCAATAAATTACTTCCAAAATCTACAACATGTTTTCATTAATTTCATTTCATATGCAAGTGTTCTATTAGAATTATAATGATGGTTAAGCAGGGTCAGGCAGACAATTGAGAACAGAGCTTAGAGATTAATGACCAATATAGCCCTGTACGCACATTCTATTCGGCAGCACGAGTATTAAATTCCAAAGTATTTGCACTTTAACTTTTTTTCAATGCCAATTTTTTTCTTGAATGAATTAACAGGAACTGTCTTTTGAAAAGCAATAACATTACATCAAAAAAAAAAAAAAAAAAAAAAAAACCTCTTGCAAAATATATGTACTTTTAAGCCTTGCTGACCACGAGGTCCTAAATGGGGAAATGTGGTTGATGGCAAATTATATGAGAAGACTCACATGCACATAACTTTGTTGACAAACAGTCCAGAGAACCAGGATGAGACTCCTGTAACATAAGTATTGGATTAGAAACTATACTGAAAGCAGTATTAAACCCAAAAACGTAATGTGGATGCATCTGTTTTCTTTTTTTTTTTTATAAACTTTTTTTTCCGTTTTTACCTGGTGAGCTGGCCAGGAACACACCACCTGTATTAGGGTGCACCCACTCAGGATGAAGGAGAACGGGGGCGCCTTTCTACAAGAAGCACTGATAATCTGGGGGGAGGGGAATTTTAGATGTACTAGCAGATTTAGATTCACTAACAAATTGAAGCCAAACGCCTGATCACACTACAGTTTAAGCAGCAGTTTTTTTTTCTTCTGGGATAAAGGTTTTACATTAATAAATAAAATCTGACCATTGTAAGCACCTCTGTCAGTGGTAAGTGGTTTATTTCAAAACTGACCAAATGCAGGAGAAGCTTGTTCTGTTGAAAAACAACAGACTTAACGATTGGATCACGAGATGACTGTACTGCGGCAAAGTGGCTCGTTATCATCTGGCGACGTAGACCTACGTCACCAGACATCCCCCTCTCTCGGCGGCCCGCACGCGCCGCCGGAGGCTCGCTCCCGCTGTATTCAGTTACAGCGGGAGTCGGGCCAGGGGAGAAGCGGTGGTGGTCACCGCTGCTCTTTCCCAATCGTCGGGGAATCGAATGTGGAGATCCGCCTGCTTGTGTAAACACAAGCGGGCGGATCTCCTAAGTGACAGGCAGGGTCAGATTGCAGGGTTCAGCTTAGCTGAACATGCGATCTGTCCTTGTGTCACTCAGTCACCTCCCCCCACACACGTTAGTAAGCACCAGGCATACATTAACCCCTCCCTCGCCAATAAAAATTAACCCCTTCCCTGCCAGTGTCATTTTCACAGTAACAGTGCATATGTATAGCACTGATTACTGTAGTAATGTCACTGGTACCCCTAAAAGTGTCAAAAATGTCAGTCAAGGGTCCGATCTGTCCACCGCAATGTCGCAGTCCCGCAAAAAAAAAAAAAAAAAAAAAAAAAAAAAAAAAAAAAAAAAATCGCAGATCGCCGCCATTACTCGTTAAAAAAAAAAATTGTCGCTTTTTTTAATATCACAAAAAATGAAAAATCGCACAGGTGATTAAATACCACCAAAATAAATCTCTGTTTGTGGGAAAAAAAGGACGTAAATTTTGTTTGGGTACAGCATTGCATGACCGCGCAATTGTCCGTTAAAGTCGCACAGTGCCGAATCGCAAAAAGTGGCCTGGACGCAAGACAGCAAAAATCTCCGGTGGTAAAGTGGCTAATACCACTTGAATGATCAGTAAATCGCATCTAGAATGACAGAAAATCTAATGATGTGAGTGCAGATAATCTGACACATACTGCAAGACTGGACAGGTGGTTAAAGTGAAATCTTTACGTGTCAGCAACACTGACACAAATTACTGCTGAATTAAATCTTAACTCCATGCAAACAACCAAACATACAGCTCAAAAACATATACAGGAGTTGTTTTAATTGCCAAAGGATCTGTAATCCTGTCCATCCAGTTTAGATAAACAGCAATAACACACAGCAGAGGCAAGGTAATAGGATTTATTAAAGTACAGTAATACCTTGGTTTGCAAGTATAATTCGTTCCAGCAGTATGCTTGCAATCCAAAACACTCGTATATCGAAGCAAATTTTTCCATGAGAAATAATGGAAACTCAGATGATTTGTTCCACAACCATTTACATTACTGTATAGTATAAGCATGCCATCCCATTTATTAAATAAGATTGTGTCCATGTGTCTGTACTGTATATAAAGATGACGATTTATACTGTATCAGACCGGCGCTCGTGTGACTCCTCGGCTCTCTGCTTCTCTCCTCCCCGGATGACGTCTGTGGGAGTGATCAGCCCCGCCCACCGGGGAGAGCAGAGAGATGAGCAGTCACATAAGCGCAGGGAGCATCTATTATATACAGTACAGTCACAGGGACACATAATGGTATGTAACAGAGGGGATTGGCATGCTTATTCTGTACTAAACTGCTCGTATATCAAGACGGTGCTAACATATCAAGACAGATTATTTTTTTTAAACCAGGTTACTCGCAAACCAAGGTATTACTGTATATGTAAACAATACATTTCTCTCACATGCTAACTTTTGGTCTGTTAAATGTACCACTGAACAGGTTTTAATTTATTTTGACATTTGCAAAAAAAAGTAATTCATCTATGCAGAGATTTTGTAAACTGATAATATTTTGTAATCTCTGCCTTTGGACTATCATTTAGCATTATTCCTTGCTACCTCCATGGACTACAAAAAAACTACCCCCACAATGACAGGATGTCGTATCGTACGTATCTGAAGTGAAAAAACAAAAGGAACTGACCTGAAAGAGGCTACCAATAGACTTGGGACTCTCGTGCAAAAGCAGAGAATTGGACCACTCCATATCTGAAGTCTAAAGGGCCATACACACTATAAGATTTTCTGAAGACTTTTTCCTTCCGATTTACCTTTTCTATGTAGTGCAAGGGCCTGCCAGATTGCATACAAATTGAAAGTGTTTAGGTTTGATCTCATATTATATGGTTTTGGTAAATCTAAAGGAAAAAGTCTTAAGAAAATCTTATAGTGTGTATGGCCCATAAGAGTGGAGAAACTCTCCTGGGCAAAAAAAAAATACCCTGGCCTGAGCTACACTACCATTTCAAAGTTTGTGGTCACCCAGACAAACTCCTGTTTTCCATGAAAACTCACACTTGTATTCATCAAATGAGTTGCAAAATGAAAAGAAAATATAGTCAAGACATTGACGAGGTTAGAAATAATGATTTTAATTTGAAATAATAATTTTGTCCTTCAAACTTTGCTTTCATCAAATAATTCTCCATTTGCAGCCTTGCAGACTTTTGGCTAGCTGTCCATTTGTTGAGGTAATCTGAAGAAATTTTACCCCGCGCTACCTGAAGCACCTACTACAAGTTGGATTTGCTTAATGGGCACTTCTTACGTACCATACGGCCAAGCTGCTCCCAGAACAGCTCAATAGGATTGAGATTTGGTGACTGCCATGGCCACACCATTACAGACAGAATACCAGCTGACTGCTTCTTCCCTAAATACAGTGGGTACGGAAAGTATTCAGACCCCCTTAAATTTTTCACTCTTTGTTATATTGCAGCCATTTGCTAAAATCATTTAAGTTCATTCTTCTTCCTCATGAATGTACACATAGCACCCCATACTGACAGAAAAACACAGAATTGTTGACATTGTTGCAGATTTATTAAAAAAGAAAGACTGAAATATCACATGGTCCTAAGTATTCAGACCCTTTGCTGTGACACTCATATATTTAACTCAGGTGCTTTCCATTTCTTCTGATCATCCTTGAGATGGTTCTACACCTTCATTTGAGTCCAGCTGTGTTTGATTATACTGATTGGATCTCCTGATCCAAACACCTCAAACTTAGATTAATCTGTCCATAACACTTTTTTCCAATCTTCCTCTGTCCAATGTCTGTTTTTTTGTCCATCTTAATCTTTTCCTTTTATTGGCCAGTCTCAGATATGGCTTTTTCTTTGACACTCATCAACAGCATCCTGGAGTCGCCTCTTCAATGTGGACGTTGAGACTGGCGTTTTGCGGGTACCATTATGAAGCTGCCAGTTGAGGACCTGTGAGGTGTCTATTTCTCAAGTAGAGACTCAAATGTACTTGTCCTCTAGCTTAGTTGTGCACCGAGGCCTCCCACTTGTCTTTCTATTCTGGTTAGAGCCCGTTTGTGCTGTTCTCTAAAGGGAGTATTACACACTGTTGTAGGAAATCTTCAGTGTCTTGGCATGGAATAGCCTTCATTTCTCAGTACAAGAATAGAATGTCGCATGTCAGAAGAAAGTTATTTTTCTGGCCATTTTGAGAGTATAAATCGAACCCACAAATGCTGATGCTCCAGATACTCAACTAACTCAAAGGAAAGCCAGTTTTATAGCATGGTCGTGTAGGGATAAGGTTTTCTTTTCCTCCTGGATTCCCAATGTAGTCTGGATAGCCAGTAGAAGGCCCTCCACCTCTTCCAGAGACAATTTGTATCTAGAGGTTCTGTTGGATTCCCCATCCGACCCCTCTGCCTCTGATTCCCCTTGGGAATTGGGGGGGGGGTGTGCTGTTGCACTCTTCCCCCTGATATTCAGAAGCCCACCACTGCTTCCCCACTTGTTGAAGGTAGTAGCTGCGGGGTTGGAGCAATTTCCTGCTGTGCCGACTGGGGGGGAACTCTGCTGAAGCTGAATGTTAGCGAACAAATCCTTAAAAGGACTGAAAAGTGCTAGCAAGCTCCTTAACAGATGTGGCCAAGTCTGAGTTTTGACTTGCAGTGTGCTCCCCGACTACACTATCCAAACAATCCTTGCATAAGGGTTTAGTCCAGGATTCCCCCATATTAGCTTTGCAGGAAGGGAATCTTTTTTTTGCATTATGGGCTGTCTTTGCTTTTTCTGAAAAAATAAAAAACATAGTAAAATATACACTCTCACTAGCGCCCCCAGCCCGCACAGCTTGCCCCAACAGAGGGTGTTACTAGGGACAACCATCACCAAAGGATCCCACAGTGTAACCCTCAGGCCTCCCTAATCCCCTTAGAGCCTCTAGGGGAAATTAAGTTTAGCTAGTGGGATTAGATAAGGACGTACCACCCCATGTTTCCTTACCTTATGGTGGCTGGTGCTGTTCTCCCCCAGAGCAGTCCCTGAGGCCTGTGCCTCTGACATTGCTCTTGGAGTGGCTCATGAATCTCCTTCCAGAAGCTGTCCCCCAGCAGTTGAATGCACCAGCTTCTTTATTTGGCCCGCTCACTGCCGTGACCCGGAAGCAGAAGTCGCGGTTGCCGACGGAAATGCCCGTCCCTACCGGAAGTGAGGTCCCCCCGTCACCCGGCCGGCTGCTCCATTCCAGACGTACAGCGGCTGGAATGCACGATCGTCGGACGCTTTACCCAAGCGTGGAGAGCAGGCCCTCCAGCCTGAAAGCTCCCCTGAGCGGGGCTGGGGTGATAATGATGTCCTCGTGGCCGACAGGTAGGTGGGTTCCCCCCAGCGCTGTCTTTCAGGCCGCTTCAGAGAGTACCTGAATCCCCTGTAGCTTCAGCCCCCCAGCCTCCGCTATGGCTTCTCTTTTAGACAGCATCTCCCCACTGGAGGAAACACCAGAACTGAGGCAGCCAGCTGGAGGGAGACTTAAATCTATTTGAGGGATTTCTAAGGTATTAAAATAATACACTTTTCCCCCTAGATCAATAATTCGGTGATTCCCCATCCTCAACTAATGTAAGTGATATCATACTTTAAGGCTATTCAAACAGTAATCTATATGGTAAAATAACAAAAATTACATTGTTATTTTTATTATTATTTTTCTGTTGAACAGAGACCACACTAGGGGGCCTTCCCATCTAGAACATAGGCTCAGCTTTCCCATATATACCTCCTGGACGATTGAGGCTACTCTACACAGTATAACAGGTAGCCTTTTTACTGCAATCTACCCCATTGGAAAAACACTATCCTATAATATGTTGGCATCCACCTATTTTGATAAACATTTAAACCCACCCCCTTTTTTCTACATAGCTCATCATTCAGACGTCCACCGGGGATCTCTTCCCTGGATAAACACCCGAAATATACTCCAGCAGGCCCTGAAACCCTACTAAGAAAACGT
Source organism: Pelophylax lessonae (assembly GCF_965119305.1). NCBI lineage: Eukaryota > Metazoa > Chordata > Amphibia > Anura > Ranidae > Pelophylax > Pelophylax lessonae. The sequence continues at coordinate 105,085,326 of NC_138772.1, forward strand.
AAGACATAATAATATGTCCCAATGTAGTTGATATGAACACATCAACCCACCAATATTTAATAGACACAATTCCCTATGTTCAGGAATTACTCAGAACCAGGATCTCGCTGCACCCGAGGGTGTCCATGTGGTTACACAGACCCCATCTCTTCACTCCAGTCTCGCAAGGTAAACCCAGTCCTTTTTCCTGATCTGCTCAGAAGCATTAGCAAAAACGCATGAATATTTGTTTAAGAATGTAAATATTTTTTCTATATCTTGTTTTCATTGTATAAAATCACTAATATTGAAATTATTTACTTTTCTAGAAAAATTTTTGGTGATACCTTGATAAAGGCTATATCTCTAGAGCCGAAACGCGTCGGAAACCGTTCAGTTTGGCTCACATCCAACCCGGATGTCTTCACAGCTCAAACGACGGATCACCTCAATAGAATTTATGTAATAAGTAAAACTAGCGACAGCTATTAAATACTGTTATCTTTACTGTACTTATATGCTTATTGTATTAAATAAATATATTTTTTAACCTATGCTACTGCCTACACAATCCCAATTCTTTTGGCTTGAGGAACCAACCAAATACAGTATTACTCATTCAGGGATGATGGCAACCACCTTTACTCTTTAGTAACTCCATAGACACCTAATAAATCTATTTGATTGGGGCAGTGTTTCCTATGAAGGGAGGAGCCAGGTTCTCTCAGAAGTGCCTGTCCTGAAAGACGACAAGGGAAAACAGTTCTCTTTAAACAGCAGCCTGCAAAACCTTGCGGGAAAAGGAAGCATCCGAAGAGGCCAACACATCTATTTTGTAGAATTTTGTAAACATATGCACAGACGGCCAAACTGCCGCCTTGCAGACTTGCAGCACCGATGCCAGATGGCAAAAAGCCCAAGAGGCACTCAGTGCTTTCGTAAAATGCGCCTTCACCGGGAAAGGAGGAACCTGACCCTTCAGTGAATAAGCCTGAACTACCGTCTGCCTGATCCATCTGGATATGGTTGTCGCAGATGCAGCCAATTCCTTACGAGATCCTTCGGTAAGGATAAAAAAGAGCGTCTAATTTTCTAAAAGACTCAGTGGTCTCCAGATAGACCCTGATCACCCGAATCACATCCAAAAGAGTGCAACATAAATTCCTTAGGGCAGAGTGAAGGCAACACAATGTCTTCATTCAGATGAAAATCAGAAACAACCTTAGGAAGAAAGGACTGATTAGGTCAAAGTACCATTTTATCCCTGTGTATCACCAGATAATGTGAGTGGCAGGACAACGCTGCCAGTTCACATTCTCTGCGAGCGGAAGTGATAGCCACCAAGAAGGCAACCTTCTGGAACAATGAAAGCAGAGAAATCTCCCGAATGTTCCCAAAGGGAAGCTTTTGAAGAACAGATAATACCAGATTGAGGTTCCACGGAGGTAGCGGAGACCTTCTCGGAGGAGCCATATGGCGCACTCCCTGTATAAAAGGTATGGATCAAAGCATGCGTAGCTAACGGGCGCTGAAAATACATAGCCAAAGCAGACACTTGGCCTTTGATAGTGCCCAAAGCCAATCGCTTTTCAACTTCTTTCTTCAGATAGGCCAAGACCCTAGCTATCGAAAACAAGTGAGGGTGCACCTTCAGTGAGTCACACCATGAAATATACAATTTCCACGTACGATGATATATCTTCAACAGTGTAGGAATCACAGAGTCAGAAAGACCTATCTCAATCGTGGCCACTCAGCAGCGCAGGCTACGGCTGGTGATGGCGCAGAGGGGAGAAGCCTGCGCCATCACCACCCTTGGTCCGCGCTGCAGAACGGCCACGATTGAATTTGCCGATTTATTCAACTTAACTGTAAGTGTTCTACCTTTTCTTAATAAAGTAGTTTAAGAGGTAATGCACTATTGCCTGTTCCATTCTTTTTTGGGCACTATCTGTCACTGAGTGTGAAGGGTACAGGAGAGCGACCAACCCCCATACAGCAACAGGAGTCCGAATAAGATTTACAAGAAAATTCACTGCCTGCTAGTCTGGATAGTTTGCCTGATGATTTGGAGAACATTATCACTCACCATCTGACCTGTGAAATACTTGCCTTTGGTAAGAGTTTTGATATACCACATATTGGGTGGAAGAGTGAAAGGTTGTGACTTCATATCTATTACACTGGCTGGTGTCATCTTCAAGTGTTTTATTATGTTGAGTTGGTAAGGGTATTACCTCTCTTTTCTTTACACGTGGGTGCCAAGAGGGATTTGGTGTTTGCACGTCCTCTTCTTCACCTTCATTCACCATCAAGAAGATTTCAGCCTTTTTTCATTTTGGACTTGTTTTGGACTGCACATATTTCCATAGCACGTTTTTGTTCACATTGTGCACCATTTATAATATCTGTGTATATTTATATTTATTAGGTATTTTGTTCATTGTGTTTTCCCTTTTTGGTTTAACACACATTGCTCACATCTAGCGCACCCATTTTTTGCACATCACACGTTTACTTTATCAAGATTAAAGTTTCGGTTGCTGCTGGAGATAAATTTTTTGTTTGCGCACCTCATTCTTTAACATAAAAATTGATAATGCTCCTTGGCGACTGCAAAGCAAAGAAACTGCTGGTGTCCAGCGTAAATAGGGATGTGTAGATAAGAGTTCTTGATATCTATGGAGGCTAAGAAGTCTTCCTGGTGCAGCGATGCCACCACCATACGGATGGATTCAATCCGAAACTTCTGTACCCGCATGAAGAGGTTCAGGGCCTTGAGATCCAGGATGATCAACTGCAATAGTGCTCAGGTACAATTAATTTGTGATTTGAGATGGGACACTGCTGGAGCCACAGAAGCAGCAGCCCACTTTAAAATAAAGTTCTCTTCGAAAGTGCCCAAGGGTAAACAACACTTGAGGGAGAACCATATGTTTCCAGTCTAAATAAAGGAAGATATGAAATAAAAGTTTGGCACCTGGTATCTCATTTTCTCTGAATTTTCTAAGGCAGGATTTGAGAGAAGGCTCCTCCCATCTGAGCACAGAAAACACTTAATCCATCAATGAAAAAAGCGACATACCTTTATGCTTCACTATATAAAAGTACCGACTGAACAGGTAAAATTCTGTAACATGAAGTCATATACCTAAAAATTCTCAAACACCAACCCCATGGAATATTTTAGGGCTGGGTAGCTGTACCTTTTTTTCCATGTCATCCTCCAGGGCAACATCTGAGAGGATTGGCAAGAAATACTTTGGGGGGACCCATAGCCTAAAGAATATTTCTACCAAAATTGGTCTGGACAGGCGTTGCTTTCGCTTTTAATGCATACAAAAATGCCCAAGCTTTGGTCTAGTGGCCACTTTGGGATGTGGGGTCAGGTTTTGTGATTGACAAGCAGGTGTTCTGGCCTGTTTAATCCATCTAGCAATAGCGCTTTTAGAGGTCTTGTGGCCTTTGTTGGGTCCACAAAAAAGGAGAAACATTGCTGATGTCTTTCTCTAGACTTTTGTCTTTTCCAAGTAGGCTATGAGACAATTTCTAAAAGGCAGTTTATAGGTGGTTTCTTTTTTGTTGCTGCAAGCAATACCACAGAACAAAAAAGTTATGATGACATCTTGGTGTTTATTAGAAAATTGTGCAATAAGATTCTAAAAATTGGGTTTTTGACTTACCGTAAAATCCATTTCTCTGATGTTCATTGACAGACACTGCTCCTGATCTTCTTGACCATTGTTTTATACTGCCCCCTACAGAAGTAGGACACTATGCAGAAAAAAAAGACAGACTACGGCTATGGGCAGTCCCAGGAGGTATACTCTGCCTCTCTGCTATAGGTACTCCGTTTTGTTACAAGCAGCGTGAGAAGTATTACAGCTCCATAGAGGGGTGGTTGCCGTTCCTTCAATGAATATCAGAGAAATGCATTTTAGGGTAACCTAAGAATTACATTTTCTCTTTCGTTCATTGACGGACACAGCTCCTGATCTTCTTGACCATTGGGATGGCCCAAAGCAGTGTCAAACAAGAGGAGTGGGAACAGCAAGAGAAAATTCCCAAGGCTAAACCATAACTAACCAGGTAACAGGAGCTCAACCAAAAAAAAAAAAAAAAAAAACAACTGGAGCCCACCTGAAGATGTTGCACCCCCAAAGAGGGAACAGGTCCTCTAAATCGCAGCCTGCAAAACCTTGCGGCCAAAAGAGCATCCGCAGATGCCAACACATCCACTTTATAGAATTTTGTGAAAGTATGCACCGACAGCCAGGTGGCCGCCTGGCAAACCTGCGTCACTGACGCCTGATGGCAGGCCCAGGAAAAACTGAGTGCCCGAGTAGATTTCGTCTTAACAGGGAAAGGAAGAACCTGACCCTTGATTGAATAGGCCCGAGTCACCATCTGTCTGATCCGTCTGGAAATGGTCGCAGAGGAAGCGGACAGTCTTTTGAGGCCCATCCGCAAGCACAAATAGTGAGTCTGACATCCTAAAAGACTCCATAGCTGTCAGATACACCCGAAATGCCCAAACCACATCCAGGTCATGCAATGCCACTTCTCTAGGCTGTTTCGGCCCGGGACACAGGGGAAGCAACACAATGTTCTCATTCAAATGGAAATCAGAGCAAACTTTTGGAAGCAACAACGGACGGGGCGAACAACTACTTTATCTTTGTGGACTACGAAGTAAGGGGAGCAACAAGATAGCGTCGCCAATTCCGACACCCTGCACGCAGATGATTGCCACCAAAAAGGCCACCTTTTGGGACAGCGTGAGCGGGGGAATCTCCTGAATATTTTCAAAGGGTGACTTCAGGAGAACAGAAAGCACCAAGTTGAGATCCCATGGTGGTAGCGGAGACCACACTGGAGGAGTCAAATGTCAAACCCCCTGAATAAAAGGTAAGCACCAGGGAGTGCGTGGCCAAGGATCATTGAAAGAAGACCACCAAGGCCAACACCTGGCCCTTGATGGTACTCAAAGCCAATTTCTGCTCAACCCCCCCGTTGAAGGAAGGCCAAGACCCGAGCCACCGAGAAAGAGCGAGGGTGAACCCCAAGTGACTTGCACTACGAAATGTATGCTTTCCACATACGATGTTAGATCTTCTTAGAGGTAGACTTCCTAGTTTTCAACAGTGTTGGAATCAGGGAGCCAGACAAACCTTTTCTTTCAGCACCAGGCTTTCAACAGCCAAGCTGTCAAAGCCAGTGACTGTAAAGCAGGATGTAAGATTGGCCCTTGGGACAGCAGGCCCTTCCTGAGTGGTAGTCTCCAAGGGAGGTCGGCAACCAGCCGCACCAGGTTGGTGTACTAAGACTGGCGAGGCCAATCCGGAGCCACTAGAATTACCAGAATCCCTTCTACCTGGCTCCTATGCAAGAGTCTCAGCAGAAGTTGGAGAGAAGAGAAGGCGTAAATTAGACGATACTGGCCTCATGGGCCACCAGCCCGTCTGTGGCGCCCACCAGAGGATCCTGTGACCGTGCCATAAACCTCTACACCTTTCTGTTGAGCCGAGAAGCCAACAGATCCACCTCGGGGGTGCCCCACCAGAGACAACTGATGAAACACTTCCAGATGAAGGGACTACTTCTCTTGGTCCAACAGATAATCCGCCTGCCAGTTTTCCATCCCTGGAATGCCTACGGCGAAGAGGGCCGAAACGAAGCGTTCAGCCCACTGTAGAATGCCGGCTAACTCTTAAGCTACCAAAACACTTCTTGTGCCCCCCTGGTTATTGACATAAGCCACAGCCGTGGCGTTGTCCGATTGAATTCGCACTGGACATCCCTGAAAACCATTCGTCCAGTGATCCAGGCACAGCCTGATCACTCAAAGTTCCAGCCACCAGATCAAGGACCCTTTCTGTTTCCCGGCTCAGCCGGATCTGACTGTCAAGAGACTTTGGACACATTTGGCCAAGATCTCCATTTGCAGGGGGGGTATTTCTGGTGAGTGCGCCACATACTAGAGGGGTTACGGAGCACCTCACCGCCCACCACTGGGTCACTCATTGTGTATATTTTACACAAAGATTGTCACCTGCCTATTAATTATTTTTTGGACATTTCCAGTCACTCTATGGCCCCGTTCACATAGGGGCGACGCTACTTCGCACCGCGAAGTCAAAAGACAGTAAGGTCCAAAGATCCGCATTCTATTAATTGCTGGAGAAGCAGTGGTGAAATGCTCCCTCGACGCTGAATGGTAGGATAGAGCATGCACAATATTCAATCCAGCGGATGACAGACACTCAATCTCTTAGTATTAAGCCTAATGAATAATCCGAAAGGCCTACGCACTATGTTAGTCAGCAGAACACCGAGGCAAGTGCTAAGGCAATGCCAACTGCTATAAACCAGAAAAGCATTCAGTGGCTAACTGCTAACTTGTTACCAGATGGGGTTTGGAAAGTGATCTATGCGGAACCCAGCACTTAAAAGGTCACTTCCAGACTAGCTCTGCAATGTTCAGTCATTACACTCCAAAGCCACACAGGACAGACTTCCCGATTATGTGATCACTGTGTTTGGCTGTCACAGTGGTTACATGATTGGGAGACTTTCCCGTCACAGCTCAAATCATACCCAGAGACTGGGAGTGGTATGTTAAAGCTCAGTCGAGCACAGAGACTGACCTTCATGGACACAGGTGCATTGTTTGGGCAATAAAGTCAATCTTCCCAGTCAGCGCACATATGCATCATGTGGCCAACAAGAAATTCAATTGTTCTAAAACTATACAAAATATATCCTCAATCTAGGGCAAACTTGTATTAATGAACATGTAGGCTGTTCTTGCAACCGGAAATAATTCACATTGCTTCACTTTTTCCACATTGTTATGTTACAACCTTTTTCCAAAATTAATTAAATTCATTTTTTTCCCTCAAAATTCTACAAACAATACCCCATAATGACAATGTGAAAGACGTTTGTTTGAAATCTTTGCATATCTATTTAAAAAAAAAAAAAAATCACATATACACAAGTATTCACAGCCTTTGCCATGACACTCAAAATTGAGCTCAGGTGCACCCTGTTTCCACTGATTATCCTTCAGATGTTTCTACAACTTGGAGTCCACCTGTGGTAAATTCAGGGAACAAACCAAGGGCACAAACCAAGCCCTAACATCCAAGGAATTGTCTGCAGACCTCTGAGACAGGATTGTATCGAGGCACAGACCTGGGGAAGGGTGGAGAAAAATGTCTTGCCACATTGAAGGTCCCAATGAGCACTTTGGCCTCCATCAAATTAAAGAAGTTTGGAACCACCAAGATTTTTTCCTAGAGTGGGCTGCCGAGCCAAACTGAGTGATCAGGAGAGAAGGGCCTTAGTCTGGGAGGTGACCGAGAACCCGATGGTGACTGACAGAGCTCCATCATTTCTCGGTAGGGAGAGGAGAACGTTCCAGAAAAAAAAGCATCTCTGCAGCACTCCACCAATCAGGCCTGTTTGGTAGAGTGGCCAGACGGAAGCCACTCCTCAGTAAAAGGCACATGACAGCCCATCTGGAGTTTGCCAAAAGGCACCTGAAAAACTCAGTCCATGAAAAACAAAATTTCCTAGTCTGATGAAACAAAGTTTTAACTCTTTGGCCTGAATGGCATGCGTCATGCCTGGAGGAAACCAGGCACCTTATATCACCTGGCAAATATCATCCCAACAGTGAAGCATGGTGGTGGCAGCATTATGCTGTGGGGATGTTTTCCAGCGGCAGGAACTGGGAGACTAGTCAGGATCGAGGGAAATGAGAATGCAGCAATGTACAGAGATATCCTTGATGAAAACCTACTCCAGAGCGCTTGGGAACTTTAGGCTGGGGCAAAGGTTCATCTTCCAACAGGACAACGACCCTAAGCACACAGCTAAGATAAAGGAGTGGCTGAGTGAATGTCTGACTGGCCCAGCCAGAGCCCAGACTTGAACCCGATTGAACATCTCTGAAGAGAGCTGAAAATGGCTGTGCACTGAGGCTCGCCATCCAACCTGACGGAGCTTGAGAGGTCCTGCAAAGAAGAATGGGAGAAACTGCCCAAAAATAGGTGTGCCAAGCTTGTAGCATTATACCCAAAAAGACCTGAGGCTGTAATTGGTGCCAAAGGTGCTTCAACAAAGTATTGAGCAAAGGCTGTGAATATTTATGTATACAGGATTGTTTTGTTTTTTATTTTAAAAACATTTGCAAAGATTTCAAACAAACTTGTTTCACATTGTTTTTTGTAAATACCCCATAATGACAAAGTACAGAGAAAATAGGGGTTTTATGGTTTTGTTAGAGCCTTTACGGATATCTTACACGGACCTTGCTGCGTGTGGGAGTATTGATAGCAGGCAGGAAAACCAAGTCCCTATGGTAGAATGTATATTTGTGGTAATCGGGAAAGGGGGAGAAACCTCTACAGAGGTATATACTCTAGGGATCGCTACTGCAACACGGGGGCTCTATATTACTTGAGGAAATAATATGGATACTGGTCCTATACCCTCAGCCGTTACCACAAATATACATTCTACCATAGGGACTTGGTTTTCCTGCCTGCTATCAATACTCCCACACTCAGCAAGGTCAGTGTAAGATATCCATAAAGGCTCTAACACAGTGGTCCTCAACCCTGGCCTACAGGGCCCACTAACAGGCCAGGTTTGCAAGATAACTGAAATACATCCCAGGTGATAGCATTTGCTGCTCAGTGATTGCAGTATTCTAGTCTGCATCTCCCCAAGGTAATACTTAAAATCTGGCCTGTTAGTGGGCCCTGGCCCTGAGGACCGGAGTTGAGGACCACTGCTCTAACAAGATGTGTTCCACAGTATGATCTTTTGAAATGAATGTAAAGTTGAAATATACTGATATCATGTTATGTATTTTATCTAATGTCTTCTCTTTTGCTATATATATATATATATATATATATATATATACATACATACACACACACATATATATATATACTGCAGAAATATCGGTATTGCTCGGTCTCTCTGGCCCTGACGAAGCCTGATGCGAAATGCGTTGGCTCATTGGGACCTTCAAACCGAATATCAACAAAGACTTCTTGCATCAACATCAGCTTGAAGCATGTATTGTTCCCGCATTAGGTATATATTTCTGTGCTGCTGTTTTTAAACATGTTGGTACATATAGGAGGGATTTCTTTTTCTTGTCTACGTATCCCTCATTTATACACTGTATTTTTTTACATACTTTAATAAATAGTTCAATTTTAAGTGGTTGTTTTTCTGGTCTTCCTTCTCCCAACTGGCCACAAAACCCCTACTTTCTCTGTACTTAGTTTTTTGTATATATTTTGGGGCATGGGCCAACCTCCACGGTTGATTTGCTCTATATTATGGGGTATTGTTTGTAGAATTTTGAGGAAAAAAATGGATTTTTGTAAAATCTTACCGTAAAATCCTTTTCTCTTAGCTCATTGACAGACGTAGTCCTCGGTGATACACCACCTTCGGGTTATGTTGCCTCCACAGGAGCAGGACTAGACAGGAAATTAAAAAGCTCTGGCCACACCCTAGGGGCAGTCCCAGAGGGTATATCCTCTCTCTCTCTGCCTCAGCAAATCAGTTATGTGAAAAAGCAGTCTTTAGAGATTTTAACCCAACCCAACTCAAAAACAGAGGGGCGGGGACTACGTCTGTCAATGAGCTAAGAGAAAAGGATTTTACGGTAAGATTTTACAAAAATCCATTTTTCTCTAGCGCTCATTGACAGACGTAGTCCTCGGTGATACACCACCTTCGGGACGTCCCAGAGCAGTATCACAAATGAGGGGTGGTAAAATGAAATCAAATCCCAATCTAGAAGGCCCAACCGGTGCCAACTAGAAGTTTACAATGCTCATCCTTAATGATGAGACTCAACAAAAAAGAAAATTTTTTTTTTTTTTTTTTCAAACAGAAAAAAACCCTCGAGGTAGACCACCGGTCTCCTCAAATTGCGGCCTGCAAAACCTTGCGGCCAAATGAGGCATCCGCCGATGCCGTCACATCAATTTTATAGAATTTTGTAAAGGTATGTACCGACGACCAGGTGGCCGCCTTACATACCTGGACCACTGACGCCTGATGGCGAAAGGCCCAGGAAGTACTGAGCGCTCGAGTGGAGTGCGCTCTAACAGGGAACGGAGGACTCTGACCCTTAATAGAATAAGCCTGTACCACCGTTTGTCTAATCCATTTGGCAATGGTCGGGGCAGATGCAGGCAAACCCTTTCTGGGGCCATCCGTGATCACAAAAAGTGAATCCGTCTTACGGAATGATTCCGTAGCTTTCAGGTATACCCTGATTGCCCGAACCACATCTAAGGAATGCAACGCATGTTCCCGATGATGCTTGGGCTGAGGACACAAGGAAGGTAGTACAATATCTTCATTCAGATGAAAATCTGAAACCACCTTAGGAAGAAAAGATGGCTTAGGATGAAGTACTACCTTATCCCTATGAATCACTAGGTATGGGGACTGGCATGATAATGCAGCCAGTTCTGACACCCTGCGAGCAGAAGTAATAGCCACCAAGAAGGCCACCTTCTGGGATAAAGTAAGCAAGGGAATCTCCCTGATGTTTTCAAAGGGAGGTTTCTGTAGAACCGACAAAACCAAATTAAGATCCCAGGGCGGTAAGGGCGCGCGGACTGGAGGAGCCAGGTGCCGCACCCCCTGGATGAAATTCCGCACCAAGGACTTGGTAGCTAAAGGTTTCTGAAAGAAGATAGCTAATGCTGAAACTTGACCCTTGATGGTGCTCAAGGCTAGCTTCTGCTCAACCCCTTGTTGCAAAAAGGCCAATATTCGAGTCACCGAATAGGTGCGTGGAGGAAATCCTAAAGATTCGCACCACGCAATATAAGTCTTCCATGTGTGATAATAGACCTTGCTGGAAGTCGCTTTCCTTGCTTTAATAAGGGTAGGAATGACTGAAGCTGACAAACCTCTGTCCTTCAGTACTTGGGTCTCAATGGCCAGGCCATTAAACCCAGCGACTGTAAAGCATGATGGTAAATTGGTCCTTGAGACCACAGACACTCCCTGAGACGAAGTTCCCACGGAACGTCTGCGACTAGCATGTCCAAGTCGGCCAGGCCGGCTTGAGGAGGCCAGCCTAGAATTTCTAGGACCACTGGCGCTGATAGAATCTGAACCAGGCGTCCCTAGAGGTATCTGGCCCCGACCATCCGAGAAAGTCTGGTCGTTTTCTGTTCCCACACATTTATCAGATACCTGATTGTTATCAGGAAGGGTGATCTTTTCTGGTTGAACCTCAGGGACCGAAGTCACCCGACTAGAGGCTGCTTGGCCTATCTGGTCAACCAGATCCGATTCCTGTGAGGTATAGGGACTAATCTTAGGAAAAGGTAAAGGAAAAGATCTATTCAGGGAACGGTAACTACCGCTTCCTGTAGTACTTAAATGTTGGAAGGGAAGAATCGCACCGGTAGTAGTGGTTGAAGCTCGATCTAATGTCCTGAATACCGGTGAAAACGTCCCCCCACCCTGAAACCGGGTGGGGGCGCACCTTCAGGCTGTGTACTCCTTTGCTTCGGGTTTGGCTGGGTTGGTCCTCTGCTTGTCCGACCAGCCCTTCTTGAACCCTCCTGGAGGAGTCTCGCCTTTCCCGCTAGTACCAGCCGGGCGCCCTTTATGGGCGGTAAAGAAAGGTCCTCGCTTGTTGCGAGGTCCCTTAGCTTTAGCAGCCTGTGGCAAAAAAGTGCTCTTGCCCCCAGTGGCATCCTTAATGATTTCATCTAGGTTGGCCCCAAATAGACGATTCCCCTGAAAAGGGAGATTTGTCAAGGTCTTTTTGGAACCTAGGTCAGCTGACCAGCATTTTAACCACAGCACACGTCTGAGGATCACCGCTGACATAGATGCATGCCCTAATAAGGGAGTAGTGTCCAAGGCTGCGTCACAGATAAACTGTAGCCCTTGTATAATCTGTTCCATCAAATCAGATGTCTCCTGGGGAATATCTTTTCCCCTAAGGTCTTGGCGTACCATTTTCGCCCATTCCGTAAGTGTCTGGGAAACTAGACCAATAACAATTACTGGTCTAAATGCTGACCCTATCAGAGAGAAGATGGTGCGGGACTCTGCTTCCATCTTTCGATCCACCGGATCCTTAAAGGACGAAGTGTCCTCCACTGGGATAACCGTGGCTTTATTCAGCCTGGAAATAGGTGGATCCACCACTGGTGGTACCGTCCATTTCTTAATGATGGATTCCTCAAACGGATAGCGTCTAGCAATACGCTTGGAAATAGTAAAGGTACGTTTAGAATGCTCCCATTCTCCTTTAATCTGATTACCGAAACATTTGGGTACAGGAAAAACCTTCACCGTTTTGATGGGCTTATTAGTACCAAAAGGAATCTCTGTTTCAGTTGCCTCTGCCGGTAAAGCCTCAAGTTTTAAGGTTTCCTGCACTGCCACAACTAGTGCGTCCACCAATGCTTCTTCCTGAATTATAGCAGGAGAAGAAGCGTCCTCCTCACTGTCTGAGGGGGCTTTACCTGGGATAACAGCCCTTGCAGAGGAACCTGCAACTGCAGTGACCATCTCTGAATCAGAGTCAGAGGTGTCAGATAGTATAGGGGTAGGCGGGGGTCGCTTCCTTGACCCCCGTCCCTGACAGGCCGCCTCCACCCGAGCCACCATAGACTCCAAAATTGCTGTAAATGACTCTACACTCTGTGCACCGGAGGGTCCCGTGGCCCCCTCGAGGGAAACAGGTGGGGGAATATGTGTGGCAGGGTCCATGATAATTCCAGTCACTTCCTGGATAATATAATTCAAAAATAAAAAACTTTTTTTTTTCTCTCTTTTTTTTTTTTTTTTTCAGACCCCCAGCGCCACAAAAAGCCCCTTAGTGTTACCTGCTAGGGATCCCTATCGATCGAGAGAGAGAGAGAGAGAGAGAGATAGACCCCCAGGCTCACCACTTGATGCTCAGAGTTTAACTGCAACAGGTTACAGCGCTGTCTTGACAAACAGGAAGTCTTTTGGCTGGCTGCCCAGGAAGAAAGGAGGTGGCTCCGCCCCTCTGCACGCCTTCCGGCGCCTCCCCTAGCTCCACGAGGTGTTTGGATCACCTCAAACATGGCCGCCCCCATGCTGGAGACACGAGGCTACGCCAAAATGGCGGCTCGTGCGATCCACCAAAAAAAATGGCGGCGGCCTGTACTGAATAGCGGTGTGCTGCAGGGCACACAACACTCTCTCTGCATGGGGATTTGGCGTGGTTGGCGGTACCGGCCCTAGCGGACCGCATGGCCATTCGGGAGGCCTGCTATAGCTGGAGATCTGATTGGGAAGGCAGTCTACATGTCCGTGGCTTCTGACTGGTAGGTAGCTTATTCTTATCACCGTAAGATTCCCAGAATGCCACAGATTATAATCTTTTTAACATGTATACAATTAGATTGTTAGCTCCCAAACCAAGCCTCCTGGCTTTTTGCACATAAAATCACACTCAAAGTAGGAGGATCTGTGTCATTTATAGGATAGAGAGGGACTCTATCTTACCATACAGAGAGGGGCCCGCGTTCACCACAAGACCCGTCAGGGAAAAAGGGGGAACATACTACTCACCATACCGGAACCAGGCGGGCACCAACTCCTGACAGTACCCCTCTCCACCGGGGCGGGAGGGCTGTCGACCGATCTGGACGCCGTGACTCATGGTCTTTGGCGTTTCAGCGAGACGTTTAACTCGCGGGGTCAGTCCTTTAATGGGACTTTGTCGCGGCCGACCCAGCGCGGAGCTATGGCCTGCACGCGCTCGTAGGCTGAACTGGGGTGACCACCGGATCTCAACATCCAGCCCGTCGCCCAGTTCAGCTTTCTTGCTTGAAGATCTCACAGGAACACTGGAGAAAAAAGGCTGTCTAAAAAAAATCTTTTAAGAAAAAAATCTTGCCAGGACCTAAGATCCCAGCAAGGTATCTAGGTCCTTACTCCTAACTAGACAGAAAATAACTGATTTGCTGAGGCAGAGAGAGAGAGGATATACCCTCTGGGACTGCCCCTAGGGTGTGGCCAGAGCTTTTTAATTTCCGGTCTAGTCCTGCTCCTGTGGAGGCAACATAACCCGAAGGTGGTGTATCACCGAGGACTACGTCTGTCAATGAGCGCTAGAGAAAAATTAATTGAATCCATTTTGGAATAAGGCTGTACCATAAAATGTGGAAAAAGTGAAGCTATGTGAATACTTTCCAGAAGCACTGTAACTTAACGTACTAAAACCAAACAACGAGCATGACAGCCAGGCATGTGTCATTTTCACATAAGTTAGAAATGGTCAGCTCGTCTGGTTTATATACTTTAGTTTTTTGGAAATATTACCACTATGCCAAGCTACTCTAATTATGAAATCTTATACCACCACCAACACTAGAGATTAGGGTTGGTGCTGTAGATTAAGAGATACACAGAGACAGCTATAGACAGAAAAATTGATAAAATCATCATAAAGGAAAGGCTGATTTAAATAACAAGAGCATAAGCCTGACCAAGACATTGCTTTCTTAAGCCCTTAATGATGTCAAAAGCACCATCTGTTCAATTTTTGCACGGCAATGCTACAACACTACTTCCCACTTACCTGAAAAACCCACCATTACGAATACTGCAAACAGTCAATTTAAAACCTCTTCATTACAAAAGTCACAGAATAGTCATTTCTTAATCATGGTGCAGTCAAAATTTACAAAGAAAAAAGTATTTCTCTAAATAGCATGGTAAAGTCAGTCATATTAAGATCAGCCAAGAGCAGCAGGGAATTTTCTGATATGATCAAATGTGATGGTATGATAATGTATGGTAATTGAAATTAATCAGTGGCTCACTTGCAAATGGAAAATGTTCAATATTGTGTAAGCTGAATTTTAAACTGCATCCCCTCTGTACTAGCTTGACAAGATGTGACAGCTGGACGAATCTCATGTTGCATCTGTTCACTAGTACTTGCACATCAGATAAGAAAAAACACCACCAAGCACTACTTTAACTACCTCAAACAGCAGCATCACCATTACCCTATGTTACTGCTATAGGTGCATTGTAGTAAATAGGGCAGAAGCTCAGCTTGGTGCCTGCATGGTCCTTTATCTGCACATATATCACAACAGCAGCTTCATTCAGGCATAATTTCCATGAAATGCCATGTAACGCATCGAGAAGGAAATGTCACTCAATCCCACCTGATACCATGGCCCCAGTTCAATATGTGACAAGTCATTCATTAGTGATCTTATTGGACTTTGAACACTAAGAGTACAAGAACGACAAAAAGCAGAGAACAAAAACGACAAAAAGCATAGGAAATTTTAAAGAAATTACCACAATTAATAAAAAAACTAAATTTTAAATATAAAAAGAAGACAAAAAAGGAAAGTATATTTTCCCACAGCTGATACAAGAAACAAAACAAACCAATAGATTTTCGAAGAGGACCTGTTCCAGACCATTTATTTCTACAAAAATATTTTATTATTTATGCATTTAACGTATTACCACATTACAATACAGTATACACTGATCAAAAAAAAATTAAAGGAACACTTTAAAATTAGAGTATAGCATCAAGTCAATTAAACTCCTGGGATATTGAACTGGTCAGTTAAGTAGCAGAAGGGGTTGTTAATCAGTTTCAGCTTAATGAAATTAACAGGGGCACTAGATGGGCAACAATGAGACGACCTCCAAAACAGAATGGTTTTACAGGTGGAAGCCAATTAAATTTTTTTCCCCTACTCATCTTTTCTGACTTTTTTTTTTTTTTTTTACTAGTTTTTCATTTGGCTTGGGTCAGTGTCACTACTGGTAGCATGAGGCGATACCTGGACCCTACAGAGGTTGCACAGGCAGTCCAACTCCTCCAGGATGGCACCCATCAGCAGGACCGGTATCTGCTCCTTTGTGCAAGGAGAAACAGAAAGAGCGCTGCCAGAGCCCTACAAAATGACCTTCAGCAGGCCACTGGTGTGAATGTCTCTGACCAAACAATCAGAAATAGACTTCATGGGGGTGTCTTGAGAGCCCCATGTCCTCTAGAAGGCCCTGTGCCCACTGCCCAGCAATGCGGAGCTCAACTGGCATTTGCAACTGAACACCAGAATTGGCAGGTCCGCCACTGGCACCCTGTACTTTTCACAGATGCAAGTAGGTTCACCCTGAGCACATGTGACAGACGTGAAAGGGTCTGGAGAAGCCATGGAGAAAGTTATGCTGCCTGTAACATCATTCAGCATGACCAGTTTTGGTGGTGGGTCAGTGATGGTCTGGGAAGGCATATCCATGGAGGGATGCACAGACCTCTACAGGCTAGACAATGCCCCCCTAAATGCTATTCGTTACCAGACTGAAATCCTGGGACCCATTGGCCCCTCCTGGTGCACTATAATGCACTATAATGCCTGGCCTCATGCGGCGAGAGCACGTGCATTCCCCAAGTCCAAAGAAGCCCAGAAAGCTGGATGGCACGGGAGAAGGCCATTACAGAGCAAAGACAGGCTATCCAAAAATTTTGGACCTCACAAAAGCAGAACTAGATCATAAACCCATGAATTAGAATAGAAAAATAATTTCAAAGAACTATGAACCAGCAAAGATGACCCCCCCCCCCCCCCCCACCAAGGTGTGAACACGTGAGGCCAACCTCCATACCATAGAGGACCTGTCCGCAGGATTAAAGGGCTTGCGCCGCCACGGTTGTTTAGGATCGCCAACGTTGGGCTTTAGGTAACTTGAATCCCAAGTCCTAGGGCATGAAAAGAACTGCATATGTACAGGAAGAAGGTCCTTGCTTGGACCCTGGTTCCTTGCCCTCCCAAAAGTGTGGGAGGTAAAGTGCTGTCATCTCCTTAGAAACACTAGATGGTCATCGAGGACAGCAAAACAAAAACTTGTCCCCATGAAAAGGTAACTAACTGGGCCTTTTGGAAGACTGGTCGGTTAACTGATAGTGAGCCAGAGAACGCAGCAAAGCAACTGTGTGCCAAAACAGTTGCATATAAGGCATGCCACAAACGAGAACCTCAACTGAACTATCATGCCATCAAATGGCTGGGTCAAAAACCACCACAGGTGCAGGGCCATGTCAGTAGATGCGAGCGGTATTAGACAGTACAGGGCATAGAGATCCTAACCATGAGACCCTCAAATAAAAATAAGTAGCAGATGAAATCATGGTGGAATACGTCACACCGGCCCCGGTCCAGGGCAGCTGCCTGGGACTCCACAGAAAAAAAAAATGTACACTGACTAGAGACATAGGTTAGAAGGCAGGGCAAATGTAGCTTCAACAGGGAGTCAGGAGTTACACCTATAGTTACCTAGGGAGACACAGCATGAGGCCATAATTTGGCAGAGTAACATACACAATAGCAGAAAAAACAGGTGCCAGGAACGAGAGGGGCCACATATGACCAAGCAAAACACTGTAGGGTCCGCAAGATACAAAGGGGTACCCTCAGTCCCTGTATTGCCCCAAACAGAACTTCCAGCCCCCCAATGCCCAAAGGATCATGAAAGGGGACCGGTAGGGGATACCAAGAAGGCTGTCAATTCAGCACACCCTGGATACCACACCTGGCCAGAGGTCAGAGCACCATCATCAGCTGATCATGGATGAAATGCTTGGATGGCTGCAAGGTTAAAGTGGAAGTAAACTGTCCCCCACAAATGTTCCTTACACTGTAAAAGTGGCTGTGTGCAGATGTCTCCTAACCTGCTCGGTTCGCTTGTAATCAAATTAATTTTAGTGACATCAGCGGCGCATGCGTGTAATTCACCCGATTCACGGCCCGCTCACTGTGCCCTGAATCCATTCATCAATATGCACAGTAGCTCCGTCATCCCCTCTGTGCCGCACTGTACCGAGATCCTGCGAGATTTGAGGGACATGCAAGGTCACATAGCACGTCACACAGTAGCGGAGATGAGCTATATCACACTGAATGCGCATGCGCGAGATTACAGCAAGAAAAACACAGTAAGGGTGGAAGCAGAGGACACTGCTGACTCGGAAAAGCAATACTTAGCATGGCGCCGGCTTCTCCCGGTAAGCGAGAACTTTATAACATCTGGAAAATCATTAAGAAACATCCGAAGGGGGTTATTACCAAAGCAGAATGAGTTGGAATGCTTTATTACACTGGTATTATTAGGAAGCAGCATTTAAGGGACAGAGTTTACTTCCGCTTTAAAAAACACAAACAGTAAAATGCACATTTTACCTGCAAAAATGGGAATTTATTTATTATTTTTCTTTTTACAAGAGGTAAAACTTATCCTTTAACCCTGTCACAGCCAGAGCCACGTTTGTTGTTTTACACGTTTAATAATTTTAGGCCTAAAGGTTTCATAAACCCCCAAAACATCATATTTTCTCAAAGTAGACCGGAAAATAAAATGGTGGTGTTTTACCGCAAAGGTCTAGGAAACCCCTAATTTCAGTAACCACACTAATTTTTAGGGCACAAAAACACAATAAAATACCATATTTTGTTTTGTAAAATATAAAAGACGAGGTTGCACCGAGTGAACAGATATCCAACATATTAAACTTTAAATTTGTAAACAAAGAAGGCTCTCACGCTAATCTGGGAAAGAAAGGGGGGGGGGGAGTAGAAGGAGGGAGGTTGCAGCTAGCACTGATAGTTTATCCTTAAACTACAAATAGATTAAAAGGTGTGGGGTAGTACTGCGCTACCTCTTGCGTGATAGGCGGTATATCTAATCACAGACAGTCAAACAATAGGTAGCTCTATAGATCAGAAGAAAATGTAAACAAATGGAGATCTTCTCATAAATAAATATGTAAATAAACGAGGTATATGACTAGAATGTCGATCTAATATCCATAAATATAGCAGTGCAAAGTTAGGGTGCTGTGGGTAGTGCAAAAAATGGTTGGACACAAAGTGTGTATTACTGTGATTGCCAAAAAAGTGCTTTGTGCTAATGGATAAAACACTAATACAAGGTACAAATTAAATAATATATATATTGGTGCTGGTAAATACGTGTATAAAGTGACCGTGCTGATACTTACAAGAACTCAAAAAATTGTTTTAACTGGAGAACAAGTACATACAAGTAAATATCCAAAAGGTAATAATTGTAAGTACGCCTTATAATGGATAAAAGCAGTGATGGTATATACATAAGTTCAAATAAAGTCCATAGTGCAAGGATCTTGAGAATGAAGAGAATACAATAAAATAAACAAGTCTCTTCACCGTGATTTGGTGTGGTAACAGAGCTTGTGCTAAGCCAAGTGCTGGGTGCTGGTGACAATAAATCAATCCGAGGTATATGTGCAGATGGACATTACCGGGTACCTCCAAATAGAAAGTGCAGGTGATAGACTGAGGGGACCTCCTAACAGTATGGTTGGCCGCTCACCTGTCACCTTCTTGTATAAAGCCTGTAGGTAGGTATGGCAGCAGGGTTCCAGGGATGGGTCCCTCTCCTGGTTCCTGGCACTGGTCTGTCCTCTGGTAAAGAGGAGGGGGGGGGGGGGGGAGTGTAGGGAATCACTCCAGGGGTCCTAGGGTCCTGTGAATAGGGTCTCCTATGATCCTAGGGATAGGAACTCCGCTACTCCTGGCAGTACTTTCCTGGCAGTATTCTCAGAGATGGGGTACAAACAAGGAGCCTCTCATGGTGTAGTATGTCAGCAAATTTATTTAAAAAAAAGCAATAACTCACATTTAAAATCATTGTCAGGAGTAAGGTAAAACGAATGGAAGTAATGTGCGTCTCTTCCTCATACGTCACTTCCGGGGGTCCTACGTGTTGCGTCACGTGACCTCGTGACTTCTTCCGGGATGAGGTCTCCAGTTAAAACTATTTTTTTTAATTCTTGTAAGTATTAGCACGGTCACTTTATACATGCATTTACCAGCACCAATATATATATTATTTAATTTGTACCTTGTATTTGTGTTTTATCCGTTAGCACTTTTTTGGCAATCACAGTAATACACACTTTGTGTCCAACCATTTTTTGCACTACCCACAGCACCCGATCTTTACACTGCTATATTTAGGGATATTAGATCGACATTCTAGTCATATACCTTGTTTATTTACATATTTATTTATGAGAAGATCTCTATTGTTTACATTTTCTTCTGATCTATAGAGCTACCTATTTTTTGACTGTCTGTGATTAGATATACCGCCTATCACGCCAGAGGTAGGGCAGCACTACCCCACACCTTTAAACTTTAAATTTGCACGTTCCTATGAAATGGCGACATTCTTCAGTACCCTATATTTTTCATAGGCACCGCTTTAAAGGCCCACTACAGGTCATCCGTTTAGCATTACAGAGGAGGTCTGGTGCTAGAAATATTGCTCCTATTGCTTATCCAGTGTGCACAGCAACATGTAACATGTGTATTGGAAACGCTGAAGTGTGTTTACATACAAACGTGTGTGCGTGTATGTTGTGGGTGGGATTTGGCCCCAAAAATGCTTTCCCGAGATTTTGTGCGCTTGGGTGTAACACATTTTTTAGAATGTAAAAACATTTTTTGGGACAAAATAACAGGTGATGATTTTTTGGTGACAGGTTCTCTTTAATGAGACATCCAGGGTCTAAGAGACACCAGATATGACTCCCAGTGATAGAATAAAACTAATCCAGTGCAGATCGCTTTGCAATCAATTTTTTCCTGGCCAGACATAGGGACCCAGAAGAAACGTTTTACGCGCTGCTTCCGCAATAAGAAAGGGAGGAAAGCACATGCATGTCCCTTCAGCTCCCTCCCCTCTACCCGGCGGCACCCACTAGGTCGGTCCCGGCCCCACAATGGAAGGGGTTAAACCTTTAAAACATTGAGAGCGTGAACACCCTGGAGAATAAAATGGTGGTAGTGTAAATTTTTTTTATGTTACGATATTAGCTCAACAGTTTTTGTTAGCGCGAAACGTACTAGGGTGCTTGGAGGCAATCAGGCAGCTGTACAACTTGTTGGATATGCACACATTCAAGGGTAGGTAACCAACTGCCCGCCCACAACCCCCCAGCTGCCGATGCATGACATTCTTTGGTAGTAGTGAAAAGGGTTAAACAAAAAATACAACTATTAACATGATGCTGCGAGTACAGTATTATGACTCTGGAATGTCTTTACAGCCAAATTTACACTTTGGCTACAGACTTAATACTCACTGGAAACCTTGGTGACCCCATTGCTGGACGAGGTTGATTTGGGCCTGGTAACAGTGGCACTGTAATGAAAAGAAACAGCATTACTTCAAGATCATTTTAATTTTTACAATGGTCATAAAAATTATATTTACAATGACCTAATTACACTGGCTCAGAGGGCAGCACTAATTAGCTGGTCAATTTCATTAATGCCACTTATTTTTAATATATTTCATCTTAAAGTCAGCAATGGCAGCATTCATTTTTCTTTTATGACAGGTTTTCATACTGGGCACATAACAGGCAGGGGTGGTGTTGGCAGCAGTTACCTACCCTACGACCATCTCAAAGTCCTGTAAAATTTAAATGGAAACTTGAATCATACCACAGGCTATACAGAGCCCCCTGCTCCCAAACCCCATGTGGTCCTGGATATTTGCTGCTCAGACTTGGAGCACTGCATTGTGCAGAAGGATCCAGTGTAATCAGGACACTGATCATTCATTTGTCCCTTGTCTGTCTTCCCCCCCACACCTACAAGTCTTTTTCTACACCTAAAGCCAAATTACTGGTAAAGTATGTAAAACATGCTGACACAAGCTCCTGTACAGCAAGCCTGTTACTTTGACCAGTTACCTAGCTATCATTCTGATCCTGCTGCTTCAGTGTTTGGAACAAGTACAAAGATCAGAAAAGTCATTTTAAATGCACGTTCAAGGTCTGAAAGTCATGTTAGCGAGAGAGCAAGAGCACAATAACTGTCTAAGGTCAATTGCTAGGATAAAATTATGTTATATATGTTTGAGACCATTAGGTGTGCAGATCTGAAATATATGCAGTGCAGGTCCTGTGGAATGTCAGACAGAAGATAACAATCAGAGATGCTCCAGAGAGAGAAATCAATCAGCAGTCAGCCAGATTACCTTCCACAGCGGAAGCACAGAGCACATGAAGGGAGGAGGTGGGTGGAGCCATTCTGGAACAGGCACAAAGGACGATGAGGAAGATCTTCTTCTGCTCTGCATTCTGGGTCCTCTCCTCGGGATGTGACTGGTTGCTAGACGCTAGTCGGCTGGCCATCCTAGCAACCAGTGTGACTAAAGCAGCCACCACCCGGCGGAGGAACAAACTGTTCTATACAGCCCGGCAGGGGAACAAACTGTACAGCTATTACTGGCCGCTTGCCCGCACGGTGTGTTAGTTCATACACAGCCGCCATTAATTTTCGGCATCTTTGACCCGTTTTCGGCCAAAATGGGATAGGCCCATTTTCGGGCGAAAATTTTTGTTGCCGAAATTCCGGTGAACCACTACTCACAAGTGTGGTGCGAATATCATTTAAATATGTCCACGCAACTCACGTACGTGTTTGCTTCTGTGCGCAACTCACGTACGTGTTTGCTTAATGAGAGATTTCCTCAAGGCTTGGTCTGCGGACCAAGCCACAACACATGCCTAATCAACACCGCTCAAACAACGTTTGGACAGCACAGGAGCTGTATCCAAAGTTGAATCACAAATAAACTGCAGCCCATGGACCAACTGGTCCGCTAAATCAACATAAGCAGCGGGAACCTGCTCACCCCCCAGGCCCTGACACAAAAGCTTGGCCCATTCAGTTAGGGTCTGAGACACCAGGGCTGAGGCAAAGGCTGGCCGCAATGTCGAACCAGCCATAGTAAACATGCTGTGTTTCACAGCCTCTGCTTTCCTGTCAGCCAGGTCCTTAACCACCTCCCACCCGGGCCATTGTAAATATACGGCCGGGTGGGAGCTTCCTCCTTCTGATCGGACATTCCGGAACGTCCTTCAGAAGGAATCTGATCACCCCGGCTGCAGCACCGATCTTCTCCTTCTCACTGACAGGATCTTGTCAGGAGGAGAAGAGATCCAAGCCGTTACAACGGCTCTATTTACATTGCATGACGGCTGTGATTGGACACAGCCGTCATGTGATCAGGAGGGCCAATCACAGGGCCCTCCTGCTGAGTCTTGTTGCTCTGTGTCCGAGGGACACAGGCACATCGAGATCACTGATCACAGGGGGGGTCTGTGCTGGTAATCAGAGCATTGATTACCAGTGCAGCCCTGGGGGGAGGGGGTGCCACTAGAGCCACCAGGGATGCCCACCCATGACCACCAGGGATGCCCACCATGGCCACCAGGGATGGCAAACAGGGCTCAGAGAGCCTGCTAGTGGTGCCCCCCTATCAGTGCTGCCCACCAATGCCATCTATCAGTGCTGCCCACCAGTGCCCGTTATTGCCATCTATCAGTGCCGCCCACCAGTGCCCATTATTGCCCTCCAGTGCTGCCTATCAGTGCCCATCAGTGCCACCTATCAGTGCCCATCAGTGCTGCCTATCAGTGCCCATCAGTGCTGCCTATCAGTGCCCATCAGCGCTGCCTATCAGTGCCCACCAATGCTGCATATCAGTGCTATCTATCGGTGCCACATATCAGTGCCCATCAGTGCTACCTATCAGTGCCCATCAGTGCTGCATATGAGTGCCACCCCATCAGTGCCACCCCATCAGTGTCTCCTCATCAGTGCCTGTCAGTGCGGCGTCATCAGTGCAGGAAAAAACGGAATTTTTGTAAAATCTTACCTGTAAAATTCCTTTCTCTGAGTCCTCCGACAGTCGCCGCCTCTTCATATTCGTCACATATGGGGGTATTAGACTTTGCTCCGAAGGAGTAGCTAGGCAACAGAATATGTTAACAATAAAGCTTTTAACATATCCCACCCTCAAGGGGTGGACCCCTCAGTCAATACCCTCCTACTTCCTGCAACCATATCTCAGTTTTAGTGGAATAGCAGTAGAGTATACAATCAAACCCCAAAAGAGGGGCGGGGGCGGCGACTGTCGGAGGACTCAGAGAAAGGAATTTTACAGGTAAGATTTTACAAAAATTCCGTTTTCTCTTACGTCCTCCGACAGTCGCCGCCTCTTCATATTCGTCACATATGGGGACGTCCCAAAGCAGTGCAAACATGAGGGGTGGGAAACGCATCCGCGCCGAAAGGCAACGCAGTCTCCGCATCAAAGAAGGAACCTTACCAAAGGTAGGAAACCAGCTGGGCAACAGCAAAAAACAAGTGCTCAACAGGAGCAACAACCCAGGAAAAGACAAAAAACCAGGGGATACAAAACTTATCCCAACAGCCAGGAGTCCCCAACAAGGGACCCTAGGGAACAGCCGCACTAAGAACCTTGCGGCCAAAGGAAGCATCCGCCGATGCCTGAACATCTACTTTGTAGAATTTTGTGAAAGTGTGCACGGTCGACCAAGTCGCCGCCTTACACACCTGGGCTACAGAAGCCCCATGACGACAGGCCCAAGACGTACTCAGAGATCTAGTAGAGTGCGCCTTCACAGGCACAGGGGGAACCTTCCCCTGCAAAGCATAGGCCTGTTCAATGGTCTGCCTGATCCATTTGGCGATGGTAGAGGCCGAAGCCGCCATGCCCTTCCGAGGACCCTCTGGAAGAACAAACAAGGAGTCCGTCTTTCGAAAAGACTCAGTCGATTTAAGGTAAACCCTAATCGCCCGAACAACATCCAGAGAGTGCAATCTCACCTCCTTTGGATGTTTAGGCTTCGTGCACAACGAAGGCAAGACAATATCCTCATTAAGATGGAATTCCGAAACTCGTTTCGGAAGAAAAGAAGGATTAGGTCGCAAGACCACCTTATCCAAATGAATAACCAGGTACGGAGACTTGCAGGACAAAGCCGCCAGCTCCAACACTCTGCGAGCCGAAGTGATCGCCACCAAAAAGGCGACCTTTTTGGACAACATAGACAACGAGATCTCCCTGATCTGTTCAAAAGGAGCACGTTGCAACACAGATAGAACGAGATTCAAGTCCCAAGGGGGCAGAGGATCCCGCCTCGGGGGAACCAGATGCCTCACACCCTGAACAAAGGTGCCAACCAATGGGTTGGAAGCCACGGGACGTTGAAACAGAACGGCCAGAGCAGACACCTGACCCTTGATCGTAGCCAGCGCCAAACGCTGATCAACACCCGTTTGAAGGAAAGACAGCACACGGGACACCGAGTACGTGCGGGGTGAAAACCCCCTGGACTCACACCAGGCAAAATAGGCCTTCCAAGTACGGTAATAAACCTTCCCCGAGGAAGACTTCCTCGCGTTGATTAAAGTATGAACGACCTCCGGAGAGAGACCCCTCTCCTTCAGGACCTCGGTCTCAACAGCCAGGCCGTCAAAGCCAGCGACTGTAAAGCAGGATGGTATATCGGTCCTTGAGACAGTAGATCGTCTCGAAGAGGCAGACGCCACGGGGCGTCGACCGCCAGATTCACGAGGTCTGCGTACCAGGACCGGCGAGGCCAGTCCGGTGCCACAAGAATCACCGTGTTGCGTTCCGAATGTAACCTGCGAAGGAACCTGGACAGCAACTGAATCGGTGGAAACGCGTACATCAGCCTGTACTGATGCCACGGGGCCACCAACGCGTCCTGGAAAATTTATCGTCCAACCAAACTCCTGCAGTTTGCATCGTGACAGACAGGTCCTCCTCCAGACCCTGGCTGGTCGCAGACCGAACCAGAATGTCGTCCAGATACCCCAGGACAGAAACGCCCTGGGCCCTCAATAATGCCAGAACCGGTGCAAGCACCTTGGTGAAGACCCGCGGAGCCGAGGCGAGACCAAAAGGCAACGCCACGAACTGGTAGTGATCTCCCGCAATGGCAAATCGAAGGTACCTCTGATGACCCTCGAATATGGGGATGTGAAGGTACGCATCCTTCAAATCGATGGAGGCCATGAATTCCCCCGGAACCAGGGCAGCCACCACCGACCGCAGGGATTCCATGCGGAACTTGCGAACCCGCACAGAGCGGTTCAGAGCCTTCAAGTCCAGAATCGGACGAACCTTGCCCTCCTTTCTGGGCACGGTGAACAGATTGGAATAAAACCCCCGAAACCTGTCCCGATGAGGCACCGGAACCACCACTCCCTGAGCCCTCAGGTCCCGCAAGCGCTCTGGAGACAGCTGAAGATTTGAGGGAAAAAATCTGCTCTCCGGCCGAGAGAGAAACTCGATCTTGTAACCAGATCGAACGATTTCCAGAACCCATCTGTCCCGCACACGGGCCAACCAGGGCTGAAGAAAACCGAGCAAGCGTCCCCCCACCCCAAAACTGGGTGAGGGCGCCCCTTCAGGCCGAACTGTTATGGGCTGCAGGTCCAGATTGGCCGGACTTCTGTTTACCAGACCAGGGCTTCTTCTGAGAGCCTTGACCTTTGAACGGTTTGCCCTTGTAGTGCGGCCGAAAGGCACGAAAGGACCCCTGAGGGGGCCGAAAATTAGCATGCTTCTTCCCAGAAGCCCCCTTAGCCTTGGGGAAATGGGGCAAGAGAGTGCTCTTACCCCCGGTGATCCCCTTAATCAACACATCCAGGGACTCCCCAAAAAGGCGAGACCCATCATAAGGCAGATTGGCTAAGGTCTTACGTGAAGATTGGTCCACCGACCAACATTTTAACCAAACCAGGCGACGAGACAACACCGCCACGCTGTGCACACGTGCAGCCAACGGAATCAGGTCCAGGTCCGCATCACACAGATACATGACACCCTGGTGGATCTGATCCACCATATCCAGGGTCGCCGGCGAGGGCAAATCGGCCACTAGGACGCGCCTAAGCATCTGCGTCCAACTTGCGATCGCCTGGGCCGCCATGAGAGAAGCAAACAGAGCCTTAAGCATAGAACCCGTAACAGAATAAGTATGACGGGCAAGAGACTCCAGTCTCCTATCCGTGGCATCACGGAAAACAGGGGAACCCTCTGCAGGAATCGCAGTGGCTTTGTTCAAAACCGCAATTGCATGATCCACTGGTGGAGGCACACACCACCTTTCATCAGTGGCAGGCGAAAAAGGATAACGCAGCTTGAATTTACTTGGTACCGCAAAAGGTTTGCGCAGATCGCGCCATTGATCCTTAACAGCGCGCTGAAAATCAGCATTGCAGGGAAAAACCTGCGGCGTCCTGCGTTTCCTCTGCGTCCCATAAGCCGCCAAGGCAGCGGGGGGACACACTTCGTCCTGCAAACGCAGCGTTTGCTTAATGGAAGCAATCAACTCATCCATGATTGCAAGCTCTTCAGGCGAGCCAGGGGGAGAATTATCAACCCCCTCAACTTCAGCCTCCACCTCAGACCCCACTAGATCAAGAGAGGAGCGGGACCCCGATAAGGAGGCCCCCGCCATAACAGCCCCATCACCTTCACCCTCAGAATCAGAGGAAAGAGCAACTCTGGGCCTTTTAGTAGATTGAGCAGCCACCAGCATTTGCACCTGAGCAGCAAGGCCAGCCACAATAGTGGCTAAATCCCCCCCTGGGGGGGAAACAGCGGTCCCCTGGCTTTCCACCAATACTGTAGGAAATTTGCCCTCCTGAGAATCCATTGCCCCTGTAATGCCAGACAACCAAGGGTTAACTGCCCCTTTTAAGCAAGCGCGGCAAGCGCAGCCCACCGCACCACACTCAAGCACAATGAGACCCCCACAGGGAATATGCAAACTGAACACAGGCAATGGATAGCAAGAACAGAAGGATAAAACCTGAGGAGACCCTCGCCGCTGCTGCTGCCTCGATCGGTGTTCCTGGAAAGAGGAAGTGATGCTGCCAGGGCGCTCTATGTAAGCCTATGGAGGCTACAAGAAAATGGCCGCCATGCATGTAAACCATGCGGCCGGAGCGAGTGTAGGCAAAATGGCGTAGTTTGGCGCCGAAATCGCCGCTCCACAGTGCATTAAAACACACATTACATTGCAATATCAGAATACATGTCAGATCGCCGCAGCGATCGCTGTATATGCCCAAACATGCCAAAAAAAACATGCCCCACAGCACACAGCTTCTCACACTGACCAGACTGACACACACAGTGTCATACAGCTCCCCCCCCCCCCTTGCAGCCCACAGCATGCAGCCGAGAGATAGGGAGACAAGCAGTGTGAATAGAGGCAGGTTACACAGTCCCAGACTGACACCCCCCCAGACAGACAGGTCCCCACATAGATACACTTACCTCACATGGCGTGGGGGACCCGCACAGGTGAACAAGCCGCTGCACATGAGGCAGGGAGAGTCGCATTCAAGACGCACACAAGGGGGGTTAAGAAACCGCACAGCGTCCAGTGAGGTAGCCACCTCACCAATCATCCCTGCACCGAACAGGGATGGGTCGTTCACTGTGCCAGGAGCGACCAGGGGGATCAGCCCGAGACCCAGTCCGCATGATCCTCTTCATCCGAAGAACTAACTAACGCTGACAAAATAACAGCTAAGTAAAGGTAGAGAGAAAAACTCAAACAAAATTTTAAAAAGAAGAAAGAGTCTGGGACAGAAAGTCCCAGCACAGAGAGAGCCAGCCACTCCTGACAAGCTAGACATTAAAACTGAGATATGGTTGCAGGAAGTAGGAGGGTATTGACTGAGGGGACCACCCCTTGAGGGTGGGATATGTTAAAAGCTTTATTGTTAACATATTCTGTTGCCTAGCTACTCCTTCGGAGCAAAGTCTAATACCCCCATATGTGACGAATATGAAGAGGCGGCGACTGTCGGAGGACGTAAGAGAAAACATATCTATTTACAAAATTTTATAACCTAAACGAAAAAAACTTTTTTTTTTTTTTTTAATTTTTCGGTCTTTTTTTATTTGTGCACCAAAAAAAAAAAAAAAAAACCTGGCGGTGATCAAATACCACCAAAAGAAAGCTCTATTTGTGGGGAAAAAATGACGCAAATTTGGTTTAGGTACAGTGTTGCATGACCGCGCAATTGTCATTCAAAATTCAACAGCGCTAAAAGCTGAAAATTGGTCTGGGAAGGAAGGGGGTTTAAGTGCCCAGTATTGAGGTGGTTAAAGGATAGGGATTCCTCTACTGGGATCATGGTAGCTTTGTTCAACCTGGAAACAGGAGGGTCCACCACTGGTGGACTAGTCCCCTTTTTTTTTTTAAAGGGACTTCTCAAAAGGGTAACTTACAGCAAAACTTTTAGGGACCACAAAGCGTAATTTTGGTTGTTCCCATTCCTTACAGGAAAACCTGTCAAAATAAAGCACATAAGGAAACACCTTTGGAGTGCGAGGTGACTTATGTGTACCAAACCACACAGCCACGTCCATGGCTACATCAACCGCATCCTCCAATTTTAAAGTCTTGCGCACTGCAGTGACCATAGAGGAATCATCCTCACTATAGGATGGATCTGGGATTGTGATTTTAAGCCCCCCTGGACGGGTCGCGTCCACAGTAACATCAGGCTAAGAATCAAGATGAGACAGACTGATCAGGGAAAGGCGGGAGACGCTTCCTCCTGAGCCTTTGCCCACACGCCATTTCCACCCGGGACACTAAGGACTGCAGGACCACCGTCAGTGCAACCATGCGAAGCTGGGGTTCTGAGGGACCTGCCACCTCCATGGAGGTCAGTAGAGCTGTGACCCTGAGGCTCCATCATAAGGAAAGGATGACCTTGCAGTACAAAAACGATTCTTTGGCACCACTAAAGGATCCCCCCAAGGCTCAGAGAACCTATCAGCAGATAACAGGGACCCCCAAGGACTGACCCTACCGATCAGAGGAGCGCCGAGAATTGGGACCCAGAATCACCACGGAAGCCATCCCTGTTTATATTTCCTGGACAAAGCAAGAGGAAACTGAAGAGGAGCTTCGGCATCCCCAATTGGCTTTGGTCATCTCCAGTGTCTGTGACATCGGGCTACACAAACATGGCCCCCAGCTGGAGACCAGCCAGACTAAGGGAAAATGGCCCCCTGTGACATCAGGCTACACAAACATGGCGGCCAACCGGAGACCAGCCAGACTAAGGGAAAAAGGCCACCATCAGCTACAACATGCTGCCAGGATCTTCCTATTGCCCTCTGCAACGCTGCACCCTCTGCAAAGGGACCCCCTCCTGAAGGTAGGACACACGTTAGGGGAGACTCTGCTGCGCACTCTGCACTGGGACCCCCCTACACTATACCCACACTGCAAACAGTAGGGCATGCGCCTAGGGGTCTCCTACACTGGGGCCCCTCCAGACTACCAAGGCAGGGCACACTATCCCAGGACCCTTACAGAGTGAGGATAGCGGGGGAGGACTCCAGGTCAGACAGGGGGGGGAAAGGGAGTGGGGGAAGCCCAGCTGACTGAGGGATTTTTAAGAAAGGGAGGAGGGAACCTGCAGGCTGGTCAGATCGTTCCTGGAGGTAACCTGCATACACCCTAAAAAATAAAAACGCCAAAAGAGGAGAGGGGGAACTGTACTTACCCTTCCATGGTGCAGGTAACGCTCCAGACAGAATCCTCACCACCGAAGTAGGGGAGCTGTTGGCCAAGGGACCACTGCCACTCAGACCCAACTCCAGACGTATGCAACCCTGCGAGACATTTAACTTGCAGGCCAGCTTCTGTTTCATTATTAGGGGTTTTCAATGGGTATACATTTCTGACCATTTTACACTGTAAAGACGCTTCTAAACGCAAACGCCACTAAACGCACATAAATGCAGCATGTAAACGTGGCAAAACTGAGGTTTTTTAAGGAGGTTGGAAACCCCCCAAAAAAACCCTGTAAGACAAAGTCATAATGAGCTAGTATGCATCGCATACTTGCTCATTATGTAATACTTCCCATAGATCAAAGCCCCACAGCGGCGCCTACACATCGGTGTCACCGCTGACATTTTACCCGCAGTTACTTCTGGGTTCGCATGCTCCGGTGCTGTGATTGGCTGGAGCCACAATGTCACTCCTGCGCATGCACACGGGAGCCGCCGTTCACGGCACGGGGCTCGGAAGGAATGGCACGGGTGGCCATTCCTTTAGAGCGCATGCGCCAGTGATGTCATTGGCTGCATGTCATGTAAATATCTCTTAAACGGTGCACTTTTAGGAGATATTTACACTACCTATAGGTAAATGTTTGTAGAGGAAGTTTACTTCCTCTTTAACCGGCGGCTACTAGCTGTCAAGTTCCAACGCTCAGGACAGGTTTTCAAACGTCCCGTGTAAATGATGCCTTACAGGTGTTTAAGCTTTTATTTCTGTCTTTAGGGGCTAATACACACTGCGGCTCAAAGATGATGTTCCTACAGGTGTTTTGAGCTTTCATTTTTCTCTGCCTGGAAACTCCCCTCCATTTTAGCGAATGTGTCCATGCACACTATAGGCGTTTTCAGTAGTTTACAGGCATATGAGCTTACAGGCAGAAAAAAAAACCCCATAAGCATATGAGATTAAGCTCATATGCCTGTACACTCCTGAAAACGTCACGCCTTTAGTGTGCATGGACACATTGGA
Source organism: Pelophylax lessonae (assembly GCF_965119305.1). NCBI lineage: Eukaryota > Metazoa > Chordata > Amphibia > Anura > Ranidae > Pelophylax > Pelophylax lessonae. The sequence goes on from NC_138772.1 coordinate 105,116,854, forward strand.
TAACATGGAGGGGAGCTTCCAGGCAGAGAAAAAGGAAAGCTCAAACGCCTGTAGGAACATCTTCTTTGAGCTGCAGTGTGCATGAGCCCTAAAATTAAGTTGCAGTTCTTTATCAAGCAGCTTGTATATAAAAGGAAGAGAAATGGTTACATTAACAGTTACATAATCTGAATCCCACGTGATCAACTCCCTCTTTTCACACCATATTTAGATAAGAGTTTGGGCATAATGCTTTTTGTTGTTGTTGAGGTTGTAGTGTTACAGAAGTGCCATGCACTTCTGATGAGGAAAAGGGAAAACATGACAACTGTACAAAGTAACAGCTTATTAATGTAAAAATAAAATAAGATCATGCTTCAAAATATCAACGAGCCGCAAGTATAAAAGAGTACAGTATCCCACAAGAGTGAGTACACGCCTCACATTTTTGTAAACATTTTTTTGTTCCATCTTTTCATGTGACAACACTGAAGAAATGACACTTTGCTACAATGTAAAGTAGTGAGTGTACAGCTTGCAACTTTGTTGTCCCCTCAAAATAACTCAACCCACAGCCATTAATGTCTAAACCGCTGGCAACAAAAGTGAGTACACCCCAAAATGAAAATGTCCAAACTGAGCTCAAAGTATCAATATTTTGTGTGGCCACCATTATTTTCCAGCACTGCTTTAACCCTCTTGGGCATTGAGTTCACCAGAACTTCACGTTGCCACTGGAGTCCTCTTCCACTCCCTCCATGACGCCACCACGAAGTTGGTGGATGTTCGAGACCTTGCGCTCCTCTACCTTCCTTTTGAGGATGCCCCATAGATGCTCAATAGGGTTTAGGTCTGGAGACTTGCTTGGCCAATCCATCACCTTTACCCTCAAGCTTCTTTAGCAAGGCAGTGGTCATCTTGGAGGTGTGTTTGGGGTCGTCATGTTGGAATACTGCCCTGCGACCCAGTCTCCGAAGGGAGGGGGATCATGCTCTGCTTCAGTGTGTCACAGTACTTGTTGGCATTTGTGGTTCCCTCAATGAACTGTAGCTCCCCAGTTGCGGCAGCACTTAAGCAGCCCCAGACCAGGACACTCCCACCATCATGCTAGACTGTAGGCAAGACACACTTGTCTTTGTACTCCTCACCTGGTTGCCGCCACACACACTTGAAATCATTTGGACAGGATGAGACAACAGGATACCATTTTAGTAATCCACGTCCTTAGTGTACTTGTCTTAGGCAAACTGTTTGCGAGCTTTCTTGTGCAATATCTTTAGAAGAAGCTTCCTTCTGGGAGAACAGCCATGCACACCAATTTGCTGCAGTGTGCAGCGTGTGGTCTGAGCACTGACAGGCTGACCCCCCACCCCTTCAACCTCTGCAGCAATGCTGGCAGCACTCATACGTCGATTTCCCAAAGACAACCTCTGTATATGACGCCGAGCACGTGGAATCAATCTCTTTGGTCGACCATGGCGAGGCCTGTTCTGAGTGGAACCTGTCCTGTTAAACCGCTGTATGGTCTAGGCCACCGTAGTGCAGCTCAGTTTCAGGGTCTTGGCAATCTTCTTATAACCTAGGCCATCTTTTTGTAGACCAACAATTCTTTTTTTTCAGATCCTAAGAGTTCTTTGCCATGAGGTGCAATATTGAACTTCCAGTGACCAATATGAGAGAGTGAGAGCGATAACACCAAATTTAACACACCTGTTCCCCATTCACACCTGAGACCTTGTAACACTAACGAGTCACATGACACCAGGGAGGGAAAATGGCTAATTGGGCTCAATTTGGACATTTTCACTTGGGGGTACTCACTTTTGTTGCCAGCTGTTTAGACATTAATGGCTGTGTGTTGAGTTAATTTGAGGGGACAGCAAATTTGCACTATTATACATGCTGTACATGCACTACTTTACATTGTAGCAAAGTGTCATTATTTCAGTGTTGTCACATGAAAAGACATAATAAAATATTTACAAAAATGTGAGGGATGTACTCACTTTTGTGAGATACTGTATATGCTCAAAATAAAATAAATGCGTTTAGTGCTGCGTTTACAATGTATGGGATACATGTAAGCATTGCAATACTTTTCAAATGTATTAAATAAATACAACTATTTTAAATAAAAATAAACATAATTAATGAGGCCTGTGATTATTAGATCATCATCAGTGTCCAGAAGGACTATGTGCAAGGGGTGAATTTTGTTTAAAGTGGATCAAACTATATCAATATCCAAGAAATCTGTGCGCACATGACAAAAATACACTCAAACTAGATTCAAATATACCACCAGAACCCCCCAGATGTACAATCACCTCACAGATGGGCCTTCATCACAGGGGCTAATGGAGCCTTTAAATAATGAGTAAATGGATTTTTGTAAGATCTTACCGTAAAATCCTTTTCTCTTAAGCTCATTGACAGACGTAGTCCTCGTTGATTCAACACACTCGGGTTATGCTGCCCTCTACAGGAGTAGGACTAGACAGGAAAGAAAACGTTCTGGCCACACCCTAGGGGCAGTCCCAGTGGGTATATCCTCTCACTTCCTGCTCTAGCAAATCAGTTATGTCACAAAGCAGTGTTTAGAGAATTTAACCCAACCCAACTCAAAAACAGAGGGGCGGGTACTGCGTCTGTCAATGAGCTTAAGAGAAAAGGATTTTACGGTAAGATCTTACAAAAATCCATTTTTCTCTGTCGCTCATTGACAGACGTAGTCCTCGTTGATTCAACACACTCGGGACGTCCCAAAGCAGTACCACAAATGAGGGGTGGGAAAATAGAAAACAAATCCAATCTAGAAGGCCCAACCGGTGCCAACTAGAAGTTTCCAATGCTCATCAATTAAAGATGAGATTCAACAGAAAATTCCAACAGAAAACAACCCTCGAGGTAGACCACCGGTCTCCTCAAATTGCGGCCTGCAAACCTTGCGGCCAAATGAGGCATCCACCGATGCCATCACATAATTCTTATAAAATTTTGTAAAGGTATGTACCGACGACCAGGTGGCCGCCTTACATACCTGGACCACTGATGCCTGATGGCGGAAAGCCCAGGAGTACTGAGCGATCGAGTGAAGTGCGCCCTAACAGGGAACGGAGGATTCCGACCCTTACTAGAATAAGCCTGTACCACCGTCTGTCTAATCCATTTGGAGATATTCGCGGCAGATGCAGGCAACCCCTTTCTGGGGCCATCCGTGATCACAAAAAGTGAATCCGTCTTACGGAATGATTCCATAGCCTTCAGGTATACCCCGATTGCCCGAACCACATCCAAGGAATGCAACGCATGTTCCTGATGATGATTGGGCTGAGGACACAAGGAAGGTAGTACAATATCTTCATTCAGATGAAGCCTGAAACCACCTTTGGAAGAAAGGATGGCTTAGGATGAAGAACTACCTTATCCCTCTGAATCACTAAATATGGGGACTGGTCTGACAATGCAGCCAGTTCTGACACCCTGCGTGCAGAAGTAATAGCCACCAAGAAGGCCACCTTCTGGAATAAAGTAAACAAGGGAATCTCCCTGATGCTTTCAAAAGGAGGTTTCTTCAGAACCGACAACCAAATTAAAATCCCAGGGCGATAAGGGCGCGCGGACTGGTGGAGCCAGGTGCCGCATCCCCTGGATGAAATTCCGCACCAAGGACTTAATAGCCAAAGGCTTCTGAAAGAAGATTGCTAATGCTGAAACCTGACCCTTGATGGTGCTCAAGGCTAGTTTCTGCTCAACCCCCTTTCGCAGAAAGGCCAATATTCGGGTCACCGAATAGGTACGTGGAGGAATTTCTAAAGATTCGCACCACGCGATATACGTCTTCCATGTGCGATAATAGACCTTGCTGGAAGTCGCTTTCCCTGCTTTAATTAGCGTAGGAATAACTGAAGCTGACAACCCTCTGTCCTTCAGTACCTGGGTCTCAATGGCCAGGCCATTAAACCCAGCGATTGTAAAGCACAATGGAAGATCGGTCCTTGAGACCGCAGACATTCCCTGAGAAGAAGTTCCCAAGGAACGTTCGCGACTAGCATGTCCAAGTCGGCCGGACCGGCTTGACGAGGCTAGCCTAGAATTTCCAGGACAACTGGAGTTCCCTCCATCTCCATCCTGCGGAGAAATCTCAGCAGCAATCTGAGATGAGGGAATACCTTTAATAGCTGACACTGCCTTTACAGGCCGTTCAGCGCGTCTGCTGCGTCCACTGGAGCATCGTGGGCGCGCGTTACCAATCTCCGCGCCTTCGGGATGCTGTGAATAAGGCACAGATGGTGAAATCCTTGGCGAATGACTTACGTCATCACCCTGATATTGCCTGACTGGATCCGAACCAGGCTGCCCTAGAGCTATCTGGCCCTGGCAATCCGACAAAGTCTGATCGTTCTCTGTTCCCACACATTATTTAGACACCTGATTCCTATCACGAGTGGTGATTTCTCCTGGTTAAACATTAGAGACCGAAGTCACCCGGCTAGAGGCTCCTTGGTCTGTCCGTTCAACCGGATCCGATTCTTGTGGGGAACTGATGCTAATCTTTGGAAAAGGTAAAGAAAATGATCTGTTCAGGGAACGGTAACTACCGCTCCCTGTAGTACTTACGCTGACCCAGCATTTTAACCACAGCACACGTCTGAGGATTACCGGACATAGATGCATGCCCTGATAGGGGGGTAGCATCCAAGGCTGCGTCACAGACAACCTGTAGTCCTTCTATAATCTGTTCCATCAAAACAGATGTTGCCTGGGGGATACCTTTCCCCTTCAGGTCCTGGCGCACCAATCTCGCCCATTCCGTAAATGTCTGAGAACTAGATCAAATGCCAATAACTGGTCTAAAGGCTGATCCTATCAGGGAAAGATAGTGCGGGACTCCGCTTCTACCTTCCGATCCACCGAATTATTAAAGGACAAAGCGTCCTCCACTGGAAAAAAAACGTGGATTTATTCAGTCTGGAAAAAGGGTGAATCCACCACTGGTGATACCGTCCATTTCTTAATGAGGGATTCCTCAAACGGATAGCGTCTAGTAATGCGCTTGGAACTAGTAAAGGTACGCTTAGAATGATCCTATACCTCTTTAATCTTTTTACCCAAACACTTGGGTAAAGAAAAAACCTTCACCGTCCTGGTGGGTCTGCTAGTACCAAAGGGAAATTCCTTTTTATTTGCCTCTGCCGGAAAAAACTCAAGTCTTAAGGTTTCCCGAACCGCACAACTAGTGCGTCCACCAATGCTTCTTCCTGATTTATGGCGGAAGCATGAACGTTCTCCTCACTGTCTGAGGGAACCTTACCTGAGATAACAGCCCCTGCAGAGGGGCCTGCAGCTGCAAAAACCATCTCAGCATCTGAATCTGAAGTCTCAGACGATATAGTGGTAGGCGGGGGTCGCTTTCTTGACCCCCGTTCCTGACAGGCCGTCTCCACCCGAGCCACCAAAGACTTCAAAACTGCTGTGAATGCATCCATACTCTGTGCACTGGCGGGTCCCGCAGCCCCCCCGAGGGAAACCGGTGGGGGTACCTGTGTGGCAGGGTCCATGATAATTCCAGATACTGCCCGGAAAAATCAATTTGCCAAAAAGAAATAAAACTTTTTTTTTTTTCCAGACCCCCAGCGCCACAAAGCCCCTCAGTGTTGCCTGCTTAGGGACCCCTATAGAGCGAGAGAGAGAGAGAGAGAGAGAGATAGACCCCAAAGCTCACCACTTACTGCTCAGAGTTTCAAAATGCAACTTGTTTCAGCATTGTCTAGAACAGACAGGAAGTCTTTTGGCTGGCTTCCCGAGAAGAAAGGAGGCGGCTCCGCCCCTCTGCATGCCTTCCGGCGCCTCCCCTAGCTCCACGAGGTGTTTGAGTCACCTCAAACATGGCCGCCCCCATGCTGGAGACACGAGGCTACGCCAAAATGGCGGCCTCGTGCGAACTACCAGACAATGGCGGCGGCCTGCACAGAATAGCGGTATGTCTGCAGAAGGATCTCGGTCTCACAACCCTTCACCCTCATGGAGGTCAGCATGATCGGCGGTACCGGACCCTGGCGGGCCGTATGCGGTCCGTGGCCGTCGGGAGGCATCTGCTTAGCTGGAGGAATGATCTGGAATGCAGTATACATGTATAGACATCGCCCTGTGGCTTCTGACAGGTAGGATACCTTACACTATCACAGTAAAGTTCTAGTACTGCCCCTGACTTCAATCATTTTAACATCTTTGCAATTAGATTGTCAGCTCCCAAACCAAGCCTCCTGGCTTCTTGTTCACAAAAATCACACTCAAACAGGGGGATCTGTGACATGTTATAGGATAGAGGGAAGACCCATCCTTACCATTACAGAGAGGGGCCCGCGTTCACCACAAGACCCGTCAGGGGGAAAGTTGGAACATACTACTCACCATACCGGAACCAGGCGGGCGCCAACTCCTGACAGTACCCCTCTCCACCGAGGTGGGAGGGCTGTCGACCAATCCGGACGCCGTGACTCATGGTCTTTGGCGTTTCAGCGAGACGTTTAACTCGCAGGGTCAGTTGCCGTCCAGTGGAACTATGTCGCGGCCGACCCAGCGCGGAGCTATGGCCTGCACGCGCTCGTAGGCTGAACTGGGGTGACCACTGGATCTCAACATCCAGCCCGTCGCCCAGTTCAGCTTTCTTGCTTGAAGAACTCACAGGAACACTGGAGAAAAAAGCTGTCTAAAAAATTTTTCTAAGAAAAAAATCCTGCCAGGACCGAAGATCCCAGCAAGGTATCTAGGTCCTTACTCCTAACTAGACAGAAAAAAACTGATTTGCTAGAGCAGGAAGTGAGAGGATATACCCTCTGGGACTGCCCCTAGGGTGTGGCCAGAACGTTTTCTTTCCTGTCTAGTCCTACTCCTGTAGAGGGCAGCATAACCCGAGTGTGTTGAATCAACGAGGACTACGTCTGTCAATGAGCGACAGAGAAAAAATATTTATAATGGCAGATGCAGGTGGATATCTAATGGACATATAGGTGTACACTGTGGATAGCCAACAATGAGCTATATACACAGTAGTGCACCCACCCTCAGAAGCAAGCGACACACCCAGTTAAAGAATAGTTCCTCATTGTATATGTTGACGTTCTAAAATAATGTTATTGCTAAAGAGACATATATGCACTCACTTTGTAAACAGGAATAGCAAGTATGAAAAAGTACTGAACCGCCACCTACCCTTATGTCAAGTGTGCAGGCAAGCCACACTGTTAAGAGATCAGTGGGAGCCAGCAGCCCACTGGGTATCTCACTCTCTCTTCCATATTGATTAAGCTCAGCCCAACACGTTTCCTCACTGTGACATGAGGGGCACATTGTTTAAGACTCCCCTCCCCCCTGTAATGAGGGCCCCTGCAGTGGTCTTTATGTCAAACGTTGATCCATTTTGAGTGGATTTTCACCTCTGCACATAGACATTTGAATACTGGTGTGTTTCTAATAATCACAGGACTCGTCTGTTTATTGATCTCTATTTAAAAATAGTTATATTTATTTAGTACATTTAAAATGTACTGCTTACATATATTGTAAGCAGTACATTTAAAATGTACTGCTTACATATATTGTAAGCGCAGCACTAAATACATTTAATTAATGTAATGATCTTTCTTCCTGTTCTTGCAGCATGTCTAATATAACAATTTCTCTCCCATTTCTTAAAAACTTCTGACTCTCTGAAGAGTGAACTGCAGATACCCAATTTCTAAATCTCCTGTTACAGCTACCAGAGAAAACACAAGTGACAGCTCAGGATCAGGGGGGCCACTGCCACACAGATATCAACCGCAAGACACCAAGACAGAATAAGCGTGGACCTCTCAACATGCCTACAAAGCTAGAATCAGCCTGTCACTTATGTAAGCTGTGAACAAAGCATTTCTGGAACAGTATGACACAAAAGTACACTGAGGTTATCTTTACCATCATGGCACCTTTAAACTTAAAGTTTGAAGATCACTTCCAAAAGAGAATAAATCAGTAAGATACTAATGTTATACAGCACATTTTGCAGCTGTACTAGTCAGAAAATTCACTCAATTTACTATAATGTAAACGGTCAGAAAAATACAGTGTTGCCCCGATGAAACACCTCTTAAAAAATTTGGCTACCCAGCTATGCTGGACACGCTGTTCCAACAAGTCATTACTTCTTCATTCGTATTGTAGCTCAGTCAACCAAAGTAATGAAGAAAACCCGGGTAAATTGTACTTTTAGGAGATCAGCAATGGCAACCACCTTTTTTTTTCCCATGGCATAAATAAAAATATCAACCCCCCCAATGTTGCTCCTCTGAACACGTTTATAGGATGCTAGAGCGCAGGCTGGGGGTGATGTGGTGGTTAAGATATGCTAGTTTAGGTGGCTATTAAATAATTTGTGAGCTTGTTCCCCAAGGATGAATTCCAAGTATGAAAATTTGGTCCAGCTTGGAATGTAACTATGCCTATACCATCCATACCTGGCCAATGCCCTCGGAAGCTGGAAATCACTGAAGTAGGCACTAGTACTTAAAGTGATTTCCAGTTGCTTCCAGAACGCGGACTGAGTGGCTGGCCTGCCACAATCTGAACACAGGAGATCAGCCACTCAGCAAAAGCTTTGTTTGCCACTTTAGTGGAGCAAGGAAGAGTGCTGCAATGATGAGATATTCTTTCATTGGGAAGTAGGGCACTAAAGAGGCTATATTGGATTGTGAAGATGCTTGTTGAATAGTTACTACTTAAGCAGTTTGAAAAGTTTTCTTTTTTTTTTTGTTAACATAAACCTATGGCAGAAGGCAATGCCAAGAAGGAAAGGCTTACCAGTTACCTAGAAGCATTCCTGTTCTAGTGTAAGCCTCATGTCCTAAGCAGCAAGGGTTATGCTATGTTCTCAATCTGAGCAACTGAGAATGCATTGTTCCATAAAAGATCAGTGAAAGTTTACTTCCTGAAGCCTGAGCAACTACATTTAAATTTCCTGCAACATGACCAAATTCAAGCTTCAATGGCCAGTATTAATCTGATTAGTAGCTGTGAAACATCTTAATACTGGCATTTCTTAGTAAATAAGAGGCAGCAAGAGGCTGCAATCAATGTTTATGAAACATGAAAGTGAAACATTAAAGTGATGACTTGATTGAAAACAGAAGTGCCAAGCAGGTGGACTACATTCCGCTGTATGCAAGTTTATTCTGCACCTAGCGAGCCGGCAGGGACCTCTCTGCGCAATACCACTGCACAGAGCAGGCAAGTAGGACATGTTTATTATTTTATTTACAAAAACAGTCCATTCACACTGCCGCGACTTGTCAGGCGACTTGTCAGCCTGACAAGTCGCAGTCCTCCCGCTCCCACTGTGTAGTACAGGAGCCGTTCTAATAGGAGCGACACAAGTCGCTCCGACTTAGAAAAAGGGTCCTGTACTACTTCAGGGCGACCTGGAAGCGACTTGCATTGACTTCCATTATGTGAAGTCCGTGCAAGTCGCGCCGAAGTCGCGCTGCACGGGACTTCACAGGTCGCCCCTGAAGTCTGAGCGACCTAATGTGAATGGGGGCTTACAGTCGCTTTAACCATTTTCTGAAGTCTGTTTTGTTGAAGCCAGAGGTGAGAATATTCTTTTGTTTAGTGTGAATATAAAAATGCTTGCATACAGAGTTAACAGCTTAAATTCAGATTAATACAAGCAACCAAGAGTCAGGCAAATATCCCTCCTTAGGCCTCACTTTGTTCAAATGGGGCCATGTGGATATTCAGATATAAATCTTAAAGCAAACAAATGTTGTGGTGCTTTTTCTACAAGAAAACAAAAACACACCAGGCTCTTGTTCTCTTGAGTCCATTCACACTGCCGTGACTTGTGAGGCGACTTGTGTGCCCTCAAGTCGCTTGACATAACAAAAGCAATGTTAATCAATGAGTGCCGTCTTAATTGGCACTACTGAAGTCGCTCCGACTTCAGAAAAGAGTCCTGTACTACTTTGAGGCGACTTGTATTCGACTTGTCCCATAGACTTCAATGGGAGTCGCCTCCTTATCTTATTTGAAACGACTTGTGATCCGACTTTCCATTAAAATGGTCCTGAACCAGAAAAAAAGATAATTTTTCTTAGAATTTTTAGTAGCGCAGGGATAGGGCTCCGCTCCACATGGGCGTTTTTGTTGCAGGCGTTTATCGGGCATTTTTTGGGCGTCTTTGGAGGCAGGCATGACTTTTTTTGGATTTAGTGTCTGGGGGGTCTAAAAAGTGTACCTGTGAAGTTTCAGCTCTGTAGCATGCCCAGAACCAGAAAAAAAGACAATTTTTCTTAGAATTTTTAGTAGCACAGGGATGGGGCTCTGCTCCACCTGGGCGTTTTTGTTGCAGGCATTTATTGGGCATTTTTTGGGTGTCTTTGGAAGCAGGCATGACATCTGAACTTCTGTATAGGGGTATCTATACACATACACACACATATATATATATATATATATATATATATATATATATATAAACATACATACATACAGGTGTGATAGGAGCGGAACCCTATCCCTACAAATAATTTCATTAGCGCAGGGATGGGGTTCCGCTCCTTTCACACACGTGTGTGTGTATATATGTGTGTGTGTGTGTGTGTGTGTGTGTGTGTGTGTGTGTGTGTGTGTGTGTGTGTGTGTGTGTGTGTGTGTGTGTGTAATTTTTTCAATAATTGGCTCTATCAAAAACGACAATTTTTAAGAACTTTTTTTTGTGTGATTGAGCATGACCCAGAACCATCATATTCTGATTGGTCAAATACAAAGTCGTACAAAGTCGTCTATCATACAAGTCGCGCTGAAAGTCGCCCTAACAAGTCGCCCCTTATGAGGCGACTTTCTGGTTGCGGCAGTCTGAATGGGGTCTTATTGGTTTCAAAAAGGATGTAAACTGTCCTACGTCTTTTATAGTTTTTACCTATGATTCACACATTTTCCAAAGGAATTCAAATACAAAATGTTTGACTTCTGGGTGAAAGTTGTGTGAAAACTTTTTATAAAGGGGCCCCTAAGCATTTTATGTTGCGGTGCTGCAAACCAACCTTTTTTACTTGGATAGTTTCTACTATAAACACTAACCCCATTAAAAGTTGATTATTTCTAACAACCTTGTAAAATTTAGTACACATGTTAAACTTTTGGGAAATTATGAAAATTAGTATCTAAAATTTCGAAATTCAGATAAACTTTTGTTTGGAGCAATAAATAGAATTTCCTGTTGAACCACTTCCCACCCGTAGGACTTCATATGACAATCTTGAGACATTATCCCGTATTAAAATTTTCAGACACCGATTCTTATTTGTAGAAGTGATTTGAGTAGCTATACAGTCGCGCGATCACTTCTACAGGCAGCGGAAGGGATTCCAAGAAAGCTACTAGCAAAACAATTGAGATCTTTACATGTGGGAGAAAAATGGCAGAATTGGCCTGCGGTAGGCAAGTGGTTAAATGAAGAAGCACAATGTGTTTACGAGCCCTACAGTCACTTAAAGTGTTACTAAAACCACAACAGAAAAAACAGTCTGTATATGAAGTAAATCATTCTGGTCATACTCACTGTGGAACTTAAGGAGTTAATCAACTGCATTATGTAAAAAGGCTGTTTGATCCTTCTCTGATCCTCCCACACTTTTACTTTCCCCAAGCCATCTGATAGAACAGAGCCCTTGGAGGCACTCTGCACACGCTCAGTTCGTTGTGTATTGCAAGGGAGTTTTTTTTTTTGGGGGGGTACTTGTGATCAGCACAGGGCAATCAGCACTGTCCAGACAAAGTCAGGGGTCATGCAGCCTCATACGAGTCAGGAGAGAAGGAAAACTTCTCCTAGTAGCTTGCCCTACAGTGCACTTTCACCCCTTCCTGCTCAGGCCAATTTTCAGCTTTCAGCGCTCTCACACTTCGAATGACAATTGTGCGATCATGCTACACTGTACCTTTATAAAATTTTTTATAATTTTTTTCACACAAATAAAGCTTTCTTTTGGTGGTATTTAATCACCGCTGTTTTTTTTTTTTTTTTTTTATTTCTTACAAAAAAGAAAGACAGAAATTTTTGAAAAAATAAAAAAGTTTATTATTTTCCGTAAAATTTAAAAATAAATAATTTTTCCCCATCACTGATGTGCGCTGATAAGCACTGATAGGCTGCACTGATGAGGTGGCATTTTTGGGCACTGATGAGGCGGCACTGATTAGGAGGTACTAATATGCCGCACTGATGGGAACTGATAGGTGGCACTGACAGGTCGCACTGATGAGCACTGACAAGCGGCACTGAAAGGTGACACTGATGGGCAATGAAAGGCGGCACTGATGAGCACTGACGGGCGGCACTATCAGTGCCCGCAATCAGTGCCCATAGTGCTGCCAGTCAGTGCCTAGATGAGCAGGCACTGATGGCCACTGACTGGCAGCACTATGGGCACTGATTTTGGGCACTGATTGGCACTTAATTTCAAATTTGTGTAATCAGGGCACTGATGATCAGTGCCCTGATTACGTCTGTCTCCCCAATGAGGAGGAGCCGCTGATAGGCTCTACTCGCCTCACACTCTGACAGTGTGAGGCGAGGAGAGCCAAATAACAGCACTTTCTCATTTACATGTGACAGGCTGTGATTGGACACAGCCGATCACATGGGTATAGAGTCAGGTCATTGACTCTTTACCGAGATTGGGGTCGCAGCGTGTCCTAGCAACACGGCGTGGCCAGGATCGCCGCTCTGTGCGTCGAGAGAGAGGCAGTTCTGGTGCGCCGTCATATGACGGTGCCCAGAACAATAGATGCACCGCTCTGCCGTCATTTGACAGTGGGCGGGTAGCATGTGGGTAAAGTACAGAACACCTGTCAGTTTTTTTTGCTTTCTATGCCCCTTTTAGGGTGATTCTCCCTCTCGATTTGTCCTGTTTATAGCTATCATTGAAAATGAAAGTAAAAGAAAATCCCAAATTCTGGGCTGTCTCCAGGAAAGAGTGAAAATCTTCCATTTGGGACACTAGTTCCGGTGACCTGGGGGTCCACAAAAAACACCATTAATTTGAAGGGATTTCATCTTACTTCCTGTTTGGTTATGGGACATGAAGTAAAAGGGAAATCTCTGCAATCAGACGCAGAAGGCGAAAAACAAACCCGACAGGGATTACGGTATACCCTCCCTTGCGCTATCCAAGATGGAAAAAAAAGGTTTTTCCCATAGTTCTACTTTAACTAGCGCTCAGTCAGACAATGACAGAAGTCACAAGACTGCTATATACTGCTGATGAGATAAGGTTTTTCGTTTATATTTACTAAAATAATTTCATTTCCATGTTCTGTGTACTGTGGAAGACCAGATATAGTGAATGCAGGCTCCTGGGTTTAGTAACACTACAAGGAGGCTCATTGCTACAATAGGCTTCTCGTCAACAAAATAGTGGACTTCCACCCTGCAAAGATGACCTTAAACAGTAAAGGGTATAATATAAAATTACAAAAAAGTGAAAGTACAGATGTAAGGAATAACCTTGAACAGATGTCACATTCCCCTTAAAATGAGGATTAATATGGATGTTTTTGGGTTGATGGGGTGGCGTAGATACAAGTGTGGACTGTGGCCTAGTCTTCTCCTGTTGCAACATGGAGCCATCATTTGAATGATGCTGGGATCTCTGCATAGGCAGGAGAGGCTGAATATGCTGTTGCTGCTGCTGGAATAAAGTTCGAATGGGTTGCTGGAAAGAAAAAAAATATACTTAAAGTTATCATCTGTTTCAAGTGGACCCACAGCGTAAAAATACAATAACCCTAAACCTTGCCGACAATCCTACTGGCTATAGAATATATGGTATGACTTTGCCTGAACATCACTTTCAGAAATTCTTCATCAGCAACCAATTCACCAAATACTTAGTCATACCATCAAGAGGTAGAATGACAAAGACAACATTTTTTTTTTTGCTACAATGGCAGGGATTAAAAGGCTTTAATCACTTATAGCTAGAAGCAGGGATGTCAGAAAGATAGATAAGGGGGTGTTGCTGCAAGCTTACTTATACAAGTGTGCTTAATTAAAACCTAGCTGAAAGGTAAACGCATAAACCTTCAAGTATAAAATAAGAGATACAAATACAGTATAGTCTCTCCAATGTTAACAAGCCGTTATTATTCATTTGGTCCCTGGATTACATAGAAGCTTGATAATAACTCTTCTTGAGTTTTTGAATAGTTTCATATATATATATATATATATATATATATATATACACACACACACACACACATACACACATATACACAGTATCTCACAAAAGTGAGTACACCCTTCACAGTTTTGCAAAAAATGTATTATATCTTTTCATGTGACAATACTGAAGAAATTACACTTTGCTACAATGCAAAGGAGTATACAGCTTGTATAACAATGTAAATTTGCTGTCCCCTCAAAATAACCCAACACACAGCCATTAATGTCTAAACTGCTGGTAACATAAGTGAGTACAACCTTAGGTGAAAATGTCCAAATTGGGCCCAATTAGCAATTTTCCATTCCCACTGTCATGTAACTCGTTAGTGTTACAAGGTCTCAGGTGTGAATGAGGAGCAGGTGTTTATAATTTGGTGTAATCACTCTCACTCTCTCATACTGGTCGCTGGAAGTTCAACATGGTACCACGTTGCGCCTCATGGCAAAGAACTCTCTGAGGATCTGAAAAAAATAATTGTTGCTCTACATAAAGATGTCCTAGGCTATAAGAAGATTGCCAAGACCCTGAAACTGAGCTGCAGCACGGTGGCCAAGACCATACAGGAGTTTGACAGGACAGGCCCAACATGGAACAGGCATCGCCATGGTCGACCAAAGAGGTTGAGTGCACGTGCTCCGCCCAAATCCAGAGGTTATCTTTAGGAAATAGACATACGAGTGCTGCAGAGGTTGAAGGGGTGGGGGTCAGACCATACGCCGCACACTGCATCAAATTGGTCTGCATGGCTGTTCTCCCAGAAGGAAGCCTCTTCTAAAGATGATGCACAAGAAAGCCCGCAAATAGTTTGCTGAAGACAAGCAGACAAAGGACACGGATTACTGGAACAATGTCCTGTGGTCTGATGAGACCAAGATTAACGTATTTGGTTCAGATGGTATCAAAGCGTGTGTGGCGACAACCGGGTGAGAAGTACAAAGACAAGTGTGTCTGGCTTACAGTTAAGCATGGTGGTGGGATTGTCATGGTCTGGGGCTGCATGAGTGCTGCCGGCACTGGGGAGCTTCAGTGCATTCAGGGAACCATGAATGCCAACATGTACTGTGACATACTGAAGCAGAGCATGATCCCCTCCCTTAGGAGACTGGGCCACAGGGCAGTATTCCAACATAACAACCCCAAACACACCTCCAAGATGACCACTGCCTTGCTAAAGAAGCCGAGGGTAGAGGTGATGGACTGGCCAAGCATGTCTCCAGACCTAATCCCTATTGAGCATCTGTAGAGCATCCTCAAATGGAAGGTGGAGGAGCGCAATGTCTCCAATATCCACCAGGTCTGTGATGTCATGGAGGAGTGGAAGAGGAGTCCAGTGGCAACCTGTGAAGCTCTGGTGAACTTCATGCCCAAGAGAGTAAAGGCAGTGCTGGAAAATAATGGCGGCCACACAAAATATGGACACTTTGGGCCCAATTTGGACATTTCACTTAGTGGTGTACTCACTTTTGTTGCCAGCGGTTTAGACATTAATGGCTGTTTGTTAAGTTATTTTGAGGGGACAGCAAATTTACACTGCTAATACAAGCTGTACACTCACTACTTTACATTGCAGCAAAGTATCATTTCTTTAGTATTGTCACATGGGGTGTACTCACTTTTGTGAAATACTGTAATATATATATTATATACACACACACACACACAAACACAGTTAGGTCCATATATATTTGGACACAGGCACAATACTTTTGGCTCCGTATGCCACCAGAATAAAATAAAATGAAAATGAAACAATCCAAATGAATTTGAAAGACTGTGTTTCCTCCTTTCTGATGCTTTGCTAGGCTCTAACTGCAGTCATCTTCACTTGTTCTGTTTTTGGGCCTTTCTGCCTTGAGTTTTGCCTTCAGCAAGCAAAATGCATGGTCAATTGGGATGAGATAAGGTGATTGACTCGGCCATCACAGAATAGTCCACTTCTTTTCCTTCAAAAGTTTTGGATCATTGTCAATCTGTATTGTGAAGCACCAGCCAATCAACTTTGCTGCATTTGGCTGAATCTGGGCTGACCGTATATCTCTAAACACTGCAGAATTCATCAGGCTGCTTCTGTCACATCATCAACAAACACCAATGACCCAGTGCCACAGGAAACCATGCATGTCCATGCCATCACACTGCCTCCACTATGTTTTACAGGGGATGTTGTGTGCTTTGAATCATGAGCTGTCCCAAGCCTTCTCGACACACTTTTCTTCCCGTCATTCTGGTACAGATTAATCTTAGTTTCATCCTTCCAAAGAGAGCTTTTCCAGAACTGATCTGGCTTTTATTTTTTTTATTTTTTAGGTGTTTTTTGGCAAAGTCTAATCTGGTTTTTTTTGTCTTCAAGTTTATGAAAAGTTTGCATCTTGTAATGAACCCTCTTTGTTTGCTCTTGTGAAGTCTTCTCTTGATTGTAGACTGACAATGATACGCCCACATCCTGCAGAGTGTCCTTCACTTGTCCGGATGTTGTGAATGGGTTTTTCTTTACCATAGAGAGGATCCAGCGATCATCTATCACTGTTGTCTTCCGTGGACGTCCAGGCCTTTTTATGTTGCTGAGCTCACCAGTGTGTTCTTCTTTCCTCAGAATGTACCAAACTGTTGGCCACTCCTAATGTTGCGGTCATCTCTCTGATGGATTTGTTTGGGTTTTAAAGCCTTACAATGGCCTTTTCCACTTGCATGGGCAGCTCCTTTGAACACATGATGTAGGTTCACAAAAAAAAAGATTCCAAATGCAAAATTCACACTTAAGGCACACACAATAAGAAAATCAGAAGTAAAATTTAGCTCCACGAACAATCTCCTGATTTTCAGATGGTTCGTATGGTGCTTTCGACAGCCGATTATGAATTTTCGGACGACAAAAACTGAATCTGCAGGCTACAAGATTTATATTGTACGTGAACACAACGTCCAATTTTCGTTTTTCTACGTATGAAAACATAACACATTACATCACTTCTGAAGTTGAATTCTATCATACGAGAATTTTCGTATGAATATAACCTCTTTACTTTCGATATGAGACTAGCATGCAGCAAAAAACAAAAATTTGACCGATAATCTGATCATGTGTACGAGGCTTTAGAACCGACTCCAGGCCTTTTACCTGCTTAATCCATGAAGAATTAAAGGAGTAGCCCACACCTGGCCATAAAACAGCTTTTGATTCAATTGTCCAATTACTTTTGGTACCTTGAAAAAGGGGGATGGCTAATCTTAAGAGCTGTAATGCCTAAATCCTTCCTCCAATTTGGATGTACATACCCTCAGATTAAACCTAAGAGTGTGCACTTTCAGCTCATATCCATAGGTTTTGGTAAATACCTGAAAAAAATCTAAAATTGTGCATGTGTCCAAATGCATATGGACCCATATATATATATATATATATATATATATATATATATATATATATATATATACACACACACACACACACACACACACACACACATACATACATACATACATACATACACACACACACA
Source organism: Pelophylax lessonae (assembly GCF_965119305.1). Taxonomy (NCBI): domain Eukaryota; kingdom Metazoa; phylum Chordata; class Amphibia; order Anura; family Ranidae; genus Pelophylax; species Pelophylax lessonae. The sequence goes on from NC_138772.1 coordinate 105,134,597, forward strand.
CACACACACACATATATATATCTTTTTTTTTTTACACATACAAATACAATTTGTAATTTTCTAAAAATAAAACGGTTATTGCACATAAACCATAAAAACCTAATCTCTTACTAACATTTTAGTTGCCATTTGTGTCCCTAAAAAACGACTGGAACCCAGCACAAATTTTTCATTCATGGGGAAACTGACAGCAATAAAATGCTGACAGAGGCTTTAACTCCTCAGTCTGTTAAAAAAGAAAAAAAAACTCAAGTTTTGGCTAGAGCTGGGGTTTACTTACACCCCTCGGTCTTCGGCATGACTAGAAAAGGAAAATATTGAGCATAAGGGAGAAAAAAATAAAATAAAAATACCCCTTGATTTGATCTTTGCTCTCTAGGGTTTCTCCTGTCATTCTGATTATGCCTTTGATCACCCATTCCACGGGGCATTGCGTTGTTGCCTCCTCTCCTGCCACCTCTTCTAGGGCCATAACGTCCTAATTTGCGCTGACGCTCCATTTCTTCAAATTCCATTAAGGATGCCTTTGCTTCAGCAGAAAGCTCTAAGGTGAAAAGTAAAAACAGACAGTAAATAAATCTATACATGGCTTAAAAGAGATCTGCTGTTAAGACTAAAGCTGGCCATAGATGGATTGTAATTTGGCCCGTTCAACAAGGTCGACCAAGTTTTAATCTATGGTCGATCCTGTTGAGAGGAGTCAAACTAATGATGGACTCCTCTTGACCGGGAAAACCGGTAAATTTTCCTTTGATCAGTGCTTTAGCCAATCAGCTGCAGTGCTGATCAGTGTATTCACTGTCAGAATACAATTGAGCAGTTTATCAGGCTCCCAATCAGACAACTGGCAATAGGACATAGCAAAGTCTAATGAAAAAGTACAACACGCAGTAATTCCAAACAGACTCAGAGTTATTGAAATCAGAACAGTAAGAAAGGTGCTCTGATTAGTTGCTATGCGTTAGTAGACTTTCAATCAACAGCCACTTAAACAGGAAACTGCAGGAAAGTCAGTAACAAAAACACTTTCTTGAGAATACAGAATAGGACACAAATAAACTTTGGCTGTTTAGAGCAGCTTTTTTCAACCAGAGTGCCTTAACAAAAGGCCTAAAAATGTACAAAAAATTGTATACAAGCCAGAAGGTGGATCAAGCGTGCCTTTTAGTCACACAAAGCCATTGGTTTTCATTATGCACCATTACAACCTTCAAGACAATGGTATCGTAACAACCAATGAGGTCATCAGTTAATAAGGAGGATGTCTGTCACCTTTCAAAGCATCCTTGTTTGACCCAGCTCTGCCCCTCTCTCAGCACTGAGGTCATGTTAGCTGACTGATGGAGAGAAATTGAGGTAGAAGAGAAACATTGGAATACTAGTGAGTACCAGTCTGCAAAGGTGTATTTGCTTTGGAACAAGAAATCACCTCTAACATTTGGTGTCTGACGTGTGGATGTTGCAGCTTTATGTAAAAATATTAGAGCTGTTTTTTTACATTTTAGAATAGGTTGCTTCCAGACAGTAAATTTTTTATAGGGTGCCTTGAGATAGTCTATAATTTTAAAGGGTGCCTTGACTGAAAAAAGGTTGAGAAATACTGGTTTAAAGGATGCATCACACAATAAAAGTTCCTACGATGCAACAATCTAAAAGAGTAGACAATTGTCTCTCATGGAGACTTTTTTGATCTCAAGACCCAAGCACAAAATCAGAGAGAGCAGTTTATTTTCTGGATGAAAAACATTTGCTTGGGCTTTATTTAGCGTGAGGCCCAAGTATTACAAACGAATAACCAGTGAGAGTATTTTTTAAAGTTCATTACCCAACCAAAAGTCTAAAGCATCTGAATAGTCTTAGGGATGTTTACAGATAGGTGGAAGGGAGAGGAGCAGAAGGTGGTCTTCCGGATACCCTGTGACCTGCATGCCCAGACTTTTTAAGAGGACAAACTGGAAAAGTTGGTCTCCCACTGCAAAGCAAAGTGAAAATGAGGTGGGTAAATGGAAATATGCAGAAAGGTATCTTGGATGTATACAGAAGCAAGGTATTCCCCTTTTCTAATAACTGACCTTGCAGGTTCCATGCAAAGCTAGGACACTATTGTTTAGGCATTTAGGTGCAGCATAGGATCAATTGTTTGAATAAACTCTTTTAACCCTGTCCATAGGAGGCAATAGAACACAACTATTGCCTGGAACAAGAGATGGTTTAGGGCATTCTGCAAATCTGACTGTCCTTGAGCACATGTTGGTTAATTGGAGAGAAGAAAGCAAGAGGGAGAAGAGTTTGGAGCCATTTGCAGCCCTTTGAAACCACTTATTTACTCACAGGTCCGGGACATCTGTAAGCAAGTGCAACCCTTCATTGGGAAGATGGCTTTGCATGGTATATTTGTTGTTTCAAGTCTTGAGCCAAAAGGAAGGACTAACATCTGGCTTAGCAGTTGAAGCCTAGGTAGAGCATTGAGGGGCACTGCATTTTGAGAAGGTAGAACCCCCCCCCTGAGGTGGATTATGGAATCTGCCACCGTGAAAGAAAGTCCTTTCCTTGTGACATCTCTGAACAATTTGTCAAGTACCTCACAAATAGAAACGCATCCTTTGAACGCATACATATGGGGGTTTATGGGTATGGAAACCATATGGATGGACCATGGCCCTTGACCTGCATAGCACCCTGAGGCTAATCACAAATCGTCCCAAGTACTGAAGTGAGCACCCATCCAGGATCCAGTGCCTGAAAAAACATTACAGGCTGTCTCCATGGCGTGGGGTTTGGGTACAACTCCCTAGGTTTTGCAGAGATTGCACTGATCCAGATGCACTGCTTCTATTGTATTAGAAGACAGAGGAAATTAATTGAAGCATCCAATGTAAAATATAAACTAGTTAAACCAAGAGTTAATTATCCATAAGGGAGAAGAGGTCCATCACCTCAGGACACAAACAAAATAACAAAATCCTCAGGGGAGTAGGGTAGGGTTATATGGGGGACACACAGGAGGCTTGTTCTCAAAAGCATTGCCAGTGTCCAACCACCTTAAGGTACCAGCTTATAACCCAGGGCATATGAATATCAAGCCTTTGTCCTGTACAGTAGAATTATGTAAAATTCATTAGGGTACAGACTTGCATGACCAAGTAATTGTCAGGCTATCAAATTACAGAAAAATTGCCTGGTAATGAAGGGGTTTATACAGGCATGTACTCCAGTGGATAACATTACACTAGGGAGACTACTGTGGAATGAAGAGACCACTCTTACAGGAATCACTAGAGTCCCGAAAAAGTAATTCAACTCAGTCATATGCAATTAAAAATGTCATACTAGATTGAATGACCCTTTTAGGGGATTTTAAATAGTACATGTTTTCACAAAAAATATATATAAAACAATGCATAGATCACTTTCAAGGTTGATACTAAGAAGTATCTGTAGAACATTTCAGATAAAAAATAAAACATTTTTGCTAAAAATTATTAGGGACAGATCCATTTTTTGTCTTAGACAAGGATGAACTTCTAATTCAGCTTTGGAGGACCAGATGCAGTAAATGTCATTATATAGAAAAGGGGTTAATTAGAAATCAAACACAAAAACATGGTAAATTTGATCTTTACCTCATCCAAAACCTTCCCATCCCCCTCTTGCTTCTGCTTACACTGGACTCCTATTCACATTTAATGCCGTGAATCAGCAATTATTTTTCATCTGGCTCTAAGTGTCAAGATTAATTTCACCATCCCTAGTAATAAAATGGTTTCAAATGACATCTTTAATCAGCACATAAAAATACTTCCCTCCAATAGAGACAAGCTGTCACAAAAGGTCACCGATATGTGACAGGACGAAAATTATGTTTGTTACTCCAACTGAAATGTTAATTCATTCTTTAAGTGTTTCTTTATAGCACTGAGCATGAGAAGTAGAGGATAAAACTTAAAACTAATAATTTTAAAAATATTAGGATACGGATACAGAACTCCAACCAATGATTAAAGAATAAGTTTATCTTTAAAAAAAAATAAATAAATGCACACGATTTTGCAGAGAAAAAAAAAGTGAAATGATTTTACAGAAGCCTGCAAAGTATTGTACCCTTGATGAGTCAATGGCGGGTGAAATGTCAGTCTCCTGTATCTTTCCACCTGTATCTCTAACAGCTTTGTCAGAAAACTGGAGGGGAGGAAGAGTTAATGGACTAAGTGCATGCTGATCTCTGGGCTTGCAGTCTTGCACATATCAAATTTGTATCATTTGGTGGTATTTAATCAGCACTGGTTATTTATTTTTTTGCTTAACAAAAAAATATCAAAAATTTTGAAAAAAAAAAAAATTTTCTTCAATTTTGCAAATAGTTAAGTTTTCTCCTTCACTAATGTGTGCTAATGAGGCTGCACTGATGGGCACTGATTCTTGGCACTGAGGAGATGACACTGATAAGGCTGCACTGATAGGCAGCACTGATGGGCACTGTTTGGACTGCATTGATAATCAGGACACTGATAATCAGGGCCCTGATTATCAGTGCACATGTCCCTAACAAAAGCCAGTTACCGTCTCTCCTCTTCTCTCCTCATGATGTGTGCTGATGAGGCTGCACTGATGAGCACTGATTGTTGGCACTGAGGAGATGACACTGATGAGGCTGCACTGATAGGCAGCACTGATGGGCACTGTTTGGACTGCACTGATAATCAGTGCCTTGATTATCATTGACATTGTCTCTAACAAAAGCCAGTTACCGGCTCTCCTCTCCTCACACGGTTAACGGGAGGAGAGAAAAGCCGATAACCAGCTTGTGTTTACATCCTGTGATCTGCTGTCATTGGCGACAGCTGATCACGTGGTAAAGAGCCGCTACGATTGGCACTTCACCCAGATCTGTGAGGACGTCCATGGATGCCTTTCTGGCATTGGAAGCCTGCGCTGTAGCTGTCTTTCGGCTAGGGAGCGGGCAGCAAGCAATTAAATGAGCTTTAGCCCAAAGAAGATGTCTGCAATTATTGGATCATTAATTGGATATGGCTTCTTAGCATTATAGAGCTTTACCTTACATTTTTGGATGGCACGGCAAACTGTGTTCACAGATTTTTGGAACTATTCCTGAGACCACGTAGTGATGTCGATTACAAGATCATACCTGTTTAATGCTATGCTTTCTGAGAGACAGAAGATCACAAGCATGCAATATGGGTGCATCGGGTAGATGCTCGGAATCTTTTGATATCATGTACTGTAGATAATATATTTAAAGGCTTTTCAATTTTAAGCTGAGGAACATGATTCTGAAATGGTTACAACATTTTTAGACACAGCTTTTTACAGATTGGTGGACCTTTTCCCATCTTGACTTCTGATGGACCATTGCCCATCTTGACTAATGAGACACTAAGATGCTCTTTTTTTTTTTTTACCCAATCAGGTTACTGATCTCTTGCCAATTAACCCAACTAGTTGCATAATGTTCTTTCAGCACTTCGTTGTTAGTATAACTTTGCCAGCTTTTTGTTACTCTATCCCAGCTTTTTGGAGACCTGCTGATTACATTAATTTAAAAAATCACCTATTTTTTTTCTGGAACATTTGTCAGTTTAAATATTTGGTATATTTTTGATTGTGAATAAAATATGGGTTTATGAGATTTGCAAATCATTGCATTCTGTTTTTTGTAGAATTTACACAGCATCCCAACATTTTTTGAATTTAGAGTTATAAAACGTGTGAACAGAGGACCAGGATGTGGCCTGGGAAATTTGTAAAACAGATGCCTGGAGCTGAAAATTCAACTGCTGACGGCTGAGAAAGTCCTACTGCCAATTTTACATGCTTCTTCCTGAGCAGCTCAACTTCCTGTAGCCCCCTTGATAGTTGGTGTATGCTACAGTTCTGGCATTGTTCAACTATACTCAAGTGGCGCTTTTCCACTGCATGGAACCGTAACGGTTCGGCACGCTTTTGTGCTTTTCCACTGCTGGTACCGCATGGTATAGGGTCGGAACGGTTCGGTACGGTATAGGTTTGCTTTTCCACTGCATGGAACCGAACGGTACGGTACGGCTCTGAAAAAACAGTACCTACTCGATTGTGGTTCCAACAGGTACCAAACTGGTACCATATCCCACAATCCTTTGCATGCAGTCACTACTAGCCACTGATTGCTCAGAGAATCCCACCCACCCCGTTGTTATCCCACCCACTTAACTTTAGTACTACTTTAGTGGAAAAGCAAACCTATACCGTACCGTACCGAACCGTTCCGACACTATACCATGCGGTACCAGCAGTGGAAAAGCAAACCGGGCCAAGCAGGGCCGAGTAGAGCCGAGCCGGTACGAGCCGGTACTTGCAGTGAAAAGTACCAAAGGTGACCCCAAAGGTAAAAAATACCAGTGTGGAAAAGCCAGCTGATTTGCTTGAAGCTCCAGGAAGGATGTTGATTGGCAACTTCTATTCTCCTCATGACCACATTCCCCAAATAGAGGTGTACTACCTTGAAAATTTATTGTCAGGATTCAACCTAATCAAGCCATTATCAGTGACCTATAAAGATTTTTTCCATGAAAGCTCCACTGGCTGTGATCAAGTGTAGGGAGAGGTGGGCTGGGAGTGCTGGAGATTCAGGTAGAAGACTGGGATGATTTATGGGAAAAACCTTTCAAACACCTAGTGGCGGCCAGGGATAGGTTAATCAAGTTTAAATTTCTTCACAAAATTTACTACACTCCGGCTATACTGGCCAAAATGTATCCCTATCTCCTCGGCAGAATGCTGGCAATGTACTTTTTCCCCCGCAGATGCTGACCACAAATTTTGGAGATGTCTGCAGATCCAGAATTTTGGGTGGGAGATAACCTCCTGTATCTCAGAGGTTCTCATGGTCCCCATTCCTATGTCAGTTAGGGTCTGTCTCATGGGCCTGGTGGAGGACGTGGTACCTGTCACTTGCCCATAGAACACTTCTCAATATACTTATATTCTATGGCAGGAAGGCTATACTTCTTCACTGGAAAAAGCAACTGCCCCTTCACTCTATTGGAAGGGTCTGGTGAACTCCATGATGCCCTTTTATAAAGCAACAACCTTATCTCAGGGATGTAGTAACAAATTTGATTAAGTGTGACAATCCTGGATAAACTCAACATCCACAGTAGGATGAGACACATCTCTTTAATAACCATGTGGGCACATCATAGGGGAACTGGGAATAGATGTGTAAACCAGTTGATCCTGTGAGGAAGAGCATACTGCCACACTACAGAAGGAAAGCTGTCTGGTGGTCATTTCTATTTTAAACTTTTTTCTAATGACGCATGGTGCAACATATATCCTGAATTTCTCCTTCTCCTTCTGAATTAAAAGTTGTGCTGGCTAATGTGGGGTAGGGGATGAGGGGAATTTAATTCTAGAGAGTCGTTCTATGTCTAGTTTAGGTAACTCTGTCCCTAATGACAGGGACTTGGCCCTTAAGGCAGTGTTTCCTTTTTCTTACACTGTCTGCGAGCCTGGTTATATTTTTGTATAATGTATTGTATTTTCTATACAATTTAAAACTACTACAATTTAAAAGATTTTTCAAACAAAAAAAGAAGATACCACAAGCAATAACGCTTAGCAACCACTGCATTTTAAACAACTCCACTGTCTTGTGACAATGTAGTCAGGGTAAGCGGAAAGAGGAACACCCTTGCCGCATTGAAGGGCCTGTGGGTGCCAAAAGGAACCGGTGCCCCCGACGCCAAGTTTCACGCAATGACACAGACAGTGCATCCACCAGCGCCTATATAGGCATGGCTAGAGGAGCAGAGGAATCATCCTCACTATCTGAGCACTCAGGGTGCATGGACGCAGCCCCCAGTAGGGTCGCTATATACTCAGCTCAAAAAACAATCAGGGGAGGCCTTCGACTGCGATCCCGCAAAGGGGACGACGGTCAAGGGCCCACAATGGACCACCTATCAGACCCTGCAAAAAAAAAAAAAAAAAACAAGGGGGTTGACCTCAGAGCCCTCCATAGAGGACATAATAGGACATAGCCGGCCGGCCGCCATGATGCAGAAGCGCACGCAGGGTACCCTCACAATAATGGCGGCAAGGCTGCCCCCACAGCACTACCCCTTCCAAGGGAGGTGCCAAGTTGACCACATGGTCTAGCAGGCCGCAGCCTATATTTTTGTGGAGGCCAAGCCACAGGTGGCCAAAAGAAGAGTGGGGGCTTAAGCTACACACACAGAGGCTGCCCCCCAACGGCGGTGGCCCACTTGGCCATATGGCCCAATAGGCCGCGGGCCAATTTTTTTTAAGGCACCCAGTCGCCAGGACGCGAGACCGAGCGGAAGCGACCACACAGGGGCAGTGGAGGGGAAGGTGGATGTCCAAATGGGAGGCAGTGGGCATCAGCCACTCACAGGGGCCGCCTCACATAGTTTCCAGCGAGTAGGCCGCAAAGCCGCGGACTAAATCTTTGCCAGGATCCGGCCGTGTGAGGCGCGTACATACGGATGTTAAAACATCTGCTCCCCACCCAACAACCACCAAAGGGAGACTAGAGGACATCCCTGCCCTAGTCACAAACCCCCAGGGTGGCAGGGAACCCTGCTAAACCCCCCCTTGCGCCCCAGGATAGCCTGGTCAGCAGCAACTTCAACCAGCTCAGCTTAAGAGCACTTGGCAACAGCCAGCTCATAACAGCACCCAGGGAGGGCCCAAAGACACACACTGACCGAAATTTTAGAGGGGCTGGGGAAGGATGGGTCCCAGGTAGGGGGCCCACGTCCACCCCAAAACCCTCTAGGGGTAGTGGGGGGGGGGGGGGACAGCTACTTACCACACCAGAAACAGGGCGGGCACCACTCCATCGCAATGTGGGTGCTGTCGGCCAGGAGGAAACCTCCTGGTGCCAAACCAGCCACATATGGCGGGTCAGAGCTCCCGACCACCTATCAGCCGGATCTTGAAAGGCCAGGGATGTCTTAACCGGAATTAAGGTGGCTTTATTTAACCTGGAAACCAGCGAGTCCACTACAGATGGGACCGTCCAATTTTTAGGCAGGGAATCCTCATAAGGATACTGCATCGCAAAAGGCTCAGTGACCGCAAAAGTGCGCTTTGGACAACCCCACTATTTAGTGACAATATAAGCAAAGTAAGCAGGAAAGAGTAACACCCTCGCGGCCTTGGAGGGCCTGTGGGTGCCAAAAGGGTCCGGCGCGGCGCCTCTGAAGCGTCAGCCGCATCCTCCTTTTTCAACGTTTCATGTACGGACATAATCAGCACATCCACCAGTGCCTTTTCAAGCACCTCTAGAGGAGCAGTGGTATCATCCTCATTATCTGAGCATGCAGGGTGCGTGGCCACAGACCCAGAAGGGTAACTCACATCTGTGGTGGCCGAATCAGATTCAGGATCGGATGAGACAGGTGAAGCAAGTGAAAGTGGGGGGCGCTTTTTGCTAGCCCGTTTTCCCAGGACCAAATCTACCTTGGACACTAAGGACTCCTGGACTGCCGTTAGTGCAGTCAGGGATTGTTGGGAGCCGGAGGGCCCAGCAGCCTCAGAGGGGATCAGGTTGGGAAATGTGCTTCATGGACTCAATTAGAAAAGAGGGGACTCACACAAACAAAAGTGGATAACACTGCTGGAGACACCCCCCCCCCCTGCGCTGGCGGCACCACAGGGCCCAGCACAGAGCACTACCACTGCTATAGCACAGAGAGGGAGAGAAAACCCCACAAAAAGACTCACCAACGATCAGGCACTTATAGCACCAGGCAAACAGCACTCCATGCAGCGATCAGGGAGAGAAAGCGATCCGGAGAGAGCACCGAACACGATCCCAGCAGGAAGAGGGGTCCTGGCAGGAGCCCCTACCAGGTACACCCTCTTCCCAAAGAGCGATTGGTCGATCGTCTGGTGGCAGGCGGTGCTTCCCCCCTATCCCCAGCTCGACCTAAAAAGGTATGGCCACCCCATGGGAGGGAAAGGGGGTAGGGAAGGGGCAGGAAGGGAAGGAAGGGGGGGGGAGGGAAGGTGAGGAGGGGAAAGGGAAGGTGGGGAGGGGAAAGGGAAGGTGGGGAGGGGAAAGGGAAGGTGGGGAGGAGAGAAGAGGGGGGGGTGGGGAGGGGAAGGGGAAGGTGGGGAGAGGAGGGGGAAGGGGAAGGTGGGGAGAGGAGAGGAGGGGGAGGGGAGAGGAGGGGGAGGGGAGAGGAGGGGGAGGGGAGAGGAGGGGACTGCCCCTTATGCGTAGTCAAGCTTTTTCCTGCCTAGTGTTCTACTCCTGTAGGGAGCAGTATAACCCAATGGTCAAGATAAGGAGCTGTGTCAATCAATGAACGAAAAATAAATCAGGATGTGTAGGTAGGCATCCTTGATATCCACCTATGCCAGGAAATCCCCCTGATGAAGCAGGAAAATCAGCAATCAGTGTGGATTCCATCCTAAACTACTGTACATTTAGAAATTTGCTGAGACCCTTTAGGGCAGTGGTTCTTAACCTGGGTTCGATCGAACCCCAGGGGTTCGGTGAGTCAGTCTCGCGGGTTTGGCGGGGGGGGGGGGGGGGGGGTCAACGGGGCATTTGCTCACCCCCAAGAAAATTACTGATTGTGAGGCCGAGCGCACCCCGGGAAATCAGAGCTGCGGTCGGGAAAACTCACAGCCATTACACAGACACCTGACGCTCCGCCCCCTGTACCTCCCCCAGCAGGTTTCCAGCCTATCTCCTGCAGGCTGCTCGAGTGGGTGGGATGGGGACGTACCTGACCACGGAGATCACGCCCACCTGGAAGAGGGAAGTGTGAGCAGCCGAGCAGAGGGAGCCGAGTGAATGTTCCTGGAGGTAGGCTCAGCTAGCTGTACATGGTGGATTAGTTTACAAGCACCTCTATGCTAAGTCAGCTGAGTTACTACAGCTTAGCATAGAGGTTAGCTAACAAATGTAAATGCATGTCCTTTTCATTTAGCTCAAAGCATTGTGAATGCCCCCTGGTGTGTGCCCTAACAACACCTCCCCCCCCCCCCCCCCCCCGTGTGTGCCCTCCTGACACCCCATGGTATGCCCTCCCAACATCTCCCCCCAGTGTGTTCCCTCCTGACACCCCATGGTATGTCCTCCCAACCCCCCCAGTGTGTGCCCTCCTAATACCCCATGGTATGTCCTCCCAACCCCCCCCCCCCCAGTGAGTACCCTCCTGATACCCCATGGTATGCCCTCCCAACACCTCCCCCCCCAGTGTGTGCCCTCCTGACACCCCACGGTATGCCCTCCCAGCCCCCCTGCCCCAGTGTGTGCCCTCCTGACACCCCATGTTTTAATGTTTTTTTTCTTTAATGGTTTTGTTCTTTAATGGTTTTGTTCTTTAATGGTTTTGTTCTTTAATGGTTTTGTTCTTTAATGGTTTTGTTCTTTAATGGTTTTGTTCTTTAATGGTTTTGTTCTTTAATGGTTTTGTTCTTTAATGGTTTTGTTCTTTAATGGTTTTGTTCAATTTGTGCACCTATGTATAAATATATACCTAAATATACACCTATGTTTTGAATTTGAAAAAATCATATTTTGTTTTTCCAATTAAGAAGGGTTCGGTGAATGCGCATATGAAACTGGTGGGGTTCAGTACATCCAACAAGGTTAAGAACCACTGCTTTAGGGTCTAGAATAGGCCAGATGTCTCTGCTTGGCATGTGAACTGTAAACAGGTCGGAATAGAAGCAGTGAGAAGTCTCAGCCTCCAGTTGGGATGTGATAACCCCCGGGACAGCAGCCTTTCTAGAGCTGCCAATAAAACTGCTCTTTTTTGGAGGCTCTGAAAATACCCTCTTGAGAGCATAAGTGTAGAGGGCGAAAGCAGCAAAACTCCAGCTTGTAACCCATGGACAAATCGCTGCCTGCATGAGGCCATACCTTCTTAAGGGTTTTAAGGGCTTGGTACTCTATAAAGAGGGCACCCAACAGAGATAAAGGAAAAAGAAAAAAGATGAACTGGGCAGACTGTACTTTGTTTTCCCTCCTCCTTATGTGGGGAGAGGACTGGTCAATCGCTCACTAAAAAATGCAGAGCTTGGAAAGTGAAGAAGTGTGTTTAGATATTTACTTTAGTTCATTACCGATTTGTTAAAATTACCTTTTGCTGCCACTGTTAATATCTTAAACCTAAAGCAAAAAAAAAAGGGATTTTTGACCTACCGTAATATCCATTTCTCTGCTGTTCATTGATGGACATAGCTCCTGATATTCAGAACCATTGGGTTATACTGCCCCCTACAGGAGTAGGATGCTAGGTAGAAAACAATTCTGGCTACACCCATGGGCAGTCTCAGGTGGTATACTCCATTCTCTCTGCTATAGCCACACAGTTTTGTTACAAGCAGTGTCAAGAGAATTAAAACTCCACAGGGGTGGGTGCATCAATGATCAGAGAAATAGATTTTACAGTAAGTCAACAATCCCATTTTCTCTTTCGTTCATTGACGAACAGCTCATGATATTCATATACCATTGGGACATCCCAAAGCACTGTTAAACATGAGAGGTGGGAACAACAAAAAATTTCCACAGCTAAACATTAGCCAACCAGGCAATAGGAGCTTATACAAACAACTGGAGCCCACCTGAAAAAAACAACACCCCCCTCAAAGAGGATCAGGTACTCAAACAGCAGCCTGCAAAACCTTGCGGCCAAAAGAAGCATCCGCAGGTGCCAACACATCCACTTTATAAAACTTTGTAAAAGTGTGCACCGACGACCAGGTGGCCGCCTTGCAAACCTGCATTACTGATGCCTAAAGACGGAAAGCCCAGGAGGTACTAAGCATCCTTGACTGGGAAAGGAGGAACCTGACCACTGATGGAATAAGCCTGAACCACCATCTGTCTGATCCATTTGGAAATGGTCACAGAGGAAGCAGACATTCCTTTTCGAGGTCCAATGGTAAGCACAAAGAGTCTGACTTCCTGAAAGACTCCTTAAATGCCAGGTACACCCTAATTGCTTGTACCAGTTCCAAGGCATGCAAGGCAATTACCTTTGGATGTTTAGGGCTGGGACACAGGGAAGGCAACAATGTCTTCATTCAAATTAAAATCAGAGACAACCTTTGGAAGGAACGACAGACAGGGGCGAAGAACCACCTTATCCCTGTAATTTATCCGGTAAGATGGACAGGATAACGCCATCAGTTCCGACATCCTGCGGGCAGAGGTGATAGCCATTAAAAAGGTCATCTTCTGGGACAGCGTAAGCAGGGGAATCTCTCAAATATTTTCAAAGGGAGGCTTCTGTAGAGCTCAAAGCACCAAATAAAGATCCCAAGGCGGCAACAGAGCCCGCACTGGAGGAACCAAATGTTGGACACCCTGAAGAAAGGTACGCACCAGGGAGTGTGGCCAAAAGTCATTGGAATAAGACCGCCAAGGCCGACACCTGGCCCTAGATGGTACTCAAGGCCAATTTCTGTTCAACCCCCCCCCGTTGAAGGAAGGTCAAGATCCAAGCCACAGAGGAAGAACCCCAAAGAGACTCACACCACGCAATGTACATCTTCCACGTATGACGGTAGTACTTCCTAGATGTAGATTTCCTAACTTTCAACGGTGTAGGAATCACAGACTCAGATAAACCCCTATCCTTCAGCAACTGGCGTTCAACAGCCAAGCCGTCAAAGCCAGCGAATGTAAAGCAGGATAGAAGATCGGTCCTTGAGACAGCAGATCCTCCTTGAGAGGAAGCTGCACCAGATCGGTGTACCAAGCCCAGGGAGGCCAGTCCGGAGCTACTAAGATGACCAGAATCTCTTCTGCCTTGATCCTGCGTAGAAGTCTTGGCAGAAGCGAGGCAGCGTAAATCAGACAATACTGACCCCACAGAGTCACCAGCGCGTCTGTGGCGCTTGCCAGAGGATGCCTTGACCGAGCCACAAAGATCTGCACTTTAATCTGTTGGCGTATTCAGCTCAACAGAAACCTCGGGGGTACCCCACCAGAGAGACAGCTGATGAAATACCTCTGAATGAAGGGACCACTCACCTTGGTCCAACTCCAAAATGAAATTCCATGCTATAGCACCTTTTTCCTGAGCTCAGAGGCAGGGCCCTCTATCCGACCTATTCAGGTGTTGTTCCACGGAGCTCACAATTGGCTTCTCAAATGGCCACGGCCTTGCTGCCCTTTAAGACTGGGGTTGTCTGAGGCACTACTATCAAAAAACAAACATAGGGCACACCGGCCTAGCGCATTATCCTCAAAACTGGGCTTTATTAAATGTGCATAAAAAGGATCATCAAATCCAAACATCGGGAGGGACATTGTGTACAGATACACATTGTTCCTGATGTTCGGATTTGCTGTGCCTTTTTAAACCTGTGTTTTTGAGTATATACACTTACATTTAATAAAGCCCAGTATTGAGGATAATGCGCTACGCCGGTGCGCCCTATGTTCGTTTTTTGATTGTAGTCCCCTTGGTCCAACACTTGCAGACTGAGGTAATCCGTCTGCCAATTTTCAACCCCAGGAATGTGTGCAGCGAAGAGGGCTGGAACGAACCGTTCTGCCCACCTTAGAGTGCCAGCTACCTTCAGAGCCGGCAGGACACTTCTTGTGCCCCCTTGGTGATTGACAAAAGCCATGGTCCTGGCATTGTCCAATTGAATGCGCACTGGACAACCCTTTAGACAATCTGTCCAATGGTCCAGACACAGTCTGATCGCTCGGAGTTCCAAGACAATGATCGGTAGTCTGGACTCTTCCAGCGTCCAATCCCCTTGAGTAGAATGCTTGCCGAGGACGCCACCCCAGACGGACAGGCTAGCATCTGTGCTGACCACTGTCCAATACAAAGGGAGGAAGGAATTTCCCAGCCGAAGCGCCAGAGAACAAAGCCATCATATCAGGGACTCGCTCGTTCCCCGACTCAGCCGGTGATCTGATTGTCCAGAGACTGTGGAGTCTTGTTCCATTTGGTCAGAATCTCCCTTTACAGGGAACTCGTATGGAACGGTGCAAACGGAACTGCGTCGAAGGTAGACACCATCAGGCAGCCCCTGCATGCAAGCCTGGAGGGATAACCATCTGTTGGACAGCAGGAGGTGAATTGCAGCCTGCAATTTCGGGTGTTTGTCCAGAGGATGGAGCACTCTGGCTAAGGCAGAGTTCAGAGTCAGTCCCAGGTAGTCAAGCTTCGTGGACGGAGCAAGAGCAGACTTCTGAAAATTCAGAATCCTGCAGAGTTCGTATTGTGAGCTCCAGGTTTTCCACCAGAGCAGAGGGAGGCTACCATCCTCATTAGGAGACCATTCAAGAAGCCCAGTACCGCGATCCCCCGTTGGTGTAGCAAAGCTAGCACCGGGGCTAACACTTTTGTGAAGACCCGATGAGCAGAGGCGAGACCAAAGGGTAATGCCACAAACTTATAATGCCCCTCTCCCACAGCAAAGCGGAGAAAACGCTGGTGACTGGCACATATTGGAATGTGAAGTTAGGCATCCTTGATATTGATAGAGGTGAAAAATCTCCCTGATGCAGGGATGCCACCACTGTTCGAATGGATTTGATTCTGAACTTCTTTACCCACACAAAGCAGTTGAGTGCCTTGAGGTCAAGGATTGGACGCACTTTGCGTTCCTTTCTGGAGACTGTCAACAGGTTTGAGTAAAAACCCCGAAGACGTTCCGAAGTCAGAACCGGGACAATCACCCCCCTGAAGGGAACAGGTCTTGTACTGCCCCAAACAGGCCATGTAAGCTTTCTTGGGACAGGCGCAAGTTTGAAGGAAAACACCTTGCCGGGGGACCAGGGTGAAACTCAATCTTGTAACTGGACCGAATGACTTTGTGGACCCACTTGTCTTGCTCCGGGGAAGTACAAGGATCCGGAAACCAGCAAAGATGCCCCCCCCCCACACGAGTGAGGGCGCACCTTCACGCTAAAGGAGCCTTAGCCACAAGTCTGGAGAAGCCCGATCTTGGCTTGCCAGACCAGACTCGTTTGAATCCCCCTGAAGAGGCCCTAAAAGGCTTCAAGCTCTTGTCAGTCGACCCGGAGGGATGAAAGAACTTCTTATGAGCTATGTAAGGCCCACATCTACGACGAGGTTCCTTGCCCTTTGTAGCCCCCTACCCCCGTGGGACCTTTAATGTCGTCATTCAGGGTAGCACCAAACAGGCAATCTCCTTGCAAAGGAAGATCAGTCAAGGCCTTTTTTGAAGTCTGATCTGCAGACCAGCACTTAAGCCAAAAGACATGACGAAGGACCACCACCAAAACAGAGAGGCGAGCCATCAGGGGAGCTGCATCTAAAGAGGTATCACAGATAAACTGCAGTCCCTGGGCCAGCTGGAGAGCTCCATGTCACAGCGTGAGAGCTTAGCCCACTTGGTCAGAGTTTGCAACACTAGGGCAATGGTGAATACCAGTCTCATTGCTGAACCAGCCAGAGTGTACACATTGTGGGCCACAGCCTCCGCCTTTCGGTCAGCCGGATCCTATAAAGCAGATAAAGGTGGGGAAAAAGAGCAGTGCCATCTGAGTGTAGTGAAAACCATTTATTGTGACTTCAACAAATTACTGGACTGACGCCAATGAACCATCCCAGATAAAGACCACGACATCAATACAGCGACCATAAAACACTTACTGGGAGGAGAAAGGGTTTTTCCAGATGTACCGGTTCTCACACAACCCTAGTTGGTGTAACTTAAGGCAAAATTTGCCCCCATGGCTGTGCCAAGCATTTGAATGTAAAACTCTCAAATAAACTCAAAAATAGTTGTGGGTCAAGCAATAATGGGTGGCTTCTAAATTGGGCTTGGCGTGAATTTAAAATCGGATATTCGTCAAAAAAATTTCAAGCTGCTTGAAGGCAAACATGAGGTAGGGAGGTATATACAGTATTTCACAAAAGTGAGTACACCCCTCACATTTTTGTAAATATTCTATAACTTTTCATGTGACAAAACTGAAGAAATTACGCTTTGCTACAATGTATTATTGAGTGTACTGTTTTTATAACAGTATAAATTTGATGTCCCCTCAAAATAACTCAACACACAACCATTTATGTCTAAACCGCTGGCTGGTGAGTACACCCCTAAGTCAAAATGTCCAAATTGGGCCCAAAGTGTGAAGATTTTGTGTGTTTTCCAGCACTGCCTTAACCCTCTTGGGCATGGAGTTCACCAGAGCTTCACAGGTTGCCACTGGAGTTCTCTTCCACTCCTCCATGACGAAATCACAGAGCTGGTGGATGTTAGAGACCTTGAGCTCCTCCACTTTCCGTTTGAGGATGCCCCACAGAAAGCTCAATATGGTTTAGGTCTGGAGACATGCTTGGCCAGTCCATCACCTTTACCCTCAGCTTCTTTAGCAAGCCAGTGGTCGTCTTGGAGGTGTGTTTGGGGTTGTTATGTTGGAATACTGCTCTGCGGCCCAGTCTCCGAAGGGAGGGGATCATGCTCTGCTTCAATATGTCACAGTACATGTTGGCATTCATCTTTCCCTCAATGAACTGTAGCTCCCCAGTGCCGGCAGCACTCATGCAGCCGCAGACCATGACACTCCCACCATGCTTGACTGTAGACAAGACACACTTGTCTTTGTACTCCTCACCTGGTTGCCACCACACACGATTGACACCATCTGAACCAAATAATTTTATTGGTCTCATCAAACCACAGGACATTGTTCCAGTAATCAAGGTCCTTAGGCTGCTTGTCTTCAGCAAACTGTTTGCGGGCTTTCTTGTGCATCATCTTAAGAAGAGGCTTTCGTCAAGGATGATGCAATGTGCAGTGTATGGTCTAAGCACTGACAGGCTGACCCCCAACCCCTTCAACCTCTGCAGCAATGCTGGCAGCACTCGTACGTCTATTTCCCAAAGACAATCTCCGGATATGACGCGAAGCACTTGCACTCACAAGGCCTGTTTTGAGTGGAACCTGTCCTGTTAAACCGCTGTATGGTCTTAGCCACCAGGCTGCAGCTCAGTTTCAGGGTCTTGGCAATCTTATAGCCTAGGCCATCTTTATGTAGAGCAACAATTCTTTTTTTCAGATCTTCAGAGTTCTTTGCCTTGAGGTGCAATGTTAAACTTCCAGTGACCAGTATGAGAGCGATAACACCTGCTCCATTTTCACACCTGAGACCTTGTAACGAGTCACATGACACCGGGTAGGGAAAATGGCTAATTGGGCACAATTTGGACCTTTTCACTTACGGGTGTACTCACTTTCGTTACCAGTGGTTTAGACATTAACCACTTCCATACCGGGCCATTATTCGCACTCCACTCCTACATGTAAAAATAATCATTTTTTTGCTAGAAAATTACTCAGAACCCCCAAACATTTTTTTTATCGGAGACCCTAGGGAATAAAATGGCGGTCATTGCAACTTTTTATGTCACACGGTATTTGCGCAGAAATTTTTCAAACACAAATTTTTTGAAAAAAATATATATATATATATATATATATATATATATATATCAGTTTTATTAATAAAAAATAAAAAAAAAAAAAAAAAAAAACACTGAAGTTAGCCCAATGTTTTTGTATAATGTGATGTTGTTACACCGAGTAAATAGATACCCAACACGTCACGCTTTAAAATTGCGCACACCCGTGGAATGGCGCCAAACTTCGGTACTTAATTTCCATAGGCAACGCTTTAAATTTTTTTTTTTTTTTTACAGGTTACCAGTTTAGGGTTACAGAGGAGGTCTTGGGCTAGAATTGATGCTCTCGCTCTAAGGTTCGCGGCAATACCTCACATGTATGGATTGAGCGCCGTTTACATATGTGACTGCGGCGTATGCATGCGTTCGCTTCTGCGTGCGAGCACCCGGGGACGGGGGCACTTTAAATTTTTATTTTTACACTTTCCCTTTCATTTTTTTTTTTCGATCACTTATTCCTATTACAGGGAATGTAAACATCCCTTGTAATAGAAATAATGAATGATAGGTCCTCTTAATGGGGAGATTTGGGGTCAATAAGACCTCAGGATGTCTCCTACAGGTTAAAAAGCCTAAAATAAAAAAAAAAGATCCTCGGCTATAGAGCCGAGATCTCGGCAGTATTGACAACTGCCAGGTCGGGCGTGATGTCATCACGTCGCGCCTGTGCCTCCGAGTCTCAGAGACTGCTGGACCATCTGGTCCGCTTAGGCACCCCAGAGGAACGCTTTGGGCAATCCCATTCTTTTTTGAGCATGGCGTCAAATTTGCCGCTCTGGATGGCTTGTGAGTGCCGAACTTAACCTGCGCCTCAGTTGCAGTTTCAGCTTCGTCCTCCATTTTTAGGGTCTCGCGCACAGAAACTAGTGCGTCCACCAGCGCCTTATCTTGCGCGGCAGTGGAGGTAGAAATGTCATCCTCACTATCAGAGGAGATGGGGCACGAGGTAGCGCACCCAGCAAGGAGACGAGAGTCTGCGGTGGCTGAATCAGACTCAGAACCTGAGACATCAGATGAGGCAGGGGTAGGCGGAGGGCGTTTCTTAGCACCTCACCCTTTAAAGGCCACCTCTACCCGGAACACAAAAGCTTCAAGGATCGCCGAAATTGCATCTGTAGACAGCTGGGGTCTGGAGGGCCCTGCTGCCTCCCCAAGGGGGTCAGGTGGGGACACAAGATCTGTGGGATCCATGTTGCACCAGGGGAACCCATCAGGAAAGGCTGAAAAAATTACTTTTTAAAAAGTCCCACCGTGCTTGTTTATACCATGTGAGTTACTACTTACTGTGTCTACATATTTTAATAAATACTGCACTTAGAGGCGCTCTGTGTTTCTCTTGCATTGTTCCTATCCACAGAACCGACTTCCCTGTGTCTCGGAGCCAGCCCTTGCAGCAGTATTGAATACACATTTCTGCCTTACATAGTGACTCTTCTTGGGACTTTTTCCACTATGGACTTGAATACCCTTTACCCATTCATGGCCATGTAAGTCCCCATTACACGAACAATAATAGAGCCCTTTCATCTTTATTCATTGTAGCATTTTACTCCACCCCTGTAAGCCCTTTTCTAAGAGCGCTTGTTTTCTCTCCTTTTCAACATTTCACATCCACACTCTGCTTGTTCTCAATTAACAATTTATATTTATCTAGACATGTTAATGCCTAGAAAACATTCCAAGGACAATTAAAAATGGTATGCAAAAAGTGCACTTTTCTTGATTTTCAACCTGAAATCCTTCCACTGTTGCACTAGCCAATCCTTTATCATCTATATTCACTCATATTGGCACATTTCCAATATAACATGCAATTATCCCATTTATCAGTAATGTAAGCAGTTCGAAATAACCTAGCCCAAAACACATGATCTCCAAGTGAAAAACAAGAAAATGGCAACAAATACTCCACAAATGTTACTGACTGTAGCACTTCAAACTTGAGGTCTTAACAACGCATTGAAATGCATGAAGTGATCAAGACATTTTGGCAAATGTGGCTTAAACTACAAGCCTGCATCTATCACTTTTATGACTCATCCCGATTTGCTGTGGAGATCCTGGGTAAGTGAAAAGAATTGCTTTATCACACCACAAAACTCACTTGGTGTAACTTTATTAAAAAAAAAAAACCACAAGGATACCAAGTAACAAGATATTTACCCACTGCTATTGGGAATGAAAAAGTGTGCAAAAAAAAAAAGGAGGGGGGCGACAGTACATAACCCAAAAATAAAAGCATTTACCCAAAGTATCCGGAATGTTGCGCCTTTCACGGTGAGTATCTGATAGCCGGATAATGGTCCCTTCCTTTCGTTCTGTTTTGAAACGGATACGACCACCACCTTCTTCTTCTTCATCCTCATCATCTGACTCCTCCTTAATGTCTTGGGGAAATTCTTGAGATTCAATGAAAGCCTATAAGGGAAGAACACAAAATAGGGATTTTGTCTAAAAACAAAGAAAATTTGAACTTTTGTAGAAAATTTTTACAAGTCAAAAATATGTCAAGAGCTCAGGCTACAACAGAAATCAAGCTTAACCCACCTGCTCTAGGTGGGTTAAGCCTAGATAAATTTTCCAAATGTGGGTTAAGCCTGTTGATAAATGTACCAAAGTTTTGTGTATATGGTGTTCATAACCAGATCAACTTGACTAAAATCCTCATAACGTTTCCCTGGAACGCTCTACCTAAAAGAATCGACCTATACAGTATAAGGAATATAAGATTTTTAGAATCTCCAAAAAAAAAAAAAAACTTTATTGGGGACACAGGTCCCACTCCTATGTTTGGAATAATGCTTTCAGTATTTCTTTGCTACAAAACTGTGGCATGCTGGTGGTTAGCCTACAGGTTTGCTTGCCTGAGTTTAATCCTGAAGGCGTATTATAACCAAAAGGTTAAAAACTTCCTGTATCCCTCAATGAACCCCAAAAAAGATTATGAGTACACAAAAAAAATGTGGATTTGTGGTGTAAAATCCTTTTCTTGAAATACTGTACAGTAAAGATCCATATGAAAGGGTTATGCCTTATGTGATCAGACACCGAAAAAAAAAAAAAGACCGGAAATCCCCTTCAGGGCCTAGGGTTCCCCAGCTAGGCAAAGCTTCAGTTTTTGTAGCAAGACATGAAACAAGGAAAATGGGTGGGATCTCTGGTCCTATGATGTACGCCAAGTATTTTAAAGATAAACCAAAAATCCCAATTTGTTTACCATACACCCCAGGTCATGAGGTATCTTCAAATACAGGACAAGAATATCCCAAAGCACTGATTGGGGGGAACAAAAAGCCAACAGGCCACAAACAACAAAACTCGAACTGGTTAGAAACCCACGAAGCAGCCTGCAATACCCACAGAGCAAAGGTCATGTCTGCAAAGGCTCAAACGTTCAGCTGTTAAAAATTCATAAAGGAATTAACTAAAGACCAGGTAAGCAGCCTTCACCAAAACCAGACAAAACCTCAGCTGCCAAAACTTTACATTAAAAAAGTCCAGGAAGCACCGACACTCCTGGTAGTATGAGCAGTCACTGAGAATGGAGGAACTTTGCCTGATAAAACATACTCACATTCCAAAATGGATAGAAGCTCCACTCCTACCTATATATTTCAAACACCATTTTTTATCTTCAACATCAATTCTGTAACTACCTTTTCATTATAGACATTTTAGTATCCTCAAATGGAGATGGAGATTTGAAAAAGAGAGAGGAGGGTGGTGAATGTGAGGCTACTATCATCTGCATATAAAACATGCCTTTTTTGTAGAAAAGTAAAATCCACATATATAAACACACACATCACAAGAAATGTTAAAATTGAATTCCAGCTAGCCTGCTCCTGTAAATTTGCTCATATACATCAAAATGTACAATTACTAGCCTAATTGCTAATAATTATACTATCTAAACATCCATCTCATTTTATGCTACATGGCCATCCATCAAACACATAGATTTCCTGCAATAAAATAGAAAGCAAAAGGTTGAAACAAAGGATGATCATCTCACATAAATCGAACAGGTTTGTCCTAGAAAGTCCTTGTCCTACTTGTCCTGATCTATTTCCAGAAAAGATCTGCCATACACATTTATAAAAGGGGAGCTTAGAGCAGGACTAAATGATTCAAGCAGCGAATGGTCACTAGGTTATAAGTTGTAAGGTCGTGCTAAACCTATCCCAAAATAAACTTCATTGCTTCATTCATGCAAAGAAATATGAACTGTGAATAAAAATAATTGACACTGTCACTTGTGGTCCAGATGAAGTAGATTGATAGTACAGAGATTGTCCCACAACAATGTATATTGGGCTTTTCACCTCCCTCTCATACCAGTGCAATCAGTATAAAGTCCTATAGGCATGCACACAAGGTCCTGGTCCAGGACGTCAGTTATATGGAACGCAGTCTGCTGCCCTTGTGAACAGACCTTCCCTCACAGGAACGTGTACTGATTAAAAGTTGCATCACACGTTGATGCATCTGAAGCAGTCAGGACGCCCCGCGAAAGCAGTCAGGCTCATTTATTGTGCAGCTGCCTGATCCTTTGGCCATCCAGGCTCCTATGGAATATGGAACTGTCGATGATAGTGGTGACATCCAGTGAAAGCAATCTGCCATTGATTACAAGTATCTTATAAGTACTATGTGCTCTTACAGAGATTCTGTCTATACTAAGGCTGGCCATACATGTTCAACTTTTGTTGTACAATTTTCTGTCAGATCTACCACAAACCACATAATGTGAGGTCAAAGCTAAACAACACATTCACTTGTATCCAATTAGGCAGGCCTTCGTACTACATACTTGAAGGTAAATTTCAAGAAAATCTGACAGAAAACTGAAAGAAAATTGTATCATGTATGGCCAGCCTAACAGTTTCTAAATATAGGAAATACCCAATGACAATATACAATACTTATGGAGTATTGTCCCCTGTCCAAAAGGGGATGAAGACTGTTGCTTGGGACAGTGACATACCAGTTGTGTCTGTGTGAAACGATAGTCTACAGAAAAGTATACATATATATGCCATGTTATAGGATTGGAGTCTGCCTGTGGTAAAGGAATCACGCGTCAAAGTTTGATCTGAAGTGTATTTAATACATGTTCCTGTGAGGGAGGGTCAGTCCACAAGGACAAGAGAATGTGTTCCATATAATTGAACTCCTCTGGACCAGAAACTTCTGTGTGCATGCCTAGAGGACTGTATATTGAATGCACTGGTGTGAGGGAGGCGAAGAGCCCTATATACATTGTTGTGGGGACAATCTGTGTACTATCAATCTACATCCTCTGGACCATTCGTGAAAAACTTGGGTTATAACCCTCCCTCGCTGTGTCCAAAATGAAAAAAAAAAAGAATTGCCTATATTTTTTTTTTTTTTTTTTAAGATGGAACAAAGAGACCACCTAAGGTAAAACTGATGTCTCTCAAGAACCTGGCTTCAAACAGCCAAGCCGTTAAATAAAGCAACTATAAACAATGGGAGACCAGACTTTACAACAGAAGGTTGGGTACGCCGCCAATTCAGACACTCTGCGAGCAGAAGTGATAGCCACCAAGAAGGCAACCTTCTGGGACAATGAAAGCAGAGAAATCTCCCGAATGTTCTCAAAGGGAGGCTTTTGAAGAACAGACAATACCAAAATTGAGATCCCAGGGCGGTAGCAGGGACCGCCTTGGAGGTGCCATATGGCGCACTCCCTGTATGAAGTTATGAATCAAGGCATGCGTAGCTAATGGGCGTTGAAAATATATAGCCAAGCCGACACTTGGCCTGTGATAGTTCCAAAAGCCAACCGCTGTTCAACCCCTTTCTGCAAAAAGGCCAAAAATCTAGCGAAAACAAGCGAGGGTGCACCTTCAGCCACTCACACCATGAAATGTACGATTTCCACATAAAATGATAGATCTTCCTGGAAGTTGACTTCCTTGCCTTTAAAAAGCATAGGAATCACAGAATCAGAAAGACCTATCTCTCAGCACCTGGCTTTCAACAGCCATGCCCTTAAAGCCAGTGACTGTAAAGCAGGGATGGAAGATCGGGCCTTGAGACAGCAGATCTTCCCTGAGAGGAAGTCTCCAAGGAGCACTGGCGACCAACCTTACCAGGTCTGCGTACCAAGACCGGCGAGGCCAATCTGGAGCCACCAGAATGACAGGAATCCCTTCCACCTCTATCCTGCGGAGAAGTCTCGGCAGGAGTTTCAGCAGAGGGAATGCATAGATCAGCCGATACTGACCCCAAGGAGCCACTAGTGCGTCTGTGGCGTCAGCTAGAGTATCTCGAGACCTGCCAACGAACCTCTGCACCTTCTTGTTGAGACGAGAAGCAAACAGATCAACTGCGGGAGCCCCCACCGGACACACAGGTGATGAAACACCTCTGGATGTAGGGACCATTCCCCTTGATCCAACACCTGACTCCTCAGGAAATCCGCTTGCCAGTTGTCTACACCTGGGATGTGCACAGCAGAGAGGGCTGGAACAAACTTTTCCACCCAGGCCAAAATCGTTGCCATCTCCCTGGCCGCCAAGACACTCTTGGTGCCCCCCCCCCCCAGGTGATTGATGTAAGCCACAGCCGTGGCGTTGTCCGATTGAATCCGAACCGGACAATCATGTCGCACAGTGGCTCAGACAAAGCTTTATTGCTCTGAGCTCCAAAACATTTATCGGCAGTTTGGACTCCAACACTGTCCAGGTTCCCTGGGCACAGAACGTCCCCCAGTACCCCTGCTGTCCGTGGTCACCACCGTCCAAAACAAGGACAAAAGACTTGCGCTGGCACAGTGCTGGAGAATGAAGCCAACATAACCGAACATACAGTGCCTTGTGAAAGTATTCGGCCCCCTTGAACTTTGCGACCTTTTGCCACATTTCAGGCTTCAAACAAAGATATAAAACTAATTTTTTGTGAAGAATCAACAAGTGTGACACAATCATGAAGTAGAACGAAATTTATTGGATATTTCAAACTTAACAAATAAAAAACTGAAAAATTGGGCAGGCAAAATTATTCAGCCCCCTTAAGTTAATAATTTGTAGCGCCACCTTTTGCTGTGATTACAGCTGTAAGTCGCTTGGGGTATTTCTCTATCAGTTTTGGACATTGAGACACTGAAATTTTTGCCCATTCCTCGTTGCAAAACAGCTCGAGCTCAGTGAGGTTGGATGGAGAGCGTTTGTGAACAGCGGTTTTCAGTTCTTTCCACGGATTCTCGATTGAATTCAGGTCTGGACTTTGACTTGGCCATTCTAACACCTGCATATGTTTATTTGTGAACCATTCCATTGTAGATTTTGCTTTATGTTTTGGATCATTGTCTTGTTAGAAGACAAATCTCCGTCCCAGTCTCAGGTCTTTTGCAGACTCCATCAGGTTTTCTTCCAGAATGGTCCTGTATTTGGCTCCATCCATCTTCCCAGCAATTTTAACCATCTTCCCTGTCCCTGCTGAAGAAAAGCAGGCCCAAACCATGATGCTGCCACCACTATGTTGGACAGTGGGGATGGTGGGTTCAGGGTGATGAGCTGTGTTGCTTTTACGCCAAACATAACGTTTTGCATTGTTGCCAAAATGTTCGATTTTGGTTTCATCTGACCAGAGCACCTTCTTCCACATGTTTGGTGTGTCTCCGAGGTGGCTTGTGGCAACCTTTAAACAACACTTTTTATGGATATCTTTAAGAAATGGCTTTCTTCTTGCCACTCTTCCATAAAGGCCAGATTTGTGCAGTTCATCCAGAGTGATCATGGGCCTCTTGGCTGCATCTCTGATCAGTCTTCTCCTTGTACGAGCTGAAAGTTTAGAGGGTCTTCATAGATTTGCAGTGGTCTAAACTCCTTCCATTTCAATATTATCGCTTGCACAGTGCTCCTTGGGATGTTTAAAGCTTGGGAAATCTTTTTGTATCCAAATCCGGCTTTAAACTTCTCCACAACAGTATCTCGGACCTGCCTGGTGTGTTCCTTGTTCTTCATGATGCTCTCTGCGCTTTAAACTGACCTCTGAGACTATCACAGTGCAGGTGCATTTATACGGAGACTTGATTACACACAGGTGGATTCTATTTATCATCATTAGTCATTTAGGTCAACATTGGATCAGAGATCCTCACTGAACTTCTGGAGAGAGTTTGCTGCACTGAAAGTAAAGGGGCTGAATAATTTTGCACGCCCAATTTTTTAGTTTATTTGTTAACAAAGTTTGAAATATCCAATAAATTTCATTCCACTTCATGATTGTGTCCCACTTGTTGATTCTTCAAAAAAAAAAAAAAAAAAAATAAGTTTTATATCTTTAGGTTTGAAGCCTGAAATGTGGCAAAAGGTCGCAAAGTTCAAGGGGGCCGAATACTTTCGCAAGGCACTGTACATGTTGTGACTCAATCGAATCAAAGTGTTTAAGAACTTTGGATCCTTGTTGCATTTGACCAGAATCTCTCTTTGCAATGGTCTGGTATGGAACCGCCTCGAAGGTTGATACCATCAGACCCAAGGCCCACATGCAAGTCCACAGCGAGGACAGATTGTTCTTCAACACCCCCGGGTCGCCCCTTGCAACTTCTGCAGCTTGTCCAGGGGAAGAAAGACCCTCGCCAAAGCTGAACACAGAGTCAGGCCCAGATAATTCAGTCTCAAGGAAGGTATCAGGGCTGATTTTTTTAAATTGATGTTCCATCCAAACGTCTGTAGGGAGCTGACAGTGATCATCCGCTCGCTCATCAGAGCTGAATGAGAGTTTGTTCTCAACAGGAGATCATTCAGATACCCCAATACCGCAATCTCCCATTGGCGCAACAATGCCAACACCAGGGCCAGTACTTTGGTAAATACCCTGGGAGCAGAAGCAAGACCAAAGGGTAATGCCACAAATTGATAATGGTCTTCTGCTATAGCAAAACGAAAAAAAACACTGGTGTCCAGCGTAGATAGGGAAGTGTAGATATGCATCCTTGATATCTACGGAGGCCAAAAAGTCTCCCTGGTGTAGCGACACCACCACCCTGTGAATGGATTCCATACGAAACCTCTGAACCCACACACAAAGCGGTTCAGAGCCTTGATATCCAGAATTGGACGCACTTTGCCATCTTTCCGAGGCACAGGTTTGAATAAAAACCTTGAAAGCGTTCTTGAGAGGGAACTGGCACAATCACCCCTTGCGACAGCAGATCTTGTACCACCTCCCATAGATCCCTTAACCGATCTGGAGATAGGCGCAGATTGGATGGGAAGAAAATGTCCGACGGACGAGACTGGAATTCGATCTTGTACCCTGATCAGATCAGTTCTTGAACCCATTTGTCCGGAATTAAGGAAGTCCAAGGTTCCAGAAAGAAGCAAAGACGTTCCCCCCCCCCCCCCCTGCAGAATGGATGAGGGTGCCCCTTCATGCAGACAAGGATTTGTCTGCAGATCTGGACTGGCCGGTCATTGAGTTACCTGATCATGACTTCTTGGAACTCCCAGAAGACCTGAACGGCGTTCCTTTGTCTTGCGACCTGGAGGTACGAAAAATCCGCTTATGAGCAGTAAAAGAAGGCCCCCACCTATGACGCGGCGCCTTACCTTTAGAGGATTGGGGAAGAAAAGAACTCTAACCCCCTGTGATACCTTTGATCAACTCATCTAGAGAGGATCCAAACAGCCTCTCTCCTGTGAAGGGAACATCAGTCAAGGACTTTTTGGAGGCCTGGTCAGCAGACCAGCTTTTTAGCCACACCATGCGCCTAATAGCAATCCCCACTGCCGACACGCTGGCCACCAACGGAGCAGAATCCAGAGACGTATCACACAGGAACACCAATGCTTGAGCCAACTAACTGGTCCAGTAGTTCCAGCACCACAGGGGAGATCTGTTCAGCTTCCAAGTTACTTTTAAGTAAATTCACCTATCCAGGAGCCGCCTGCGCCACCAGAATGTTCACAAAGGTAGTCTTTAAAATGGACCCAGCTATCACATGGAGATGGTGGGACAAGGACTCCACCCGTCTATCCACTGGGTCCGCAAAAGATGGCGACTCTTCCACCGGTACCAGAGTCGCTTTATTTAATCCTGGAAAACTAGGTGATCCACCTTCGGCAGTACAGTCCACCAATGCTTGTTCCTGCATGGGGGCTGAGGAGGACAGGTCCTCTTCACCATCAGAATGTTAAGACACCGACCGCTCAGGGTGGGCTACTTCTGCAGTGGCCACATCTGCCTCAGAGTCAGAGGACCCTTCTAATGTAGGCGAAGGGAGAGGGCGTTAGCCGCTGGCAACACTTGAAATGACAAAATCCACCTTATCAGATTTTGCAAAAAAGCTGTGATTTCAGGCAAGGACTGTGACCCAGAAGGTTCCACAGTCGCTCAAAGGGGGTCTGCAGGTGAAAACTTATCCTGGGACTCCATGTTACACTGAACCGCCAAAACGCAATCCCACCGCGATTACAGCAGACCCTCAATCCCTGACTAATAGAACTATTAGAGTGGATGAGAAAATATACTACAGGGAACACCAGAAAAACTTTACCAGACCGTTCAGGAAACTGCCAGCATGTGCTCATGCAAAACAAAAGTGAAACTGACTGCACAGGAAGAGGAAAAAAACTCTGCCTCTACATTTAAAAAAGCCATGCCGCAAGCCTGTCCAGCTTGTTGACCTCAGAAAAATGGCTGCTCAAGGCATTCACAAAGGGATACTATAGAAATTGTCTGCCCATGCAATACGAGAACAGAAACATACATGATCCACTGCAAAACAGCAGCCCCCACAGCGCGCCATGTGGTCTCCAGGACCTCTAAAAGGGGTCCCGGAACAGTAGGCATCGGAAGGGCCCCGAACAAAGACCCCATCAGGACAAGCCACCCCAACCATAGCAGTGCTACAACAGCCGCAATATTAAAGGCAAACCACTAGGGGTAAGGGAGTACTTAGGAGAAAAGAGGACCAGTCCTCCGAGAAGCCAGCAGAACGGAGGGAGCCCCTTGGGTCAGACTATTCCAGAGAGGGGGCCCCTGTCCACCCCGAGACCGTCCGAGGTTTTGGGGGGGGACAATCTACTCACCATGTATTGTATAAGTCGCGCTAAATTGAAAAATAAACAAATAAATGTCCAACTGTTTAAAGTCCCAAATATCATAAAGTGACTAGTGATGTATGAAATCTTGTGCTGCTTCCAAAAGGTCCCGTAGGAATTGTGCTTACCAGAACGGCAATTTTAAATTGCAGAATTCATGTGATGAGATGAGTTCACGTGCCCAGGTGATTCAATGGAATTCTAGCGCAAGGAACTCCCAATATTGTGGTCGTGTATCATGTGAAGGAAAAATAATAATCCATAGCGTGATACCGTACAAGATTATCAATATTATAACTATGTAGGACTACAAATACTGTGAATCCTTCACCAATTGTGCAGCCGCTTACCAAAATGACTAGTAAAAGGGCATGTAATCAAATCAGAAGAAAAAAGGACCGCCACCAAACGTAGAGCCTCTTACCAGATAGATCTGTATAGGTGTATTCTATCCAAGTATAGAAAAGGTGAACCACCACCAGACATAAGGCCTCTTACCAGATGGAAATGAAAAGCCAGCAGACCATTGAATCCACATGCACCAATATCAGCAAGCCACCCAAGAGCGTATAAAGCCTCTTACCAGACCATAAGAAAAATGCTCGATAACACTTGGTATATTTTCCCAATGGAGAGGTAACCTCAGGGTCCCAATGACAATCCGGGCAAATCACTGATAAATACCACGATGTACCGCTTATTGTGCCTAGGTGGCCTCTCGGACCCCCTATGCCGCAAGCTGAGCCACTGTGTTTCTCAGGGTTGCAACGCCAGACCAGCCGATAAAGGAAAGAGAAGGCGCCAATAGTGTAAAAACTTCCAACAGATTTATTCACATAAGGTAGTATACTTACAAACAAAGAAGAAAAATTAGCGAAGGATGTAGAGCCGCCGGCCGGACGGCAAGGCGCATCCGTTCCCTCGATAAGCTTCCGGAGATGACGTCAGCACGCCGTGACCTAACGGCGTTTCGTCCGAGGAGATGTTATCAAAGGTACGGACGGCGTGCTGACGCCATCTCTTATAGTCCTATCAACCGGATATCCGGATAGAGGTAAACGACTCCGCCATAGAGTCGGAGACCAGAGGACCGGAAGTCCGGGAATGGTTGAAATTCCTCAACATATTCCAAAAGACATAATCATATATTGTAATACAATTACATTATTATTCTGTGCGTCAGTCTCCACTATATCATCGCACAAAAAAAAAGAAAAGTTAAATTAAATGCATTTCGGTGATTTCAGCCCATCCAGA
The DNA here is from genome assembly GCF_965119305.1 of Pelophylax lessonae. Lineage (NCBI taxonomy): Eukaryota > Metazoa > Chordata > Amphibia > Anura > Ranidae > Pelophylax > Pelophylax lessonae. The sequence goes on from NC_138772.1 coordinate 105,165,381, forward strand.
ACTCGGCGCCATCTAGTGTTCCTATAAAGGAAACACAACGGATCGAGCCACCATAAGAATCCTCCGGGTGCTAGAAAGGCCACTTCACCAGAACTGCATATAATATATAATATACTTAAAAAAAGAAAACTTTTAATTCATCAAAAAATCTAAATTCGAAATTACACCCACATATTCCATTAAATAATAGGTAAATGTGGACATCATACAATCCCAAAACTCTCTACTCCCATTCTGAGTACATTAAAGGATAAACTCCCCAAACTATGACAAGCTCAAATGAACTATAATTGGCCACCTATGTGGGTGACCAGATCGTAGTCTTGTCTATTGTTAAAACAATGTCAAACATAGATCCAAAACAAATTGGATCCATATTGGTGATCTATTTATGAATTATAAAAAAACTAAATAAAAAATAAATAAAAATTGTGGCATCTGTAAAATGTAGAGAGTATGGACAGATATCGTTCAAATAAAAACTTTGCCCGCGGAATGGTGGCTCGATCCGTTGTGTTTCCTTTATAGGAACACTAGATGGCGCCGAGTTCTGGATGGGCTGAAATCACCGAAATGCATTTAATTTAACTTTTCTTTTTTTTTTGTGCGATGATATAGTGGAGACTGACGCACAGAATAATAATGTAATTGTATTACAATATATGATTATGTCTTTTGGAATATGTTGAGGAATTTCAACCATTCCCGGACTTCCGGTCCTCTGGTCTCCGACTCTATGGCGGAGTCGTTTACCTCTATCCGGATATCCGGTTGATAGGACTATAAGAGATGGCGTCAGCATGCCGTCCGTACCTTTGATAACGTCTCCTCGGACGAAACGCCGTTAGGTCACGGCGTGCTGACGTCATCTCCGGAAGCTTATCAAGGGAACGGATGCGCCTTGCCGTCCGGCCGGCGGCTCTACATCCTTCGCTAATTTTTCTTCTTTGTTTGTAAGTATACTACCTTATGTGAATAAATCTGTTGGAAGTTTTTACACTATTGGCGCCTTCTCTTTCCTTTATCGGCTGGTCTGGCGTTGCAACCCTGAGAAACACAGTGGCTCAGCTTGCGGCATAGGGGGTCCGAGAGGCCACCTAGGCACAATAAGCGGTACATCGTGGTATTTATCAGTGATTTGCCCGGATTGTCATTGGGACCCTGAGGTTACCTCTCCATTGGGAAAATATACCAAGTGTTATCGAGCATTTTTCTTATGGTCTGGTAAGAGGCTTTATACGCTCTTGGGTGGCTTGCTGATATTGGTGCATGTGGATTCAATGGTCTGCTGGCTTTTCATTTCCATCTGGTAAGAGGCCTTATGTCTGGTGGTGGTTCACCTTTTCTATACTTGGATAGAATACACCTATACAGATCTATCTGGTAAGAGGCTCTACGTTTGGTGGCGGTCCTTTTTTCTTCTGATTTGATTACATGCCCTTTTACTAGTCATTTTGGTAAGCGGCTGCACAATTGGTGAAGGATTCACAGTATTTGTAGTCCTACATAGTTATAATATTGATAATCTTGTACGGTATCACGCTATGGATTATTATTTTTCCTTCACATGATACACGACCACAATATTGGGAGTTCCTTGCGCTAGAATTCCATTGGATCACCTGGGCACGTGAACTCATCTCATCACATGAATTCTGCAATTTAAAATTGCCGTTCTGGTAAGCACAATTCCTACGGGACCTTTTGGAAGCAGCACAAGATTTCATACATCACTAGTCACTTTATGATATTTGGGACTTTAAACAGTTGGACATTTATTTGTTTATTTTTCAATTTAGCGCGACTTATACAATACATAATTTTTAGGGGTGTGGTCACACTTGAAGTCGCAGCTCACTACTTGTCACCTTTAGCGCGGTTATAACCTTCTTTTTAAATCTACTCACCATACCATGATACCATGGGGGCGCCACACCGAAACAGAACACCTCCCACCAGGGATAGGGGTACTGTCAGCCAGGGGAAAGCTGCGACTCAGGGTGTTCCGGGTCTTCGTGTCCCAGCGAGACGGTCCACTTGCAGGCTCGTCCCCATCCGTTGGGGCACAGTCGTGGCGAGACCTAGTTCTGGACTATAACCTTCTCACACTCGCTGGCTGGGCTGGAAGACCTTAAGGATCTAGATTATCCAGTGCGAAATCACAGCCGGCTGTTGCTTATAGTTCCTCTGACTCTTGGTCTGTCAGGAATAACTTGTGCAAAAAAATAAAAAATAACAACTAACACAAATTTCCCTGTTAAGACCGAAGTCCCAGCAGGGAACTAGGTCCTATTCCTAAAACTAGGCAGAAACAAACTAATGCTGATAGAGTGTGTTGGGCTATGCCTGCAGGGATAGCCCCATAGGCATGGTTAAGCTTTTTTCCTGCCAAGTGCCTATTCCTAAATTGGAGGAGCATAACACTATAGTCTCTAAAGAGATGGAGCTGTGTCTGTCGAACGATAGAAGAATTGCGTTTGCGTGCCCTAAAATTAGCTAGTGTATTTTTTTATTGGAATGTTATATTTTATAACTGTTGCGCTAATGTCATGTGACATTAAAAAAATGAAACTACTGATGACTCTTGATGTTCTAACCTTGCTCGAGCCTTACTGATCCCATCTAATCTTCTACTATCTATCTACCTCCTCTTCTTTTTATCTTTCCTCCCCCTTTCCTGGTTAAATCATTGAGAAAGAAACACTCCTGTATTACCAATCTCAATAGATACACTTGCTATACTGAAATGTTCTTATCTCATATGTTATGGCGGCTGTGTCCGCATGTCATTGTTAAACCTTTCAAAAACGAATAAAATAAAATAAAAAAAAAAAAAAAAAAAAACTACCAGAAATGTATTCCCTGGGGTGTCTGGTTTCAGAAAATATGTTTGGGGGTTTTAAGTAATTTTCAGGCCCAAAACCATTTTTGAATCATGTAAACCAAAATTGTTGACAAATTGAAAAAAAAAATGGCTTCGGGACTCCAGGCATGTAAAAACTGATGAAAAACGAATTTGTATTTCTTTGAAAAAACATGACTAAACTGATAAAGCAGACTAAACTCCCGTGTATATAGGGGCCTCTCTGTTCGTTTCATCAGTTCAGTCACATTTTTTCAAAGAAAAAAATGGATGAAAAAAAAAAAACTGTTTATCAGGTTTTTTTTACATCCACCAGCTAGAGTCCTTAAAAGTGATTGCAAAGTAAAAATGATTAAAAAACAACAACAAACCTGTCATACATTGATTTTGCACAAAGCAGCACCAATTCTACTCTTCTAGGGAGTCTAGCGGCGGGAACCAAAATCTTCTGCTGCATCTCAGCCAATTAGGATGACCGAGACTCGGGAGAGCCTAAGATCACATGCACATCACTGAATCAGATTGGGCTTAAGTATTTGGGGGGGGGGGGGGGGGGGGCTGAAGGTAAAGAAAACCTTCAGCCTTTAACAACCACTTTAACCACGAGTCCCAGAGACAATTTTCAATGCAAAAACAGACTGACTGTCTGCTTACGTGTATTTTTCGTCCAATTCGTTTTTTTAACGGAACATAAGGCTTTCATCTGTTCAAAATAAGCAAAATGTAAATGGGTGATCATCCATGTACATTCATTTTTTCATAGAGATGCACTGATGTCCATTTCGCATCCATTAACAGATGGTTTCAAAAATGGATAAATGGTGCACGTGTGTGAAAGGGGCTTAAGGGTGAAAAATCTGCCAGAAGTCGTGAGAACAGAATCCCAAAAAAAAAAAAAATCTTCAGGAGACAAGTAGGTACATCCATCACATTGCAATACTGGCACAAAACTGAGTCTTAGCTAAATTGGGAGGGACTATTGGCAAAGATTTCTGCCTTTTTTTCTTTTACCCTAGGTCCATTCACCTGAAGGTGGCAGCATAATCAAATGTCATTTATGCAAGAAACATTTCTAGGTATTTGTTTAAAATAGATAGAAAAATGTATTACTTCTTCAGTATTGTTGGCAGGATTTTGTTGTTGTTCTGCTTCCTCAGGTGCTTCTTCTGCTTCCTCCACCACATCTTCCACCACATCTTCCACATACTGCTCCTTACTCTTTTTCTGCCTTTTGTTTGGCTGTGAGAATTCCTCATCCTTGGCAGACAAGGTAGAAAAACATTTACAAGGAGAGCACATCATATTTAAATTTTGCAGCTATAAAGCAGGTGGTCTATTGGTCTTATGCATAACCAATATCAATAACTAAAGTATATCAGACTTAACAAAATGCTAATTGCCTCATATCCATCTGTGACTTTAGTATGCCCTCCAACATTAATGGTAACATTTTTTTTTTTTTTTGTAAATTCTATATCTTGGGAGAATAAAAGACACAAGCTGGATATTTATAGACCCTAGGTTTCAAATTGTTACCTTCATGATTGGACACTGGCAAAAGGTTTTGGACATACCCCTATAACCCTAGCTCATTTTGTAAGACCTCCAGAGTAAAACCGGAATGGAAGATGGGGAGGGGGGGTCCTGTACTCCAAAATATGGGGATTTACAGGCAAGCTGAAATTATTTTTATCTTTTTCTGGACACAGGCTGGATATTCATGGACCTCATCCACAATGAGTCAAAGGGGTGACAAAAAGGCAAACGGAATGATGCTAACAAAACAGAGAAGAATCAAGGACCCAAAAGCGTGCCACTGAATAATTCCTGCCCTGAAGGTGTCAGTTTATGACGAAATGCTTTGGGCGGAGCCTCCCGTGACATCATCGCATACAGGCAGTGAACTGAAAGTATGTGCGGTTTTGCCGGCTAGGTGATTTTATGGTCATGTGCAATCTACATTTGTGTTTGTAAGTGCCGGTTTTACTAAATAAATGGTGTTGTATGATCTCTACACTATGAGCAGCATATAGCTGCTTATTTTTTCATGATTCTGATTGTAAGGTGTATTGACCACCTATCTGAGAAAACTTGGACAGCAACATTGGGACTTGTGGAAAGAGAAGCTGTTGAAATTGTGCAGCTATGGGCTGAGCGTTTATAGACCACTCTAAATAAGGGGGTAATTTTCATCTGCAAAGCCCACAACTTATTAACCAGTGTTGCCTGTCACCAGGAATATTTGTCTATTTGGAAATCAAGAGTTTCACTTACAGGATAATGTTTTAAGACAATGTTTACCCTTTTACTTAAATAAGATAAATTTTTTAAGTGTATCTGTGGCCACTATATTTGTCATTACTTGACATTGGTCATCTATTAGCGCAACACATTATTTATAACTGCAGCCAGAAAGCTGCATCTGCAGGGACCAGAATATCTACTTGATAGAACTTGATGAAGTTATGAAATGAAGGCCAGGTGGTGGCTTTAGAAAGCTGAGCTACAGACATGGGATATCAGCCCAGGAAACCTCCACTGACCTGGTGAAGTATGCAAAGGTGCTGGGGGTACCGTATCCTTTAGATCCTAGGCTCTTGCTGTGAGTGGATCAATCTCGCAATGGCAGACATGGTAGCAGAGTATCCTTTTTCAAGACCCTTTTGGCAAGACAAAGTGTCCATTTTTCGAGAGAGGGGCTGAGGCTTTCAGACTCCGATAACCCGACCCTATCCAAACAAAGAGGTTTTCTTGGCAGGTTTATGGGTAGTGCACAAGAAACGAAGGACAATGTCTTCATTAAGGGGAAAGGCTGATGCCATTCTAGGCAGAAAAGATGGTCTTGGATTCAAGACCTTGTGAAGAATTCAGAAGGGCTCATTGAAAGAGGGCCACTAACTCTGAAACATGTTTGAAAGATGTGATAGCCACCAACAAGGCGATGTTCAGGAGAGATCTACATAGGTGAGTTCCCAAATGGGTTCAAAGGGTGGGTTTTGCATAGCAGAGACCCAAATTCCGATTCCAAGCTGTAATGGGAGTCTGATCCATGAGCCACCTCAAAGGAAGTTTTACCAAGTGAAAGTAAAGCTAAAAGGTGTTTGGAAAACAAAGGTCAAAACTTAGAAGCAGGTTTTGGTCAAGTTCCGACTGCAGGAAAGTCAGAATACATAGCACCAAGCACTCTGAGAATTTGAAATGCCTGTGTTCATACTAGGTGAAAAAGGATTCTCAGGTACAATAGTAGATTTTTCTTGAAACAGCATTTCTGGGGTTGGGTAATATGTTAAAGAGTTAGATATACCCCTGCTCTTCAAGACCTGGGTTTCAGCAACAATCCAGTTAAAGCAAGGGACTTAGAAGCAGGATGAAGTAGAGGGGGGCCTTGAGACAGCCGGTCTGGCCTGTTCAGAAAAGGCCAGGGGTCCCATCCTATAAGTTTTAGTATATCTGTGTATCAAGCAAAGCTAAAGTCTGTGCTAGTAAATATATATTAGCAATTAGCAAAAAGAACAAATACATGGGAATCTTAATAAGCCAAGATATAACTGGCACTATTGTGTATAATTTAACATCTGGACAACCCTACTCATGACATAGGAGCCTAAAACTGTTGATATGAAGGAACCATTCCCTTAGGTCCAAGAGGTAACAACTGAGGAAATTTTCATGCCAATTGTCCACTCTAGGAATGTGAACAGCAGAGATTGTTGGACAGTGCTTTTCTGCCCAGGAGATCAGACTTCCCTCATAGCTGACTGCCTCCTAGTACCCCCCCCCCCCTTGTTGATGCACATAGGCCAATGCCATAGTAATGTATGACTGCACCCAGATTATTGGGGGGGATCCAGTAATGCAAAGTCAATTTCAATGCTCAGAGTCATTTTAATGCTCTTTGCTTCCCTGGGTAACCAGGTTTTCTGAGCTCTGAGGGATTAAAAACACACCTTCCCAGCTTGTGAGGCTGGCATCTTATCACCTTCCATGAGTGTGGGGAAATTACTTTCCTGTTCCCAAGGTGGGATTGGCAACCTTGCAAGCTGAGCAGATCAAGTGACTCGAGAGAAGCATAGGAAGTGGAGAAATGGAGTGTGTTTTCTGAACACCAACAGAAAACTTGGAGGGGCCTTAAGGTGAACTAAGCGAAAGGGTACAGCCTTCCAAAAGTCTGCCCCCACCATTCCCTTTGTTTTTGATTATCCAAACAAAAGCCTGAAGAATATGAATAATCCTTTGGCCATTTGCAGAGTTTTGAGGGAGATTAATCTTTCAGATGGTGGTCTTCTTGGTATCCTGAAACTGGATGCCCTAGGGCAAGTGGGGTGCAAGTACCTTTGTGAATACTCTGGGTAAAGAGGATAGACCAAATGCAGTGCAATAAAGTGCAAGTGTTTATCGTCTACTGAGAAGCACAGGTTGTGCTGATGATATTGGGGAAGAATATAAAATGTCTACTGATGCAAAGTACTCCCCATCTCTTGTCTTAGGAGACATAAAAACAGACCTTGCGGATTCCATGCAAAGCTTGGGAACGCCAAAATACTTGTTCACATATTTTAGATCAAGAAAAGGACTTCTACCCCCCCCCCCCCCCCCACGATGGGTCTTGATACCATAAACAGGCATGGATTTAATCCTTTGAACCAGTCCTCCACAGGCCACTGGTTGCATTTCTGAGATAGAGCTTAAATCAGAGCTTAAAATCAGATGCAGTGATCAGTGTTAAAAACTGGGTCCTCCTCTGCTGCAAGAAAAGCAATCCTACTCTGTGCTTTGCAGTCATCAGAGCGAATATTTACCCGAGTCTTTGTGCAATTGCCTTTATCCTGGTTTCTGCCATTACCATCAGTGAGGATATTTCCTTGTGAGATTAACGCACAGAATAGGGGGCATAAATGGGATATTCGTGTTCAAGGAAGATATACAAAAACCCAGATGTCGATTATCCTGTAGTTTAGCAAAAGGGCAGGTGGAAATCAGCAAGCAAAAACAAACTAAGGTCTCACGGAGTGGGGTAGTGCTATAGGGGGAACGTCTAAAAGTTTTGCCAAAGTCAATTACCTGAAGGTAGCCACCTCTAACTCATGGTATATACAGTAGCTCACAAAAGTGAATAGACCCCTCACATTTTTGTAAATATATTATATCTTTTCAGGTGACAACACTGAAGAAATTAAGCTTTGGTACAATGCAATGTAATGAGTGTACAGCTTGTATAACAGTGTAAATTTGCTGTCCCCTCGAAATAACACAGCCATTGTTGTCTAAACCGCTGGCAACAAGAGTACACCCCTAAGAGAAAATGTCCAAATTGGGCCTCCCGGTGTCATGTGACTCGTTAGTGTTACAAGGTCTTAGGTGTGAATGGGGAGCAGGTGTGTTAAATTTTGTGTTCTCTCTCTCATACTGGTCACTGGAAGTTCAACATGGGAAGTTCAACATGGCACCTCATGGCAAATAACTCAGAGGATCTGAAAAAAAGAATGGTTGCTCTACAGAAAGATGGCCTAGGCTATAAGAAGATTGCCAAGACCCTGAAACTGAGCTGCAGCACGGGGGCCAAGACCATACAGCGGTATAACAGGACAGGTTCCACTCAGAACAGGCCTCGCTATGGTCGACCAAAAAAGTTGCGTGCATTTGCTCAGCGTCCTGCCTACAATCAAGCATGGTGGTGGGAGTGTCATGGCCCGGGGCTGCATGAATGCTGCTGGCACTGGGGAGCTACAGTTCATTGAGGGAATCATGAATGCCAACATGTACTGTGACATACTGAAGCAGAGCATGATCTCCTCTCTTCAGAGACAGGACCGTTCAGTATTCCAACATGACAACGACCCCAAACACACCTCCAAGACAACCAATGCCTTGCTAAAGAAGCTGAGGGTAAAGGTGATGGACTGGCCAAGCATGTCTCCAGGACTAAACCCTATTGAGCATCTGTGGGGCATCCTCAAATGGAAGGTGGAGGAGCGCAAGGTCTCAAACATCCACCAGCTCTGTGATGTCATCATGGAGGAGTGGAAGAGGACTCCAGTGGCAACTTGTGAAGCTCTGGTGAACTCCATGCCCAAGAGGGTTAACTCCATGCCCAAGAGGGTTAAGGCAGTGCTGGAAAGTTATGGTGGTCACACAAAATATTGACACTTTGGGCCCAATTTGGACATTTTAACTTAGGAGTGTACTCACATTTATGACCAGCGGTTTAAACATTGATGGCTGTGTGTTGAGTTATTTTGAGGGGGCAGCAAATTTACATTGTTATACAAGCTGTACATTCCTTAGTTTATATTGTAGCAAAGTGTTGTCATTTCTTCAGTGTTGTCACACAAAAATGTTAGGGGCGTACTCACTTTTGTGAGATACTGAGAGATTATATATATATATATATATATATATATATACATACATACACACACAAATTATGAATTTAGATCTCTTTTTGAAATTACATGTTTTATTTCTGCATTTCAGATCAAATTTAAGTATATTTAAGTGATTCTTTTTATTAATCTGTTATCTCTGCAAGCAAATACTGTCCCTTCAATCTCTTCATTCAGACTTGGACAGCTATTAGTTACCAAGATGACTGGCGAAAGCAATCAATCATTCCTTTAGCGTAAGCACCTTAAAGATGTCTTTAGGAAGTCAATAATCTTTTAGCTTTAGATGACTTTATCAGATCTTGCTCAAAAGCATGGATAATAGCTTTTGCATTAAACAGTATGAACAATTGCCAGTGGACCCAAGACACAAAGCAGTTTCTAGCCACGAGGATACAACCCTCAAGGTCATGATTCTGTTTTGCCATCGAGCATGACAAAAGAGTGTTACTTGCCAACAAACAAGCTGTCAACACAAAGTTTGTCACAATCTAGATAAAGAAACTGGCAGACACTGATAATAGGTCTAATTTTAATCTCTCCTCCAGAAGGAGAATAGATTTCAAACCATTCTCAAACTCCAGGCACATGAAGCGCCACAATCAGCAGACAGAAAGGACAACTTACTTGAAATTCATCCAGAGGCTCAGTGATCTCAAGGTCTAAAACCTCATCAGTGGTTTCGTCATCCTGATATTCAATCTGCTCATCAGGTGCCTCGTAATTATCTTCATAAGACTCCACAAAGTCTTCTGCACCAGCTTCCATGTCTTCCACTTCCTCATACACCTCCTCATTCTCAGGCTCTTGAAGATCAGCTTCTACAGCTGGAGACTCCTCTTCTTCCTCCTTTATGCTCTGAGAGAGGTCAAATGATGACATGCCTCCTGTAGTTGCATTCAGACTAACAGTGACTCCCTGGGTACTATATATAAAAAAAAAAAAGCAATGTAAAATCTCTGGAGAATCCAACATGGAAAATATGATTTTTGGTTTACATATAAAATCTTTTTTTTAAGCAGCCTATACATGGAGCAAATTTCTTTCCTGCAAATCCGGCAGGCTGGTTGTACCCAAGTTGATCAACTTTGTACATTCAGCCTGCCCATACATGGTTCAAATGTCTGGCGGTTTAGCAGGAACCATCTATGGCAGGCCTTCGAATACATCATACAATGCGCCTCATTATTCATGACTACCTTGTCTACACTACCACCTTTAGGTGAATAAACACTGGGCAAAAGAACAATGCAGTTACTACCCTGCCCAGAAATAACCCCCTCCCGCCCCGCTAAAACTCCATTTAGTAGCAAGTAGTAAGGAACAGACAAAGAGGGGAAGGATCTCTGTGTCCTGTGATGTAATCCAAGAAAAGGATTTTTACACGTAAACCAAAAATCGTATTCCTTAAAATCGTACATCACAGGGCACATCATTTTAATTACTACTTATGATGTCCCAAAGCACTGAACATGAGGGGTAGGCAACACAACATAGCCAACAAGCCCAAAACAGAAAAGGGGAAAGCCCACTGAAAGCCACCAGGAAGATAGAGGTGTGAACACCTACCTGGCAGATCTTAATAAAACATGAAAGGAAGACCATGTAGCAGCCTTAAAAACCTATAACAGAAGCTCGATGCTGAAATCGCTCAGGAAGCACCGACATTCCTGGTGGAACGGAACCTGATCCTTAAAGTGTTACTAAACCCACAACAGTAAAAACAGCCTGTATACACAGTAAAGCATGATTGTTATACTTACTGTGGAACTTACAGGGTTAATACTCTGTATTGTGTATAAAGGCTGTGTGATCCTGTATCTCCGTTTGTATCGCTAGTTTTTTTTTTTTTTCTTCCTTTCTTTGGAGAGTGCATGTGGATCAGCACAGGGTCAATCAGCACTGACTAGACTGATAGGACAACTAGGGAGAAATGAAAACTCCTACAAGCTTTAACCAGACACTGATAGAAGTCACAAGACTGCTCTAACTGCTGATGAAAAAAGGGTATTTAGCAGTTTGAATTTACTAAAACTATTGCATTTCCATGTTCTGTGTACTGTGGGAGACCAGATATAGTGAATGCAGGGTCCTGGGTTTAGCAACACTTTAATACCCAAGAAATAAGTTGACAAAACCAGCTACGTATCCTTACAGAAAAGCGTAGCCAGCTCGGACGCCGCAAGCCAAATTAAACAACAAAAAAACAAAAGAAACTTCCAGGGTAGGGGAGAAGAGGTAATGTCCTGGAGAACCTCTAATAGATGTATGCAAAACGCACAAAACCAAACTAAGGTCCCCTGTAGAAGAGAATCAATCTGTGCGACACCCTATACAAAGGCTTTTACCAAAAACAGACGCAATACAGTGCATCCTGAAAGTATTCAGACCGCTTCACTTTTTCCACATTTTATGTTACAGCCTTATTTCAAAATGGATTAAATAATTATTTTTCTCACAATTCTACAAACAATACCCCATAATGACAACCTGAAAGAAAATCGTTTGAAATCTTTGCAAATTTATTAAAAATAAAATCCACTATGTAGATGGACATTTTATGGATGGATAAAAATAATAAAAAAAAAAAATGGATGCTGATTGATGGACAAAAAAAAAAATACACAAAAACAATAGGTTGAATAAATGGATAATACATAATTGGCTATTAAATATATGGAATATTGTGTAAGCGGACCCATGTACAGATGGACACCTTAAAGTGCAGTCGGATGATGTGTGTTAAGGATAAGATAATGATTGGAAAACAAATTAGAATATTACATCCTAATGTTTAAAGACCACTTTTTTTTTATTGTTTAGAAAGGAGGGGGAGCAGAAGGGGGAGGGGGAGGAGAGGGAAGGGGGAGGGGGAGGAGAGGGGAGGGGGAGGAGAAGGGAGGGGAGAAATGTATCCATACCATAGTGTTCATTTAAAAAAAGGGTTAAAATTAATAGGAGACAATGAGTATCCATAATGGAATACTAAGGATAGGAAAGTGTGTGTAAATGTACTCATGCACAGATGGACAAAATGTACAGATGTATACATTGTGTATTCAGGTAAAATTATAATTAACCACTTGCTTACTGGGCACTTAAGCCCCCTTCCTGACCAGGCCAATTTTCATCTTTCAGCGCTGTCACTTTTTGAATGACAATTGCGCGATCATGCTACACTATACCCATATGAAATTTTTATCATTTTTTTTCCACACAAATAGAGCTACTTTTGTTGGTGGTATTTAATTGCTACTGAAGGTTTTTTTTTAGTTTGTTATATTTTGAAAACAGACAATTTTTCTCTTTCGCCAGATGAGCACTGATGGTTGCCACTGGTGGGCACTGCTAAGCAGTACTGATATGCACTGGTCTGCACTGCTTAGAGGCGGTGGTGTTCCTGTGTGGGACCAATGTCCCATTTAAACATGCCAGTAATTGGCTTTTTTTTTTTTTCTCTACACGCTGTCAGCGTGAGGGGGGGGGGGGGCAACTACCAGCTTCTGTTTACATCACATGATCAGCTGTCATTGGCTGACAGTTGATCATGTGGCAAAGGGCTGGGATCAACCCCTTACTCCGATCTGTGATCAGCCAAGTCTTATGGACTCACTGATCACAGAGTGGGGCGTGCAGGGAGCACATGCACGGGACGCATGCATGGACGCCCTCCCGGCAATTTAGGCCCACACTGTAGCACATTCATAATCTAGTATTAGTTTCAATTTCTTAACTGAGTGTAAATGGAGCAAGGGTGTTTATAGTAAATATCCAGTAAGTTTCTTATTCACATAATTTTTTTGAACCTTTCCGCCTTGGAAGAAATGTTGGTAATGTGGTCTATTAGCCATACTTTAAGACAGCTTTTGGATTTGTTGTGGACAGCATTAATGTATCTGGGCACACTATTCTTCCTTCCTTCTTGCTCAATAGCATGTCTGTGCTCACCAAATCTTACCCTAAAGCCTGGTACACACTGCGTTTTATTCCATTCAATCAAGCAGATTAAAACATTTTTTTTAAATCCGTTTAGAGCCACTGTACTACCCCGTTTCCCTGAAAGTAAAACATCCCCCGAAAATAAGACCTACTTACAGTTTTGCCTCTCGCTGAAATATAAGGCCTCCCCCGAACATAAGGTCTCCCCGATAATAAGGCCCCCCCTGAAGCTACAATAACTCTGGACCGTATTGGCGAGCAGCTCACTGTTGGCCGCAGCGCAGCTGGAGCAGACAGGAAGCGTGAGGTCTCTTTTAATCAGAGAATGAAGGGGAATAAGGGAATGGCGATGCCTAATAATATAATAAATACAAAAAAGTATGGTTGAAGAGTGATTTAGATACATAGTATACAAAATCAAATAATCAATGAATAAAAATATCTGTGGAGAAAGTGTGGTCGTAAAGTGACTATATGTTAATGGATATGTATAGGATTCAAAGAAAGCCAAAATAAATATAGGATTATAAAATACTGGTAATGACAATAAATATGTATATGATACAAAGAAAACCAAGATAAATATATAAGGCAATAGTGGTATGCCGTATATAAAAAATATGGTAAAAATTAATAAAAATATATAAAATATCATTGCATCAAAGTGGTAATATGTGCATAAGTGTCTAGAGGTGACAAGTGCACATATAAAATATGGTATAAAAATATATGATACGTGACCAATAATAAGTGAAAATATATAGTGAAATGGTCAAAATAGGTGACTTCAGTGAGAGGTAGTTAGATCAAATAGCAAGTAGTGCTATAAAGTGACTGAGTGGTAAAATATAACTAAAGAGGATACAAAATGGTGATCAAGTGGCTAAAAAAAGTCCAATATTTAATGGAAAGCGGGTGATAAAATCTTCGTGTAAGTAATACACATTAGGTGACCCCGTGGTGGGTGGTGAGGCGCTCCGTGACCCCTTTAATAGGTAGCCCACTCACCAGAAATACATACCCCACACAGGGGTATAGAGCGGGTATATAAAATGAATGGTGGTCCTGTAGGTAGATCCTTGCTCCCTCTGTGGGTCCTAGGATGGACGTACTTGAGGGTCCCTGTAGGGTACCGGGGTATAGAAGGATTCCTATAGGAGGATGGCCAGGATCTGATGGGGTCCTGTCAGTGTGGGATGGTAGCTCCGAGATTCCATGATGGGTCAGCCAGTTTCAATGGGACAGGTATAGTGCATCAAAGCCGTATGGAATAAGGGAAAGGCACATAGTGTAATACTGTAGGGTAGGTATTTTATTTGTAGATCAAAGGTAAAAGGTACTCACATTTGAAAAGGTATAAACAAGTGGTGTATTGTGCGTCTGGAATGCAATGCGATCCACGCTGAATTTCGGAACCGGAAGTGATGCGACACGCTGTACACGTTTCGTAAGCATACGTCTTCTGAAGGGCTGCTGAAGACGTATGCTTAAGAAACGCGTACAGTGTACCTTTTACCTTTTCTACCTTTGATCTACAAATTTCCCTTATTCCATACGGCTTTGATGCACTATACCTGTCCCATTGAAACTGGCTGACCCATCATGGAATCTCGGAGCTACCATCCCACACTGACAGGACCCCATCAGATCCTGGCCATCCTCCTATAGGAATCCTTCTATACCCCGGTACCCTACAGGGACCCTCAAGTACGTCCATCCTAGGACCCACAGAGGGAGCAAGGATCTACCTACAGGACCACCATTCATTTTATATACCTGCTCTATACCCCTGTGTGGGGTGGGTATTTCTGATGAGTGGGCTACCTATTAAAGGGGTCAAGGAGCACCTCACCACCCACCACGGGGTCACCTGTGTATTACTTACACAAAGATTTTATCACCCACTTTCCAATAAATATTGGACTTTTTTTAGCCACTTAATCACCATTTGTATCATCTTTAGTTATATTTTACCACTCAGTCACTTTATACCACTACTTGCTATTTGATCTAACTACCTCTCACTGAAGTCCCCTATTTTGACCATTTCATTATATATTTTCACCTATTATTGGTCACGTATCATATTTTTTATACCATATTTTATATGTGCACTTGTCACCTCTAGACACTTATGCACATATTACCACTTTGATGCATTGATATTTTATATATTCATTTTTACCATATTTTTTATATACTGCATACCACTATTGCCTTATATAGTTATCTTGGTTTTCTTTGTATCATATACATATTGTCACTACCAGTATTTTATATTCTTATATTTATTTTGGCTTTCTTTGAATCATATACATATCCATTAACATATAGTCACTTTACGACCACACTTTCTCCAGATATTTTTATTATTTGATTTAATATACTATATATCTAAAATCACTCTTCAACCATACTTTTTTGTATTTATTATATTATTAGACAGCGCCATTCCCTTATTCCCCTTCATTCATTTTTATAATGTGTTGACTATAGGTCAGGGAGGCAGCAGCCTACCATCTATCTAATCGCATCTCTATCCAAATATATTACCACAAGCGCTTTTGAGTTTCACAATATGCATCTTTTAATCAGAGAGCCCGCAACGCCGCCAAGACAAGCTGCCGCCTGCTGCTCGCTCTGCCCTGACGGGAGTCTGGCTGACTCACAATGAGACAGTGAGTCGCGCGGGGCAGGAGTCGGGCACATTGTGTGGACACACACAGGGGTGACTGAGGTAGGGGGGAAATGTCTGATAAAGGGGTGGGGTGGATGTCTGGTGAAGGTGTCCACTGACACAGGGGTGGGGGGAGTGGGATCAATTAAAATGACACAGGAGGATCAGAGGGGGCAATCAAAATGACACAGGGGAATCAGAAGGTAGGGGGAGGGGGATCAAAATGACACTGGAGGATGTAATTTGCTGGTTTGTGATAACAACTACTACTGTACCGTATAAAAGGTAATACATTTCCTTTTTTTTTTTTTTTTTTTTTGTTCAACAATAAATGTGTACCATATTCTTCATGGAAAAATAAGACATCCCCTGAAAATAAGACCTAGCGCATCTTTGGGAGCAAAAATTAATACAAGACACTGTCTTATTTTCTGGGAAACAGGGTAGCAATCAGACGTTAGTACAGTGATTTTCCCAAATGAGCTGTTGTATTATGACAGAGGGACACTCCGATCAGTGCTCTCAGCTGGTTTTCCAACATGCAAGCCCGACAAAAGCCGGCTTCTGTCAGACCAGATGGCATACACATGGGCCAAAAGTAGGCTGATTTTTATTTAACTGGTCGATGTCTCCCGACATTAGGCCCGTGTACACAGGGCTTTAGGGGTTGAACGGTTCTGCCTATATATAATAATCCACAATGGCACGTAAGAGCATAGATCACAAAATCAGTGTAGCAGGTATAGAATTTTAGAGATAGGGTATTCTTTTCCATTGGTCTTAAAAGACTTTTGGCCATTTTGTACGAATGTGCATGATAGACATTACTTCTTTTAACATTGATATATGTCTGTCCGATTGGGAAAAGATTCTTTAATGTATTGGGGGTACACTCTCTCCCTTTGAGTTTACTGGGAGCGATCTTGCTTTTATTGTTACAGGCTCAACGATATAAGTGAACCTGGGCTGGAGGGGCAATATGACTCCAAATTTAGGATCCCGCAGGAATAATCCCTAGTGTTCAACTTTTTCCATTCTTTTTTTTTGGCTTATGATGTATAGGCTGAACCATTCAAATCATAAGGGTAAGATTTGGTAAGCACAGACGTGCCATTAAGTAAAAAGGAAAAATAGTGTGCCCAGACACTTTAAATCCACAACAAATCCAAAAGTGGTCCTAAAGTATGGATAATAGACCATATTCCCAATGTTTTTTCCAGGGAGTAAAGATTCAAATAATTATGGAAACAAACGAAACCCTTTGACACACAAGCCAAATGTTGGGAGGTTTGGTCATTTCAATAGAAACCAGCAGACATTTGGCCCGGTGCTGACCAGAGTGTTCAGGCGGAGGGACCAACCCCCTTTTTTCCAATAACTTATTCTAAAACGACCTGTTTTCAAACTCAATCATGTTTAATTATCATTTTTACCTAAATACACACTTTATCCATCTATACATTTTGTATTTTTGGCCATTTATATTAACACGTTTCTGTATCCTTTGCCAATTATCCAGTACCCATTCCATTATGGGTATTCACTATACTATTAATTTTAACCCCCTTTTTTATCATATGTATACTTTTCTCCCCCCCCCTTCTTCACAATAAAAACTTTTTGCCTTTAAAGGTTAGGATGTAAAATTCGAATTTGTCTTACAGTTATATTTCTCTTAATTATCCATAATACACTTAATCCGTCTGTACTTTATTGACCATCTGTACATAGACACACTTACACAATATTTAATATAATTTATTTACTAGCCAATTATGTACTAGACATTTATTCAGCCTATCGTTTTTATGTGCATTTGTCCATCAATTAAAAATGTTTTATCCATCTATACAATGTCCACCTGTACAGTTACTGAATTTGCACATTAATGAACATGTACACAAGGATTTATACATAAAGATACTTCTCATTTTCCAGGATTGTACATGTGCGTGGCTGCCGCTTTTTGGACAGGTGCTGGCTATGCAGTCTTCTTCCCTTTCCTGCATTCTGAATCAGCTCTGCCCCTCCGCTCCAGCTTACCATCGGTGTTGCCCCCCAAACTGCTAACCTCAGCTGTCTTGGGGCTGACCAGCCACCATTAGCTGTGCCTCCACAGCCTGATCGACATGCTTCCAAGCCTAATTTCTGCTGACCCAGCCGAGCTCTGAAGTTTCTCCACTTGGATGTATGCTATGCTTTTAAATCTAATAAATTTGAGTGCAGTTTTTAGTTTCGTTTGATCCTCAGTCAACAATCTACACTTGGACGGTGGCAAGTCCTATGATTTTCTTTTTACACAGATTCAAGGTTCCAATCCTCTTTAGGAGTGCTGCAACCATGTGACCGCCATTCTATATCACTGACTAGTATGGACCTATTTACACAAATCTTAAGGGACTTTAATCAAATTTGCTTTTTAATTCCAATTTACTTTTATCCATATCTTTACCCTAGCGCAATATAAAACTCACCCCCTCCAGACATCCGCATGCCTATGGGTGTTATGCTTGTGGCGGTCAGTCTTGCTATGCCTCATGGAACTTGTAGTTCTGCAACATCTGGAGGGCCACAGTTTGCATATTCCTGCTCTACACCTTTAAGTCTCATACACACTGCACCTGTAAAACTAGCATTTACATTTTTTCTGCCCCTAATTTCCCCTCTATGTCAGCCTGTGTGTCCATACACACATTGGTGTTCACAGGCACAGGTGTTTTTGTAAATGCATCAAAATTGTGTTCAGAAAAGGACCTTTTGGGCAAAAAAAAAAAAAAAAAGCCAGACGCTTCTAAGCAAAAGGCATATTTAGAGCTTGAGCATTCATTCACTTCAATGGCCAGAATAAGTTACTATTTTGGGCAATTAAATTGGCAAACACTCAAACACTTGACACGCCTGAACAGGTCTAAACGCTCCTAAATGCATTTGAACACTGCTTTTCTCCTGTCAAGAGAAAAGTGTTCAGAAGAACATAGGGTGCATAAGGCCTTAGGCTCCATTCACACCTGAGTGTATAGTTTTCAGGCGTTTTTTGGAGGCAGGCATTGACATCTAACAAAAAGGCTTGCAATCTGCCAAAAAAAGAGGCTCATGTACTTTTTAGAGCTTCAGGCGTTTTGCTTCAGGCGACAAAACGCTCATATGTGAACAGGGACCATTTAAATTAATGGGATTTTGCTTGTTGGGCGTTTTGAGAATTGAGAGAGGAGCGTTTTACGAGCTGAAAAACATGCAGGTGTGAACAGGGCCTTAAATGTACACAACAGGCAATGAATAAGCTACACTGAAGGTAAGATTAAGCTGCTGACAGCTGAGGAAGTCTGCCTGCGGAGAATTTGTGTGGTGGAGGGGACCAAAACAAAGTTCTGAACAAGACTACTTCAGAGCTGCTTCTTCCTGAAGAGAAACTTTTTGTTTCTCCTTGCTGGTTGATGCATACTACAGCCGAAGCAATGTCTGACTCCACCCTGACTGGGAGACCGCAGAAGTAGTCAATCTAATGTAGGAGAGCAAGCTGAATCAGTTCCAGAATGTTGCGATTGTCAACTCCAGCTCCTCTGGCAACAAAGTTCCCTAAATGAAGAAGTTCTCTAAAACACCCCCTCAGCCCAACAGTTATGTCATCTATCAGGAAAACCTTCCAACGCATCAGAAAAACAAGATTTTTGTAAGATCTTACTGTAAAACCTGTTTCTCTGAAGTCCACTGAGACACAGCCTCCATCTTCATTAGCCACTGGGTTATGCTGCCCCCTGCAGGAGTAGTTCTAGGCAGGAAAAATGTAAATCTTCACGCCCACGGGCTGTCCCCACAGGCATAACCCACAACCTCTGCTCTAGCAAACCAGTTTGTTTCTGCCTAGAGAAGGATGGTGATTCACATAGAGTCATTCTCCATCCTAATCGGTCCTTCCTCCCTAAGGTGGTGTAGGTTTTTCATCTCAAAGAAAACATTGTGTTGCCTTATGTCCTAAGCCCAAACATCCCAAGGAATATGCCTTGCACTCTTTGCACGTGGTTCAGTTGATAAAGGTTTATCTGAAGGTTACTGAGTCTTTTAGGAAAATGGACTCTTTGAAAATATTTGCCTACACAAAAAGATGTATATTTTTGTTAGCATTTTTCGGAAGCATATGGCAATTTGTCAATTTCTGGCCTCAGTTCCCGGTCCTCTGATAACCATACAAGAAAGGAAGGGTGCAACCACCACCAGTGCCTGAAGGAACGGACAACACTGGGGAAAGCTTAGAATGTGACATTCTACTAAAATCTAAAAATTGTGCATACCCATAGTTTTTTCCATATCGTACTGTCCTTTTAAGTAAAATTAATATGGAAAATAAAAAAAAAAAAATTAACAGGAGGTTTTAAAACCTTCTTACTCTATCCAGAAAAAAATAATGGGAATTTTGACTTATCTGTAAATTCCATATCTTGGTGTAAAGTACAGGATAGCAAGTCATAGATAATGGGATATATTCCGCTACCTTTAGGTGTTTGGACACTGGCAAAAGCTTTGCTGAAAACAACCAACCGACAATTGATTATGAAAAAAATGGTTAACTATTTTCATAATTGATTAGTTGCCTACATACTAAATGCATTATTTGTTTACATATCAGAAAAATACAGTGCATCACACATAAAGCTCAGTACACCGTTCAGACAGGTCAGTAAGAGAACGTGTGAACATGTAAGGTGCAATGCCTCATGGGACATGTAGTCCAAGGCAGGAGGAGTGATTCTAAAGACAGAAGTTTTTTTTTTTTGTTTTTTTTTAATGGCACTATACTATACTCTGTGGCTTGCTATAGTAGCACTCTGAAGGGAGGTGGGGCCAAGAAGTTCTAGTGGGGGACCCCAGAAGAGGAGAATAAGGGCTGCTCTGTGCAAAATCATTATACAGAGCAAGTATGACAAGTTTGCGGTTAAAAAAAAAAGTTTACAAATCACTTTAAGGTCTCTGTGTAAGGAAGATCAGCATCTAAACCCAGAGATGCTGGAGGCTGATAAAAAGAAAAAGAGGTAATATATTGCATTACAATTAAACCTAAAAGTAAAATTTTACCAGTATTACATAAAAAGTGTACATATATTGGACATGTCACTATTTTTCTAGGTAAATATTTTTCTAAAGGTACTACTCGCATGAAATTTTCACCACATCAGTAACAACCCATGCAATCCATACAAAGAAACCAAAAAAAATAGGTTGAGAAATTAAGTTATGTGTAAAAAAATTGAATGACATTCAATTATCAGGAAAGAGTATTGAACACGCCAACTTAAATTTATTTCATACTTTGTCCAAAATCCTTTGCTGGTAATGACAGGTTCTAGATGCCTCCTATATGGAGAAACTTGTCTCATGCGATGCTCAGGTGTGATTTTGGCCCACTCTTGCACAGTCTCCAAATCTTGAAGGTTTCATGGGCCTCTTCCTTGAACTCTGATCTTTAGTTCTTTCCATAGATATTCTATTGAATTTAG
This sequence comes from Pelophylax lessonae, assembly GCF_965119305.1. NCBI lineage: Eukaryota > Metazoa > Chordata > Amphibia > Anura > Ranidae > Pelophylax > Pelophylax lessonae. The sequence continues at coordinate 105,186,735 of NC_138772.1, forward strand.
GTTAGCCGATTGGCTGGGCCATTTTAGCAGCTTTATTTTCTCTTTGAAACCAATTGAGGGTTTCCATGGCTTTGTGTTTGGGATCATTGTCTTGCTAAAATGTCCACCCTTGTTTCATCATCATCCTGGAAGATGGCAGAAGAGGATTATCAAGAATGTCTTGGTACATTTTTCCATTGATCCTTCCTTCAATGACATGAAGTTTTCCAGTACCGTAGGCTGAAAAACAGTGCCACACCATGATGTTCCTACCTCCAAACTTCACTGTTGGTATGGTGTTTTGGGGGTGGGGGGGAGGGAGAATGTGCAGTGCCATTTGACCTCCAAACATGGTGTGTATTAAGACATTAGAGTACAATTTTGGTCTCATTTGACCAGACTATATTCTCCCAGTATTTCACAGGCATGTCTAAATGTTGTGCAGCAAACTATAAACGAGCTTTAACATGCTTTTTCTTCAGCTATGGAGTCTTGCATAGTGAGCATGCATACAGGCCATTGCAGTTGAGTGCATTACTTATTGTTTTCTTAGAAACAATTCTACCTGCTAATTCCAGGTCTTTTTCTGAAGCCCTCTGCAAGTGGTCCTTGGCTCCTGGACAACTTTGAGAATTCTTTTCACTCTGTCAGAAATCTTGCGAGGAGCAGCTAGTCGTGGTCGGTTTATGGTGAAATGATGTTCATTCCACTTCCAGATTATGGCCCCAACAGTGCTCACTGGAACATTCAGATGTTTAGAAACCCTTCTGCAACCAATGTCATTAGTATGTTTTGCCACAATAAGGTTGCAAAGGTCTGGAGTGAGCGCTCTACTTTTACCCATTATGAGGTGTTTCTTCTGTGACACCTTGGTAATGAGACAACTTTTTAAAGGCCTTTAATTAGGCCATCAGTTGAAACTGAACCAGCTGATAATTTGCATTGACAAGGGGCAGGATTGCTTTCCAACTGCTGATAGATTTCAGCTAGTGTCTTGGCTTTCCATGCCTTTTTGCATCTCCTATGCTTCATGTGTTCAATACTTTTTCCCCAGTGTCATTCCATTTTTTAACACATAACTGAACTTAATTGTTTTGGTTCCTTTATATGCATCATTGCATGGGTTGTTACCAACATGTGCTGAAAATTTCATGTCATATTTAGTTATTAAAGGTGAAGGCGCCAGGTTTTAATGTTTTGGCCCTTGATGTAATGCAAATACCTGCTGCCCTTTTTTATTTTGATGTTGTTGTACCAAAAAAATGACAAATGTTATTATCACTAAAAGTCACCATTTTTTATATATACACAGATATATATTTTCACTTTTTACTAGGTTGATATTATTATAAAAGGTTTACATTATGGTATTATAAATGATTTTAAGGTCCACCTTTTATCGATTTATCTATTAATAATTTATTGGTAAATAAGGTTCACCTTTTATCTATAAATACAATTTATTGGTGACGACAATATATAAATACCCTTATTACACCTTGAATACTACCACTGATCACCAATACACGTATGTTATAAACCCACAATATTACCAGCGCCTATTTTTTCACCCGTTTAACCTTTAGAAATATACTTACCTAGAAAAATGTTGGCCTGTTCAATGCGCACGCGCGTGTGTGTGCGCGCATATATATATTTTTTTATTTATTACACATATTCACTGGAGATCAAAATTAGAGAACCATTTTTTTATTTTTCAGAAATAAGGTAATCTTCATTGCCCAACATGATAGAATTTTTGTTGTGGCTATACCATGCTAATAGATTAGTGTTTTTCAAAATAACCAAGCCACTTACAGACAAAAAAAAAAAAAAAAAACTATTTTGTAGAAAACACATTTGATCAAAATTAGAGAACAGCAATGACTGTAGCACGATAAAAGAATGCAACAAAAATTTCTGAAGGTTACAACAATCAACAATCAACAATTAGGAAGTGTTCAGGCTCTTGCTTTGAATAACTTCAGCACATCTGTGGCCACAGGACCTACTTCGTCTCACACTGCTCTCGTGTAATTTTGTTCCACTCTTCCAGTCTCTTTCACAGATCGTTGACCGTAGTGCTTTTCTTGGCCATAACTTTGTCACCAAGGATTTTCATCGAGACTCTGGGCTGACTATTTCAATATTTTCAGCTTCAAGAATTGCTCTACCGTTTTGCTGTGTGACAGGGGGCATTGTCGAGCATGCAAATTGCTGGCCGATTGGGCGATGAATGCAGGGAAGGAACTGCATGTTGTCGAAGAAGGTTCTGATAAACATTTGTATTCACTCTGCCATGTAGCTGCATAAGAGGCCCAACTCCTGCTGCAGAAAACATCCCTCAAACCATGACACATCCCCATCCATCTTTCACTGATGTCTTTACACACTTTGGGTTCAGTCTTTCCCCAGTTTGACAACGAACATAATGTTTCCCATCGAACCCAAACAAATTAAACTTGCTTTCACGACTAAACTGAACTTTGGGCCACTTCTGCTCGGTCCACACAACATGCTCCTCAGCAAAGGTTAGTCTAGCCTTTTGATTCCTTCTGCCAGTGAGAGGTTTGGTCACTGCAGAGTGGGCCTTCAGTCCAAATTCTCTTAAGGCTGGGTTCACACTATCTGTGGTGCAGATCACAGCACGGGGTCCAGTGCGTCCCCGTTCACTGTTTCAGGTGCACATTTTTGTCTGAATTCGGACCTGAAACTGAGCCTAAGACGCACAGGACCCTTCTGCAGTGCGCTCCTTGGCTACCCCGGAGATGTGAGAACCTGCTTCCTTGAGAGCCGGTCACACTCGCCTGTCATGCAAATTGAATGTGGGGAATTGACATAAGTGTGAGCACAGCCTAAACAGTGAGACACTTCATGACGAGACAGATCCTTACTCTGGTCAGCGTTGAACTGGCGAGCAATCACTGCTGTAGTGTTGAACTGTTTGCCCATTGAGATTCTCCGCATTACCCTGTCCTCTCTTGCATTTGTCTTTTGTGGACCGTGGATGACCAGCTTTCTTGGGGGGCTTGAATGTGTTAGTGACGCTGTAAAGATGCAATATTCTAGAAATCATAGATTTGGGATTCTGAACAGCAAACTTCTCTTGCTATGGTTGAAAGAGTCATCCCTTTGTCGTTCATCTGGACAACCAGATGCCAGAGGGTTTCAGTCACTTAAGAATGCCTCATCATCTTGCAAAGTCAGTGGAAAGTTTGGCTGCCAGTTAAATAGGGCTTGTCAGATAATTAAAGAAATTAGCACAAGGTGCCAGATTAACACCAAAAAACTGGGAAGTTTTTTATTCTGTGCTTCAAAATATATGTAACTTAAAAAATATACACACACACACACACATTTTATATATATATATATATATATATATATATATATATATATATATATATATATATATATATATATATATATATATATATATATATATACACACACACACACATATATATATATATATATATTATATATACACACACACACACACACGAGTGAGTGAGTGAGTACACCCCTTACATTTTTGTAAATATTTTATTATATCTTTTCATATGACAACACTAATACAAATTACACTTTGCTACAATGTAAAGTAGTGAGTGTACAGCTTGTATAACAGTGTAAATTGCTGTCCCCTCAAAATAACTCAACACACAGCCAATAATGTCTAAACCGCTGGCAACAAAAGTGAGTACACCCCTAAGTGAAAACGTACAAAGTGGGCCCAAAGTGTCAATATTTTCTGTCACCATTATTTTCTAGCACTGCCTTAGCCCTCTTGGGCATGAAGTTCTCCAGAGCTTCACAGGTTGCCACTGGAGTTCTCTTCTACTCCTCCATGACATGGAGCTGGTGGATGTTAGAGACCTTGGGCTCCTCCACCTTCTGTTTGATAATGCCCCACAGATGCTCCATAGGCTTTAGGTCTGGAGACATGCTGGGCCAGTCTATCACCTTAACCCTCAGCTTCTTTAGCAAGGCAGTGGTCGTCTTTGAGGTGTGCTTGGGGTTGATATGTTGGAATACTGCCCTGTGGCCCAGTCTCTGAAAGGAGGGCATCATGCTCTGCTTCAGTATGTCACAGTAAATGTTGGCATTCATGGTTCCCTCAATGAACTGTAGCTCCCCAGTGCCGGCAGCACTCATGCAGCCACAGACCATGACACTTCCACCACCATGCTTGACTGTAGGCTTGACTGTAGGCTAGACACACTTGTCTTTGTACTCCTCACCTGGTTGCCGCCACACACGCTTGACACCACATGCTTCTGGGAGACTTCAGATGTGTGTCTGCAAAATTTAGCCAGGCTTTGATGTTTTGATGCTTTGATGTTTTGCTTCGTAAGAAAACGTTTCCATCATGCCACTCTTTCCCATATCCAAGACATATGAAGAATACAGGAGATTATGGTCACATGTACCACACAGCCAGTACTACAAATATACCTGTAGCTCCTGGAGGCCTCTTGGAAGCCTCACTGACCACTTTTCTCATGTTTTCATCAATTTTGGGGGGACCTCCAGTTCTTGGTAATGTCACTGTTGTGCCATATTTTCTCCACTTGATGTCTGTCTTCACTGTGTTCCATGGTATATCTAATGCCTTGCTAATTTTTTTTTACCCTTCTCTGACTGATATGTTGTTTTAACAATGAGATTCCTCTGATGCTTTGGAAGCTCCCTGCGGACCATGGCTTTTGCTGTAGGATGCGACTAAGGTCAGGAAAGACCTACTAGAACAGCTGAACTTTATTTGGGGGTTAATCAGAGGCACTTTAAATGATGGCAGGTGTGTACTGACTCCTATTTAACATGAGTTTGAATGGGTTGGCTTAATTGTGAACACAGCTACATCCCCAGTTATAAAATAGGATATGCACACCCCTGCAACCACATTGTTTTTTTTACCCCCCCCCTAAAAGATTTCAGTTTTCCAATTCAGTTTAACATTTTACAGGTCATATTTTTGTTTCATTTTTTTTTTATATCTCATATATATATATATATATATACACACACATACATACATACATACATACATACATACACACTCACACACTAAACTTTTGGAGAGTAACTTGGTTTGAGAGTTTTTTTGCAAGACGAGCAAAATTTTAATTTTATTTTTTTTTAATTTTGACTTGATAAAAATGAGTAGTGTCTTGATATACAAGTAGTGTCAAGTCACAACTGAGTATAAAAGAGAAGAGAGGTGCCTCTTAGTGTAGCAATGTGGTTACATTTAATGAAGGTACAGAATTTAGCCACTCACATGGTTAATGATTAAAACAGGCACATCCGGGGTAAAGCTGTCCACATCCTCCTCACCAACATCATCCCTTCCATGCTGCGCTCCACGAGCACTTCAAGCCTCGCTTCCAGATCACTCTACTGCAGGGTAGTCTTCCTGGTCAGGATTGCAGACTGACAGCGGTGAGGACAGCTTTACCCCAGATGCCTGCATCCTTAGATGTGCCTCTTAACGATTAAACATGTGAGTTGCTAAATGTTGAACCTTCATTAACCTCCCTGGTTGTATGATTATTTCAGATTTTAGGTGCTGAAAGCGGTACCATTATTTTGCATGTAATTCTTAAGGATGAGCAGCCCAAACCAACTATTTACATATGATTTTTTTACTGTGCGTTCTTCTTTATAACATCCCGGGTATGATAGTTTGAAACACAAAATCAAAAATTATAATATAATAAATAACTATAAATAATAATATAATACTTTTTATTCACTAAATTATAGTAAATAATGTAATCAAAAAACAATTTTTTTTTGGTCAAACAAGGATGCAATATTAGTGGTCATATTGCTTCAGTAAACGTCCCGGGTATGGAAAATGTTAAAACATGGTACATCACAAAGTCCAACGTCACAATCAGGACAATAGTACCGAGTTTCTTTACGGATTTTCCTTCCAGTGTCGTCACGTTTGGAACAGCAAACCACACACATCCTTATGGGTACAGGCTTCTTTTCGGTTGGTGGAATGTGGTTCATAAAGTGACGACCAGTCAGGCGTTCGGGGTTCACAACACCAGCAGCACGGCGTCCGGATCTATTTACAGCCGTTGGTGTTTGGTGCCTGAGAAATATCAGTTCGGCAACTTCACAAACAAAGTCCGCATGAATCACAAGCCTGTCACTCTTCTTTTAGGAGAATAAATGCGCTCCACAAACATTGTTCAAGAAAATGCCTGAAGATTTTTTTGTAATATTTTTTGTTGTTTCCGCATTGCCGGATAAAATGTCATGGCCTGGTCAGCTCTGTCCACACCTCCCATGGCGTTATTGCAATTCATCACTAGTTGTGGTTTCATTATTTTTTTCCACCTTTTGTGTGTACCATGAGAGTAGAGGTGTTGTGAATGGTACTCATTAGGCACTCATCTTTTTTGTCACGCCATCTCAGTGCCATCATTTTGCCTTTCTGCCATGCAACTATTTCTCCAGCCTTGAGCTTTTTATTGGCAAAGGTTGGCAGCATGTCATGCCCTTTAGCTCTAACGGTCCCATACGCATCCGTCTTGTTTTGAAGAAGGAACTCAAGTTCTGGAGACGTGTAAAAATTGTCTGTTACACAGTACCCCTGATTCAGCAATGGCTCAATCAACGTAAGAACCAAAGCGGTTGCCATTCCATAACTGCTGTATATACTGTATCCAGCTGAGTCTTCCTTTGTAGGCCATTAGACTTTAGTCTATACAAATGTCTATCTAGTAAATAGGACTGCTGGAAATTTTTCAAAATGATTTGATAAACGCCCCAAATCTTTTTGAGTTTTGGAGCTGGATGAGAAGTCTCGTCAAATTCATCATTATTTGAAAAGTGCAAATATTTCATAATGAGCGAAAATTTGTATTCCGACATGACCGTGCCAAAAAACAGGAGTGGCCAGTAATTTGTTGGTGGTTCAATACCACTTCTGCAGGGGTTTCCCCACCACACCCTGCAGAATAATTAGGCCCAATTGAGTTGGTAAAAAAAAAAAAAAAAAAAAAAAAAGACAGTGGCCTTCGCCTGTAAGACCATTCCTGCTTTGGAGGTCGTCTCACTGTTGCCCATATAATGCACCTGTTAATTTAACACCAAAGCAGCTGAAACTGATTAACAAACCCCTCTGCTACCTAACTGACCAGATCAATATCCCAGGAGTTTAATTGACTTGATGCTACACTCTGATTAGAAAGTGTTCCTTTCAGTTTTTTGAGCAGTGTACAGTGCCTTGCAAAAGTATTCACCCCCATTGGCATTTTTCGTGTTTTGTTGCCTCACAACCTGGAATTGACATGGATTGTTTGAGGATTTTCATCATTTAATTTACAGAACATGCCCACAACTTTGAAGATTTTTTTTTTTTATGGTGAAGCTAACAAATAGGAAAAAAATAACAGAAAAAGTCAATGTGCATAACTATCCCCCCCCCCCCTAAAGTCAATACTTTGTAGAGCCACCTTTTGTGGCAATCACAGCCCCAAGTCGCTTTGGATAAGTCTCTAAGCTTGCCACATGTTACCACTGGGATTTTTGCCCATTCCGCCTTGCAAAACTGCTCCAGCTCCTTCAAGTTGGATGGTTTACGTTTGCGAACAGCAATCCAAGTCTGACCACAGATTTTCTACAGGATTGAGGTCTTGGCTTTGAATGGGTCATTCCAACACATTCACGTTTCCCCTTAAACCACTCACGTGTTGCTTTGGCAGTGTGTTTGGGGTCACTGTCCTGCTGGAAGGTGAACCTCCGTCCTAGCCTCAAATCACGCACAGAGTGGTACAGGTTTTGCTCAAGAATATTCCTGTATTTAGCACCATCCATCTTTCCCTCAACTCTGACCAGTTTCCCAGTCTCGGCTGCTGAAAAACATCCCCACAGCATGATGCTTTTCACTGTGGGGATGGTGTTCTTTGGGTGATTTGAGGTGTTGGGTTTGCGACAGACATAGCGTTTTGATTGCTGAAAAGTTCAATTTTAGTCTCATCAGACCAGAGCACCTTCCTCCATACATTTTGGGAGTCTCCTACGTGCCTTTCGCGAACTCAAAACATGCCATTTTGTTTTTTTGCTGAAAGTAATGGCTTTCTTCTGGCCATTCTGCCATAAAGCCCAAATCTATGGAGCATACGGCTTATTGTCGTCCTAAGTACAGATACTCCAGTCTTTGCTGTGGAACTCTGCAGCTCCTCCAGGGTTACCTTAGGTCTCTGTGCTGCCTCTCGGAATAATGCCCTCCTTGCCCGGTCCGTGAGTTTTGGTGGGCAGCCGTCTCTTGGCAGGTTTGCTGTTTTGCCATGTTCTTTCCATTTGGTTATGATAGATTTGATGGTGCTCCTGAGGATCATCAAAGGTTTGGATATTTTTTTTATAACCTAACCCTGACTTGTACTTCTCAACAATATTGTCCCTTCCTTGTTTGGAGAGTTCCTTGGTCTTCATGACCGTGTTTGGTTAGTGGTGCCTCTTGCTTAGCTGTTGCAGCCTCTGGGGCCTTTCAAAAAAGGTGTGTAAATGTAATGACAGATCATGTGACATTTAGATTGCACACAGGTGGACATCATTTCACTAATTATGTGACTTCTTAATGGCAATTGGTTGCACCAGTGCTTTTTATGGGCTTCATAACAAAGGGGGTGAATACATATGCACATGCCAATTTTCTGTTTTATATTTCTAAAAAATAGTTTTATGTATATATTTTTCTCATTTCACTTCACCAACTTAGACTATTGTGTCCATCACATAAAATTCAGATTAACAAAACATTGAACTTAATGTAACAAAATATGTAAAAAGTCAAGGGGAGGTGAATACTTTTGCAAGGCACTGTAATAAATATATATCCATCCACTTTCCTACTGGGCACTTAAACCCCCCTCCTGCCCAACCCAATTTTTAACTTTCAGCGCTGTCGCACTTTGAATGACAATTTCACTGTCATGCAACACTGTACCCATATGAAATTTTTATCTTTTTTTTTTCAAACAAATAGAGCTTTCTTTTGGTGATATTTAATCACTACTGGGGTTTTCATTTTTGCTGAACAAAAAAAGACCGAAAATTTTGAAAAAAAAAAAAAAAAAAAAAAAAAACAGTTTTTATAGTTTGTCATAAAATTTTGCAAACAGGTAATATTTCTCCTTCATTGACGTGCGCTGATGAGGCGGCACTGGTAGGCTGCACTGATGGGCAACACTGATAAGTTGGCACTGATAAGGCGAAACTGATGGGCACTGATAAGTTGGCACCGATGGGCGGCACAGATGGGCACTGGTAGGTGCGCTTAAGGACAATAGGTGGCACTCATGGGCACTGGCAGATGGCACTGTAGGAGGCGCTGGTGGGCACAGGTAGGTGGCACTGGTGGGCACAGGTAGGTGGCACTGGAGGGCATCGGTAGGTGGCCACAAATAATCCCTCTCCAGATGTCCCTCTGGCAGCAGCCGGAGATCGTTTTTTCTCCTCACACTGACAGCGTAAGGAGAAAAAAAAAAAAAAAAAAACAGCTGATCACTGGCTGCTGTTTACGTTACATGATCAGCTGTCATTGGCTGACATCTGATCACGTGGTAAGGAGGCGGGATCGCCCATGGACTCTGATCACAGAGCGAGTCGGGCGCGGGGAGTGCGTAGGCCACTCCTTGCCGAGAGGACGTCAATGTACGCCCTCCCGGCAATTCAGGTCCGCGCTGTAGCCGTCATTCAGCTATAGCGCAGGCTTCAACTAGAGATTATATATATATATATATATATATATATATATATATATATATATATATATATATATATATATATATATATATATATATATATATATATATATATACATACACACACACACACATACATATACACACACATACATACATATATAGACACACCCCCCTATTACTTTCACTAATATATATATTATTACTTTCACAGTATAAATTAACCCATTACAGTAGCGATTATCTGCTGCTTTTTGTACTTTGCAGGGCTAATTTTAGTTTTTTTTTAACCCATCATGACAGGGAATTTAAAAAAAAAAAAAAAGAAGGATGTAGCTGCTTCTAAAATGTTCCCTAGTGCACCATCATTTAACCCTACCCACTCTGTAAATTGAGGGGTGAGCAACATAGCAAATAGCTGCAACAGTCCCAAAACTCTCAAAGGGCTAAAGATCTGAAGAAAGAGCATTTTTTTCTGCCATCGCTAAGTGAGGGAATCCCTTGTGGGGTACTCACAAAATGAATGTGGAATTAGATCGTATTTATTTGTGTGTGGGAAAGGTGAAGCGATAACCAAGGCACTGACTTAAGTAAGTACTGTGGCTGTGACTCTAGAACAGCAGACATGTGGAGGGCAGGTGCAACTAAATCACCATTCAGGCAGCAGCCTATCAGGTTTAAAAATGTGACGTTATAACGTTACCTTTTGCCAGTTAGTAGTAGAGACACTGTCGGAAGGGGATCACACACAGTGATTAACATACTGCATGTAAAAACAAGGCCCAGTCCAATCTGCAGGTTCCTGAAGAAGACCAAACTTCACATATCAAGGAGGGCATACCCCAAAAGGGGTCTGTGGGGTCTGGGTCTCACAGGAATGGACCACAGCTCTATCTGGACCCGTATAGCAACCTGCGGCTAACTACACTCATTGCACTATGTGCCAAGGTGAGCGCTGCGCGCAGGATCTGTTGCCCAAAGCAAAGATTACAGGCCAGCCTCGCTACTGCAAGGTCCAGGTACGGTTCTCAAGATATATGTTGAGGGTCACCAATCCGTAAACTGTTAGTGAACCCTGAGGCAACCAGCATCTGGATGTCGATACAAATGTCAGTCGAAGTAGTAAAAAAAAATGTTTATTTAAGCATCACCAAGGATTTCATTGGAGTGGTTTGGGTTATATGAGGGTGCACTAGGGGAGCTCCCAGCGAAGCACTTGTTAGTGTTCAATCACCAGAAGGTAGCAGCATATAACAACCCCATGGTCTAGGATTTCCTGTTCAATACTGTACAATTAAGATTTAAAATTAAGATTTAAAATTAAGATTTGGCTGGAGCTGGGCTTTATAGAAAATACTGAGAAGTTAACATCCACACAGAAGGTCACACAGACTAGAACTATGGAAAATAATCATTTGTATTACTGCAAAAAAAAAGCAAAAATGAGTCTGCAAATGAGTACCCAAGTTATACAAAAAAAAGAAAAAAAAAAAAACACACACACTAACACTGAGATTTATACTGAACTTTGACAGGTTTACTTGATTACATTTTTTACCAGTAAATATTTCCTCTGTGCCTTTCTGAATCTAAAATAATTCTGTTACATAGGGGCCAGTGTTTCGGTCCTCAGAGTTAAGTCTGCTATTCTCTTGACCAATGGTCCTCATCGGGTCAATGTCAAAGCATGTTCACTATTATTTTTTCCAATTTTCATATATTTAAATTTTAGCTTGGTATCCATCCAGGTTTATAGGGGAAACTCAATTTTGTATATAGTACATGCTCCTAGTCTTCCTATCCAGTGTTCACCCTCTCTACTAGGCACTATATTAGGTTTACTACATACAGGTAAGCTGTAAATGGGATGAAACGAAAAGAACAAAGGCCTCATGTACACTAAAGCTGCTAAACTGAAGTGAAGGAGTAGCTGGGCGTTTTTTTTTCAGCAGCCCCTGAATTCTCCTCTATGGTGTCTTATGTGTACATGTACACTCAGTAGTTTAGAGGCAGATGAGGTTACAGGCATTATTTTAAAGCAGAAAAATGACGCTCAGGACTATAGTTTACAGGGATTTCAAACACCAAGTGCTTGTAACCTCGTCTAACTGCCGTAAACTGAGTTCATGCACATTTGCGTTTATAAGAGAGAGTTTTAAAAGGGGAAAACATTTCTGATACTTTTTGAACATTTAAAGTGACGAACTCTCGTCCTCTCATGCAATTTTCTACGCCTTTGGAGCCTTAGCAACATCAGGAGCATTTCATAACAAATGCTTATGTTGGAATTTATAGCGAAAACACAAAATATAAGACAGCTATCTACAAGCACACTGCTCTCTCTTCTCCCATAGAATGGCTGAAATACTTAATAATTTACTTGGTTTTCATACATTGTGGGCATTTGGGAGGGTCTACTGAGGTTATCTTTAAAAAACGCTTCTAACCTCAAATGCTCATAACCACTGCTAAAATCATAAACTCCGGTATGATAACTATATCCATACTGTAAAATAACTACAATGCAATGGCAATGATATTGCTTCTGTGAGATATCTTCGGACTCATGTTCAAATTTGTTCTTTTCATTTGTATTTTTTGTTGGGTTTTGTATACTCCTAAGTGTTAACAATTTAGATCATTTCTTCCAAATACGGGCCTTGGACTATTTTTGTGGATATTTGGAAGCTTTTACATTGAACTTTGTGTATACTAGGAATTCAAATCACAGACTCCATAGTGTAAAAGCTGTAAAAACTGACGTTTTTCACTGTTTCCAGCATTCAGATGAGGTTTTCAACTGCCATGTGCACATGAGCCCTAAGGCTCCTTTCACACTCTCCGTCCGTTGGACGGAGTCAGTTTTTCTCAGCGGGGGATCGAGCCGCCGATCCCCCGCTGAGCAGCAGGAGGACAGCTGTGTCTCCGCGCTGTGTGCGGAGACACAGCTGACAGTTCCCCATGCATCTCTATGGGGGAAATCGGATCTCAATGGACCGTCAGTCCGTTCTCACCCGATCCCATCCGATCCGCTGGACGGATGGAAAATAGGGTTTCCATCCGTCCAGATTTGACGGATCGGATGTCAGCGGACATGTCTCCGCTGACATCCGATGCCCCATAGGAATGCATGGGGGGACCGTTCAGATCCGCCAAAAAGACGGACAGGCGAATCTGAACGGTCCGCCTGTGTGAAAGGGGCCTAACTGATAAGTCGTCCTCATCTAACTCACAATTTGCTTGATTGCTGCAGGACTACAAGCACCTGTTTCTCTGAAAGTAAGGCTGCATTCACACCTGACCGTATCGCTTGTAGGTGTTTTTTAGAGCGTTTTTTGGGCATTTGTTGGGCGTGTTAAAAAGGGGTGGAGACCACCTGTGTTTTTTCAAAAAACGCCTGTGAAACGCCGGCAACGGCATTTTAATGCATTCCTATGGGACCAGAACAGCTCTTGATCAGCCCAAAAAGAAGATCCTGTACTTTTTGAGCTACAGGCGTTTTTTGTTTCAGGGGACAAAAACGCTCAAATGTGAACAGGGGCCATTGAAATGAATGGGATTTTGGTTGTTGAGCGTTTTGGATTTTCACAGATGAGCGTTTTATGGGCTGCAAAATGCTCAGGTGTGAACAGGGCCTAAGGAAATGGATCCCCAGATTCTGTGCTTGCTCTTCGGCATACAATGGTACCGTCCATTAAAGACTCTCTCTGTTACCTTAATAACAGACATTAAGTTGGCAAACTTTGAAAATTTTATTTCATTTCTTGTTAAAAAGAAATAAAAAAACAAAAAAAAAAAACAGTCAAGTTTGCTGTTTAGGGGCTTATGCATACTGGCAAAAACAAAAAAACCCCTCTGCATACATTCTATTTTGGATCTAAAGGCAGCCATATTATATATCCAATGAGCACATACACAAAGCTGCGTCCATGACCCTGCATATTTTATGCTGTATACATATAAGCATCTAAACTGTTTACATGTGTCCAGCGGGTTACTTTTTGCTGCTACTGCTCAGGCCAACATGTCTATACTAACATGAAGCCAGCAGCACCTTCGCTGCTGATTACACACCACATGTCGGTCCTAAAAGAGTCATTAATGCGGCAGAGGTGTATGCTTAGAACGACTAAAGGCATAGTGTGCAATCAGCAGACTCTGGTCCTGAGCAACAGCAGGCATCTCAGCTCGCAAACATATATGGGGTGTATGTCCAAAGGAGTACAGAAACCGCACATAACTTTTTACAAAGCATGCTGCTGCCGGTCACAGTTTGGCTCCTACCAAGCTGTGATTGAAGATGGTAGTACAGTCAATGGTCTGGAGCGGTATTCAAGAAAATATGCTCCACGTGAGTACAGTGCCTTGAAAAAGTATTCACACCCCTTAAATATTTCCCACATTTTGTCATGTTACAGCCAAAAGTGTAAATGTATTTTATGTGATAGACCAACATAAAGTAGCACATAATTGAGAAGTGGAGGGAAAATGATAAATGGTGCGCATTTTTATTCATCCCCCTTTACTCTGATATCCCCAATATCTAGTGGAACCAATTGCCTTCAGAAGTCACCTAATTAGTATATAGAATCCACTTGTGTGTAATTCAATCTCTTAAAATACAAAATTACATAAATACTGCAGTTCTGTGAAGCCCTCAGAGATTGGTTAGAGAACCTTAGTGAACAAACAGCATCATGAAGGCCAAGGAACACACCATGCAGTTTAGGGATAAAGTTGTGGAGAAGTTTAAAGCAGGGTTTAGGTTATAAAAAAAAATCCCAAGCTTTGAACATCTCACCGAGCACTGTTCAATCCATCATCTGAAAATGGAAAGAGTATGGCACAAATGCAAACCTACCAAGACATGGCTGTCCACCTTAACTGACAGGCTGGGCAAGCAGAGCATTAATCAGAGAAGCAGCCAAGAGGCCCATGGTAACTGGAGGAGCTGCAGAGATCCACAGCTCAGCTGGGAGAATCTGTCCACAGGATAACTATTAGTTGTGCACTACACAAATCTGGTATTTATAGAAGAGTGGCAAGAAGAAAGCCATTGTTGAAAGAAAGCCATAAGAAGTCCCGTTTGCAGTTTGCGAGAAGCCATGCGGGGAACAGCAAACGTGGAAGAAGGTGTTCTGGTCAGATGTGACCAACATTTAGCTTTTTGTCCTAAAAGCAAAACGCTATGTGTGGTGAAAAACTAACACTGCACATCACCCTGAATACACCATCCCCACCGTGAGACATGGTGATGGTGGCATCATGTTGTGAGGATGCTTTCCTGCAGCAGTGGTCAGAGTTGATGGGTAGATTGAAGGAGCAAAATGCAGGGCAATCTTAAAAGAAAACCTTTTAAGAGTCTGCAAAAGAACGAGGTGGATGTTCACCTTCCAGCAGGACGACGACCCTAAACATACAGCCAGAGCTACAATGAAATGGCTTAGATCAAAGCATATTCATGTGTTAGAATGGCCTAGTCAAAGTCCAGACATAAATCCAATTGAGAAACTATGACAAGACTTGAAAAATGCTGCTCACAGATGCTCTCCGTCCAATCTGACGGAGCTTGACCTATTTTGCAAAGAAGAATGGGTAAAAATGTCACTCTAGATGCGCAAAGCTGGTTGAGATATACCCAAAAAGAACTTCCTTCCAGCTGTAATTGCAGCGAAAGGTAATTCTACAAAGTATTAACTCAGGGGGGCTGAATACAAATTCACGCCACACTTTTCAGATATTTTTAATAAAAATTAAAAACCATTATCATTTTTCTTTCACTTCACGTTGGTCTATCACAAAAAAATCCCAATAAACGACATATTTTTGGTTGTAACTTAACATAAATGTGGAAAATTTCAAGGGGTTTGAGAACTTTTTCAAGGCACTGTACTAGCCGAAATGTGGGTGTACTGCATAGTAGCCATCATCTGAGCAGATTGACATAAAGAACAGTGGTAATTTTGCAATCATGAGGCCTGTATCATACAGAAAAATATAGTGAAACACACCTATAGTTGCTTGTGTCCTGTTCCTCCTCGTCACTCTGGAGAAGGTCATCATTAAGCTCTTCATCAGAAAGATCTGGTGAAGCCTGATAAAACAAGAAACAAAGTAATTATAATTTTTTTCCCTGGGTGGTTTTGAGCTATACAAAAATTCTTGAGATGTCTTTATTGAAATACCTTTTTTCCAGGCAAGTAATCTTCTTCAAGCAGATCATCCTCCAGCTCACTGAAAGCAAACACAAAAAATTCACATTATTGGCATATTGCAACCAATACTAAAAACATGTGTGGTGCATCACACCTCATAAAGGGAAACAGCCAATCTTTTGTGTTAACTAAAACATCACAGGAGGAAACCTTAACCTAAATTCTGATATAATTGACCCAATCACATCACAATGGAAAAAAAAAAAGAAAAGTGAGCAATATCACGTGCATTTAGAACACAAAGTGTAAAAATCTTAATACACAATTCAGAGCACACCACAACTTTCATTCTCTAATTATCCAGCATAGCCTGGAATCTCCCCATTTGCTATGAGCTGCTGCCTTCCCTGAGAAATTCTCAATATCAATATAAAAAAAAGATACCCACGCTGTTATTACTGCAAAAAGTAATTTCCCGCTACTTTCTTAAAAAAGGAAAAATCCTTGATTCAGGGCTGACTGGCTGAACGACTCTCCTAAACATAAAATGCAATAGCAAACACTGTTAAGATGGAATAATAAAAAAATGTACAATAACTATGGGTTGCAGGAAAGAAAATCACTCAATTCCCCCATCAATACTGACTGTGAAATCCCTCCCGCATCGCTATTGTGGCTCTCTGCCAGCGAAACGCAATTACTGCTGGCGGCTATAGCCGCCGCCAGTAATCACATATGTGACAGTCCCAAACAGGACAGAGGCTTTTGGAGGGGACTGCAGGGTAGCCTCTTGCCTATGGGCCCTGGCTTTTAACCACTTCCATACAGAGTAGTTAGACACCCTCCCTGCCCAGACCAATTTTCAGCTTTCAGCACTCTCACACTTTGAATGACAATTGCTCAGTCATGCTACACTGTAACCAAACAAAATTTTTATCATTTTTTTCACACAAATAGAGCTTTCTTTTGGTGGTATTTGATCACAACCAGGGTTTTTTTTTTTCGTGATATATGCAAAAAAAGAGCAAAAATTTTGAAAAAAAAAAACACTTTTTTTTAGTTTCAATTATAAAATTTTGCAAAAAATAAATTTTTCTTTATACATTTGGGCCAAAATTTATACTGCTACATGTCTCTGGTAAAATTAACTCAAATTAGTGTATATTATTTAGTCTGTGTGAAAGTTATTGAGTCTATAAGCTATGGTACCAATTACTGAAAATTGATCACACCAGATGTACTGACTGCCTATCTCCTTTCTTGAGGCCCTGAAATGTCAGGACAGTACAAATACCGCCCAAATGACCCCTTTTTGTAAAGTAGACAGTCCAAGGTATTTAGTAAGAGGCATGGTGGGTTTTTTGAAGTTGTAATTTTTTCCCACAATTCTTGGGAAAAATGAAGAAAAAATGTTTTCCCACAAAGTTGTAAATTTATAAGCTATTTCTAGCACATAGCATGTACACAGCAAAAATGACACCCCAAAATACATTCTGCTACTCCTTCCGAGTATGGCGATACCACATGTGTGAGACTTTTACACAGCCTGGCCACAAAAAGAGACTCCACATCCAAGAAGCACCTTCAGGCGTTCTAGGAGCATAAATACACATAAAACTTTCTTACTACCTATCACACTTTTCAAGGCCCTAGAGCACCAATACAATGGAAAAGTCCACAAAATGACCCCATTTTGGAAAGCAAACACTCCAACATATATTCTATGAGGCATTATGGGTCGTTTGAACGTGTCATTTTTTTCCACAAGTTTTTGGAAAATGTGGGAAACAAATGAAAACCTTTTTTTTTTTTTTTTTTTACACAAAGTTGTCAATTTATAGGATATTTCTAACACATAGCATGTAAATAGCAAAAATTACACCCCAAAATACATTCTGCCACTCCTCCTGAGTATGGCAATACCACATGTGTGAGACTTTTTCACAGCCCAGCCATATAGAGGGGCCCAACATCCAAGGAGCACCATCATGCATCCTAGCCACTTGCCTAGGCCTATTTTTGACATTTGGTGTTTACAAGCTAAAATCAGTTGTTTTGCTAGAAAACTGCTTAGAACCCCCAAACATTATATATATTTTTTTAGCAGAGACCCTAGAGAATAAAATGGAGAGTATTGCAATATTTTTTATCACACCGTATTTGCGCAGCGGTCCTCCAAACGCAATTTTTTTGGAAAAAATTCACTTTTTTTAATTAAAAAATAAGAAACCAGTAAAGTTAGCCCAATTTTTTTCCATAATGTGAAAGATAATGTTACGCCGAGTAAATAGATACCCAACATGTCATGTTTCAAAATTGCGCACGCTCACGGAATGGCAACAAACTTTGGTACTTAAAAATCCCCATAGGCGACAATTTAAAAATTTCTACAGGTTGCCATCTTTGAGTTACAGAGGAGGTCTAGGGCTCAAATTATTCCCCTTGCTCTAACGATTGCGGCGATACCTCACATGTGTGGTTTGAACACCGTTTACATATGTGAGCGGGGTTTCTGTATGCGTTCGCTTCTGCCCGCAAACTCACGGGGACAGGGCGCTTTAAATTTTTTTTTTTTTTACTATTTATTTTATTTATTTTTTATTTTTACACCGTTAAAAAAAAAAAAAAAATTGATCATTTTTATTTCTATTAAAAGGAATGTAAACATTCCTCGTAATAGAAATAGGCACGACAGGACCTCTTTTTTGTGAGATCTGGGGTCAAAAAGTCCTCAGATCTCACAAGTACACTAAAAGATAGAAAAAAAAAAAATTATTATATAAAATGAAAAAAAAAAAAAGGACCTTTAAACCGGTTGCTAGGCAACAACATTTTCCGTAGCTCCGGTCCTCCAAGACCATAGAGTCAAGTGAGGGCAAGCTTGCCCTCACTCGACATCCTGTCTGAGGATCTGGGACCGGATCGTTTTCCCCGCTGCCGGCGGGTCCGGTAAGCGGGGAAAAGGACCGGAACGCGGCAGGAGGGGGGGGGCGCCGCCTCTTCCGCCATCCCGGAAGGGTGATCCCACGGTGAATCCGCCGCTGGGACCACCCCTATCGGAAAGCCAACCGTCCACCGTTTAAAAAAATACCAGGGTTATGGCAGCTATCTGCTGCCATAACACCGGTATTTAGGTTTAAACGGAGGACGTATATAAACCTTTTTGGACTTGGACATGGTGGCTGTATGAAGGGTGACAGGTACTCGGGTACTTTGTTGGGCAGGTGACAGGTACTCTGGTACTCATGAGCAGGTGGCAGGTACTCGGGTACTCCGATAGGCAGGTGACAGGTACTCGGGTACTCCGATGGGCAGGTGACAGGCAGGTGATAGGTACTGATGAGTAGTACTGATACTGATAGGTGATACTGTACTGATGGGTACTGATGATCAGTACTGATACGTGATAGGTACTGATGAGTACTGATGAGTAGTGATGGGTACTGATGAGCAGGCGGCAAGTACTCGGGTACTTCAGGCGTCAGGTACTCTGATGAGCAGGTGGAAGGTACTCGGGTACTCTGATGGGTAGGTGACAGGTACTCAGATGACGGGTACTCCGTTGACAGGTACTCAGAGTACCCGAGTACCCGTCATCAGAGTACCCGTCATCAGAGTACCCGTCATCAGAGTACCCGAGTACCCGTCATCAGAGTACCCGAGTACCCGTCACCAGAGTACCCGAGTACCCGTCATCAGAGTACCCGAGTACCCGTCATCAGAGTACCCGAGTACCCGTCATCAGAGTACCTGATGGGCTGGTGACAGGTACTCGGGTACTTTGATGGGCTAGTGACAGGTGCTCTTTATTAAGGGGGGGGCAATCAGTGTGTTTGGGGTGCACTGTAATTGGTAACTAGCTGTTACCACACTCTCTTCCTCACACAGGATCAGTGTGTGAGGAGAACACGGTGACAGCTAGTTACCGTGTTCTCTGTTGGCATTTGTGACCGGCTGTGATTGGACACAGCCGGTCACGTGGTAAAGAGCCAATTTCATTGGCTCTTTACCTAGATCGGGGATCGACTCTTGTCCGAGGGACGAGCCTCGTCCCCGATCGCTGCTCTGCGCGCCCCCGGGGGCGCACATTGCAGAGAGAACGAGCGGCTCGTGCTGGAGCCGCTCATGTGATCGGCTGTGATTGACACAGCCGATCACATGGTAAAAAGCCAATTTCTATTGGCTGTTTACCTTGATCAGGGATGGGCTATGTCCGAGGGACGAGCCTCACCCCCGATCGCCGTGCTGCGCGCCCCCGGGGGCGCGCAGTAGAGGGGAGATGCGGGCGACGTCATATGACGGCGGCCCGGATCCTTACAACCACTTTGCCGACGTCATATTACATGACTCGGTATGGAAGTGGTTAAGGGAACACTACTCTTAGGGAGGTGTGTGCCTGGGGGACTCGGAGAAGTCTTGCTTCGGATTCAAGTACGTTTCCCTAAAGCACACAGACTTCTAGGAACTGGAGGACCCATAAACATATTTGGGGTCTCTAGGCCCAAACAAGCAATGACTACTTCAGACAGACTCAGAGCAGATGTTAATCAGCTCAAGCAACCTGGTGCTGGGGGTCTTCTGCTATAGTCTGTTTTTTTAAGTGCGTCTCTCCCATTGTTAAGGTAATGGAGTCACCTATTGCTTCTGTCTGTTGGCTAATTTGGTTAACACTTTGAGGATCCTCTATGGTGGGCTAAGCCTTGTGTCAGCTCTACCTTGTTATCTAAACCTTGGTGTGATGTTTTTGGTAAATATTTGTTTTTATTGTTCATGTGGTGACTGTCCTAATTTTGAAGTGCATAAAAATTTGTATTTCTTTTCAATAAACAGTCATCCCTTGGTTCTTATCCCAACATCTCTGCGCACGATGCTTTGGGTAAACAGGCTGGTATTCGCTCTCAGTCTGCTGGAACGGTTTGGAGGGCAGGAGGACTGTTTGGGTGGAAGCACCTAATAGGGTGGTTGTACTGAGATCAGTCGATGGCACGCCTTCAGTACAATTAATCTCTCCATAGATGGATCAAATCTCAGCTGGTCCCTGCTGAACCCGGTAGAGATTTGATAAATTTATGGCTGGCTTAACTCCCAACAACCAATGAAACTTCAGGTTAATACAAAATTCTATTCCAGCCTACAATCTGAAGTACTTGATCTGCTTTCAATTACATTTGTCTAGTGCAATCTGCACTGGACTGAAGTACCACTTGGACTGTTTAACCACTTGCTTACTGGGCACTTTCCCCCACTTCCTGCCCAGGCTAAATGTTCAGCTTTCAGTGCTGTCACACTTTGAATTACAACTGCGCAGTCATGCAACACTGCACCCAAAATTACATTTTTATCTTTTTTAGTGCTATCTTACGCATTTGTTGCCCTAACACATCATATTCCTGATTTGTGCCTGCTGTACCATGTATTTGTTGTATGAGAATGTATCGTGTTCTCTTTGTATTGTTTCCTTTATGTGAAATCCCTGGTGTTCCTGCTAGTCCCCTTGCTTTCCTATTAAAAACGGATTCCCGATTAAAACTGACCACACAAGCTCAGTGTGCAGCAGGGAACAGAGAGAATGTGATCACTCATACAAACATTTTTTCCCTTAAATTCTATTTTAAACTGAATGGGTTGTTTTACAAGGTGATTGGGTGATTGTTTACAATCACTTTAATCCTCACTGGGTTTTTTTATTTTTGCTAAATACATTTTTTTTTTCTTTCAGCAATAAAATTTTACAAATAAGTAATTTTTCTTCTTCACTGATGTGCACTGATAATCAGGTCACTGATTATTATTATTATACAGGATTTATATAGCGCCAACAGTTTGCGCAGCGCTTTACAGTGTGGGGGAAGACAATGCAATACAGGAGGAATCAGAGGGCCCTGCTCGTTAGAGCTTACAATCTAGAAATGATCAGTACCCTGATTATCAGTGTAAATGTCCCCTGTCACAGGACAGCCAGTTCCTGGCTTTCCTTTCCTGACACAGTGACGCGCTTAGGAAAGTAAACAAATGCTGGTTATCTGAATTTCCATGTGATGAGCTGTGATTGGACACAGCTGATCACATGGTAAAGGGCACCTGTGATTGGTCCTTTACCTTGCTCTGTAATTAACTGCATCCGAAAGACACATCGACCACAAAGCGTGCCCCTGAGTGCACATTGGAGGTGGGGGTTCTAGGAGGACGTCAATAGACGCCATCCCAGAACTGGACACAAGCGCTGTAGCGGTCTTTCAGCTATAATGCGATCGGTAAGTGGTTTAAAAATTGTTTTTTGTGGCCAAAATTGTCAAAATCTAATAATAGCATAAAAGCCAGACCTGAGGGCCAAAACTACTGTGTCTCATCACTGTCCTCTACTTTAATTCAACATTCAGCAGCCAATATTGAAGGTAAAAAGGCTCACAAAGTGATCCTTTTAAGAGTGCTAGCTTTCAGACCTGTTGTAAAGGTACTTTCATCTTGTAGCTAAAAGGAAATGTTTGTGGGGCTTTTACATTTATATCATGTCTGTAGAGTGCGCTTGTGTGTCTCCAGGCAAAACATGCATCTCTTAAGCATGATGACACATGCACGATGACATCTTCATTCGATGCAGAATTTAACCAGAAACTAAGATGAATACAAAATTATATCAAATAGAGAGATGTTAATCCTCGTACAGCAGTTCAGAGATGTGTAACTACCTGTCCCAGTCATCATCTGTAGGTCGTCTTCTTCGAGACCTTTCTGCGCCAGGCTTATCAAATTGATCAAAGTCATCATCTGTGAAAAGGAATATCTTGTTAACTCAAATATTTAATATGCAATTCAAAATCATTTTTAGATAGAAACCACTTCAACTATTAAACATGAAAAACATTTAAAACAAAAGAAAAGGCTACTGAAATATGAAAGTGGATTTTTTTTCAACCCTAAACTCAACCTAAATTGTATGTGCACCTTAACAATGAACTTTTTGCTCATTATTTGTTATTTTCTTCCTTTTGGTTTGTAAAATAGAACAAATAGACATTATAACATCAGATGCCTAAGCATTTAGTCCTGTGCCCTTTGAGGTTGAGGATGATCATTTGACAACCATCTTAGTAGTGTTTCCTACAAGGTCAATATCTAAAAGCCTCTGCTGCTGTATAATTCCAGCCAAAATCGTTTTAGCTTTTGGCTCCTTTCACACGGCCGCTCCGCTGCTTTCCGTGTCCGCAAATCATCCTATTTTTTTGCGGATGATTTGCGGACATTAATGTAAGTGAATGGCACTGCGGATGTCAGCGGAATAGCATCCGCTGACATCCGATTTTCCTCCTTTCAGTTCTGTTCCGTTTTTACGAACGGAACCGAACCCCATTTTTCCATCCGTGTAAAAAACGGAAAGGAAGGAAAATCGGATGTCAGCGGTGTCATCTGCTGACATCCGCAATGCCATATACTTACATTATGTCCGCATATCATCCGCAAACGGATGGGATGATATGCGGGCATACGGAGCGGATGACAAAAATGTCATCCGCTCCGTGGAAAAAAAAAAAGTCCTTGGAAAAAAAAAAAAAAAAAAAGGACTTAAGCAGCGGAGCGGCCGTGTGAAAGGAGCCTTTCTTAATTTTTGAAAAGGGCAGGAGTTAAATATTTTTTTTTCTGTCAATTTCCTCTAAATACCTGTAGCTGTGACACCCATACGAGAAGAGACAGATGCAGTGTCACAAGGACAAAAATGCATAGACAGCAATAAAAACATCAGAATTTTTTAAACATCCTAACTATACCAATGTGTATGAGCATATACATAAACCCGAATCAACAAGTGTTATCAACAAAATATGGTGTCCATCATATGTGCTCTGATGAAACATAAATGTTCATATAAAGTGCTCCAAAGTAATGATTAGTATATCCGGGTGATGACAGGACAGCCTCAATCCCTTGTGAATCAAGCAGGAACCACCAGTGTGTGAACTCCCTCCACCAGTAAGATTGGCCTCTCACCTTGATACCAGACCCAAACGGGCCAGCATGAGCATATCAGGGGATAAACAGACTATCACAGGTAACCTCTCCAGCCTTCACATTTGTTGGGCACTCAGCCGTGCCTGCTATTATGGCATTCAGTGTTGGAGAGTAGCACCCGAGCGATCGGCGTCAGGCACGCAGGCTCCGCCTCCCTATACGCGTTACGCCTGGAGCATGGGCTCCGTTTGGCTTCTTCGGTAGCCTACCGAAGAAGCCAAACGGAGCCCATGCTCCAGGCGTAACGCGTATAGGGAGGCGGAGCCTGCGTGCCTGACGCCGATCGCTCGGGTGCTACTCTCCAACACTGAATGCCATAATAGCAGGCACGGCTGAGTGCCCAACAAATGTGAAGGCTGGAGAGGTTACCTGTGATAGTCTGTTTATCCCCTGATATGCTCATGCTGGCCCGTTTGGGTCTGGTATCAAGGTGAGAGGCCAATCTTACTGGTGGAGGGAGTTCACACACTGGTGGTTCCTGCTTGATTCACAAGGGATTGAGGCTGTCCTGTCATCACCCGGATATACTAATCATTACTTTGGAGCACTTTATATGAACATTTATGTTTCATCAGAGCACATATGATGGACACCATATTTTGTTGATAACACTTGTTGATTCATGTAATCACTAATTATTTTTGTGCACTTCTGGCGCAGCACGTTTTTTGATTTTTATGTTTTTGTTGTGAGGTGTGGACACAATTTGTGTATGCAGCCGGATTTATATATTGATTTATTCTAGCACATTTTATACACATTTGAATTTCACTTAGTCTTGCGCTGATAGTTTTTTCACTATATACATAAACCCATTGGGAAAGAAAATCAATCCCTTCCAGTTCTGGCAAAACTGCCAATATTCTCAAGCTATGAAACTATAAAAATATTTTTTGAGAAGGTAAAAGGAGGTATCAGGTAAATACCTAAGAAAATGGCAGGTGGTTAGTTACAATGGGTATAAAAAAAGAATCCCCCTCGACAGACGCACAGTTTTCAATTTATCCAGCTGTATTCACTCAGTGCAGCTTAACCACTTAAGCCCCAGCCCTATTTCGGACACTTTTTGTTCACAAGTTAAAACCAGTATTTTTTCCTAGAAAACTACTTAGAACCCCCCAAACATTATATATATATATATATATATTTTTTTAGCAAAGACTCTGGAGAATAAAATGTCGGTCATTGCAATATTTTTTGTCACGCAGTATTTGCGCAGCGGTCTTTAAAACTCAATTTTTTTGGAAAAATTTTGAAAAATCACATTTCACTGCATTTAAAAAATACTAAACAGTAAAGTTAGCCCATTTTTTTGTATATTGTGAAAGATGATGTCACGCCGAGTAAATAGATACCCAACATGTTAAGGTTTAAAATTGCGCCCCCCCCCCGTGGGATGGCGACAAACTACGGTCAATAGAGATCTCAATCGGCGACATTTAAATTTATTTAATGGTTACCAGTTTAGAGTTAGAGTGTAGCTCTTTTTTTTTTTTTAATTATTGCTCACGCTCTGGCGATCGCGGCGATACCTCACATGTGTGGTTTGAACAGCGATTTCATTCGCTGCTCGACTTCCGTATACGTTTTTTTTGTGCGCGAGCTAACGGTGACGGGGGCGGCTAAATTTTTTTTTTTCCCCCATTTATTTTATTTTTTAACTTTATTACAAGTTTTTAAAAAAAAAAAAAAATCTGATCACTTTTATTGCTGTCACAAGCAATGTAAACATCCCTTGTGACACCAATATGTAGTGACAGGTACTCTTTATGGAGGGATCGAGGGTCTAAAAGACCCTAGACCCCTCCACTACACTTCCATGTATGCAAAATGCCGAAAACGGCATTTTTGCATACAGCCGTTTTTTAAATTTGCTGCTTTTTGCAGCACAGTAACCCGGAAGTGACGGCCTCCGTGTTACGTCATCGGAGACCCGATCGAAGCCGTTTCCGGCATTGATCGGGACTCCATCCAGCCGGCGGACGTGCCGGCTGGGTGCTCGGGGCTCCCGGTGGGACGGGAGCCCCGAGCAAAGTCACGGAAGGCGGAGGGAGGGGGGGGTCCCCTCCCGCTCACCCGGGTAACGATCGAGCAGCTCTCGAGCGACATTGGTCATTACGGACGGAAAGCCGACCGTTGGCGCTAAACCACGGTACCGGGATGGTGTCTCTAGCTAGAGGCATCATCCCGGTATAACCCCGCAAAGTCTGCCGACGTAGATCTACGTCACTTTGCGGTAAGTGGTTAAAAACATCCAAATGAAAGATATAAACACCAAAATGTCAAAACATAAAAACCATTCAATCACTGAGTTGGGAAAAGGATCACCCCCCTCCCTATAAATGACTTGTAAACTCAATCTGGTATAGCTAATCACCTTCTCAATGGCACACAAAGCCTTTTGACTTTCAACTGTGATCAGCTGTGGTCATTTTGATTAGCTCAACATAAAAAGAGCTAACCTGGAGCATTTCACTCCCTGATAGTGCAGCTGAAGCAATCAATCAATTATGGGTGACAAGGCACTGTCAGAATATCTCCGGGATAAAGTTGTGGACAGGCACAGGTCGGGATATGGATACAAAAAAAAAAAAAATTTAAATTTAAATGCTTTATCAATCCCTAAAAGCACAGTAAATACTATTACTAAGGGTCCTTTCCCACTGAGTTTTTCAAGCGCTTTTGAGTAACAAAAAAAAAAAAAATGTGCCTGAAAAGCTCAAGTAAAATGCTTCCCTTTAAAAAAATCAATAAAGTGTGCACACTGGGGCAGTGCGCTTCCGCAGAAAATATTTTGCTTGAAGCACCTTTAAAAACACATTTTTTTTTTTTTTTTTTTACTCCATAAAAGAAAACCACACCCCCCAAAAAAAAAAAAAACTCACTTTCCCATTGAAAGCAATGCAATGCGCAGTAAAAGGAGTAAAAAATTAAGTTGCGATGTGTTTTTGGTGCAGTTTTTGAATCACAAGTCCTTTAAAAACCACACTGAGATAAAATCTCGGCAAAAATGTGTGAAAGTGCCCTAAAAAGTAGAAGGCATTTGGTACAACACAGATCCTTCCTGGATCAGGTCATCGCTCCAAACTGGATGAAAGAACAAGAAAGAAACTGGTCAGAGAGGCTACCTAGAGGCCTACAGCAACTCTGAAGAAGTTGCGGAATTAATGACAAAGAGTGATCATTGTTTGCATGTGACCACAATATCACAAATTCTCCACAAATGTGGCTTGTATGAGAGGACTGCAAGAAAAAAGCCACTCCTCGAGAAAGGTCACATGTAGTCACAACTGCAACTGAGCTTTGCAAAAACGCAACTTGAAGATTCTGAGGCCACATGGTAAAAGGTGTTATGGTCAGATGAGACTAAAACTGAATGATATGGTCTCAACACCAAATGATAGGTCTAGCAGAAATCCAAAACAGCTCACAATGCAAATAACTCCATTCCTACAGTAAAGCCTGGAGGTGGTGATATCCTGTTATGGGGGGTGTTTCTCTGCAGCAGGAACTGGAGCACTTGTCAGGATAGAAGGAATAATGGATGGGGCAAAATATCAAATTCTTGAGGAAAATCTGCTGCCCTCTGCCAGAAAGTGGTCATCGGGAAGGTTTACATTCCAGCATGACAATGACCCAAAACACACAGCAAAAATGACCACACAGTGATTAAAGAAGAAAAAGGTGAATGTCCTTGCATGGCCTAGTCAGAGCCCAAACGTAACTATTGAAAATCTGTAGAATGACGAAGACTGCAGTCCACAAACAGTCACTATCAAATTTAACTGAACTTGAGCAGTTCTGCAAAGAAGAGTGGGCAAATATTGCAAAGTCCAAAAGTGCAAAGTTAGTAGAGACACATCCCAACAGACTAAAAGCTGCAATTAAAGCAAAAGGTGGTTTAACAACATACATAAAGGGGTGGGGGTGATCCTTTTTCCAACTCTGTGATTAGTTTTTTTTTTTTAATTTTTTCTGACATATTAGGGTTCTATCTTTCACATACAGCTGGATAAAACAAAGAGGGTGCGTCTTTATTTCAGGCTGCAAAAGCAACAAAACTTCATTTTTAAACAGGAGGGACTCTTTTCTATATCAACTGTAAATAATGTGTTAAACCCAAAAATTTCATATATTGCAGCTTACCAATCAGAAGTGGTGACTGCATTAGCACTTTTTTTTACCTGGTGATCTGACCAGTAAAACATCTCCTGTATGTATGTGCTTATACTCTGGATGAAGGAGCCTTTGCAGCATGGTCAGTATGGGGGAGGGTAGCATTAGGCTGAGGACAGATTTAGATGCACTAACAAATTGAGGTCCGTTTAGATCAAGGGTGTCCAAACTTTTTTCAAAGAGAGCCAGATTTGATGAAGTGAGCAAGCGTGAGGGCCGACCCTTTTGCCTGAACTTGTTTGGATAATTAAAATAAAATGCAAATTAACTATTTTATGCAAAGTTTATTGCAAAACGGCATACTTTTTATTTCGTCACATGGATGACAAATCTAAACAGGTGTTAAATCATTCTGCCTTTCATATATGAAGGTCAGAGGAGAAAAAATCCAGGAAGCTGAAATATAGGTCAGGATCATTGTTACATTTCATTATGTTACATACATTACATATTTTTTGGTGATAAAAGCTGTCTGTCAACTTTTAAGTTAAAAAAATATGAACAGGAACATAACATCAAGTATACATGTTGTGTCCAAATATGTTTAGAACTGATTTAGACCAACTGACATTATCTGACAATACTATTTTACAATGTATTAATCTCAATTTGGAGCATGCGTGCTCCCTAATCAGTCACACAAGGGTTAACCACATATAAGCGCTATATGATCCCACCGATGATGATTAATGATGGCAGCAATATTAGTCATGAATGACGCCAATGTAGTAAATAGATTATTGAAAAGTTTTATTCATAATCAGTTCCATGTATGTATAAAACAGCAGTACACCTTGTACAATGACCCCCGCTGGATCTGCAATGGTGAAGCCAAAATAGGGGTTAAAAAAACTCACAGCTTGGTGACCATCCAGTGTGTGTGAAGGCATAAAACCAGCCAGGAACAAAGCAGCAGTGTGGACAGTTGTCCCTTGCTCGGGCCGTGAGGAGATAATGGAATGTCTCAATCCTGGACAGGGAAGGGTGGAAATGGGGGTCACACAATGCCCGGTATAGGAGGCAAGGAGAATTGCCGTCTATGGCCGCTCTGATCACCCACAATGAGTGCTGACCAGGAAGGGGACCCGGACGGGACTTCAGACTCTGGGGGAAGGAGGACCAAAACAAGGCTTGAACGGCTTTAGAGTCGCTAGTGCGGTCACTACATTGGCATCATTCATGACTATTACTGCTGCCATCAGTAATCATCTTAGCGCTTATATGTGGTTAACCCTTGTCTAACATACTTTTGAACATCCCTCCTGGTGTGTTTTGTTCCCACACAGCTGCTACTTGACCCCCAAGTGTTATGCGAATTATAATGGAGAGGTCGCTGGTCCTGTCATACTAGCGCCAGAATAATTTGTGTTTTTTAGTGCTCCCTAATCAGGCCAAGTCCAAGGCCATATTGAGCAAGGGATATAAAGCTTGGGCCGTGCGGGGGGTGTTAACAGTGTATTCACAAGTAACAGGAACAACTGGAATTGGATGCAGTGGGCTGGGATGGACTATAATTTTGAGTAGAAGGCATTCAAAACAGTGGCATATATGAGAATGTATAAAATTAATGGTATAAGAACTAATATGGCATACGTGCAGTCCCGCGGTATTGAAAGATCCAGAGATCCCAGGAGTCCCGAGCAGCGCTCGGGGATTCACAGGGGCCACAATAATAGATTTTTCCAAATTACCTGTGGGGCAGTTTTGAAGCGGCCCGTGGGTCGTAATTAGCCCCCGGGCCGGACTTTGGACATGCCTGGTTTAGATGAAGCAATCAGATTCCAGCAGCAAGAAAGAGAAGACTCTTGCGGCTAAAATGAGTGGGGCATGCAAATAGCAACCGTCACTCAGACTACATATATGAATGATAGGTAACTGTATGTGGCCCCTGGTCACCCTGTGTTTAGGAACAGATGCTGGACCTTTGTGCATCACTTTTCACAGGGCAGTAGAACAGTGGCTTCTAGGCGTTCAGGAGGAGATATTGCCACCTCCCAAATGCCTGTTTTTTTGCCAAGCAGCGATTTCGCAATGAACGCGCAGTCCCACTGACTTTACTGGGGGGGGGGGGGGGGGGGGGAATCTGACAGGAGATGCCACCTGTCATACTCGACAGGCAAAGGTAAATTTGCAGCATCGTGTGTATATTCTTAGACTTTCTGCGGGCACTAGAAACAAACAAACCGCCCCTTTTTAACACTTGTGTGAATAAAGCCTTAATGTACATAAGCAACAGAGTTATTATGCTTCTCTCAAAATGTATCTGAATATGCACGAAAAAATATTTAAATTGACCGCATGGGAATCAAATAGGCATGACAAGCAGATGTATGCAATGTCATCAACTGCACAGTCAATCGATTTAAGCCTTTATTCATAATTTGCCCTAACATCAGTTGAAAATGTTTTATGCAGATCTTTATTCCCCGATCTCATGACCTTCAGCTGTGAAGCTGGGAACTCCCAGTTCTCAGACCCCCTACTCCCCTGGAACCAAAGATAACAGTAGATCGGAATAGAAAAAAAGTCATGAAAGCGAAGCAGCAGAAATCAGGACCCCAAGGATTACCCTAACGCAGGTATCGGCTTGTTTTCAGTCAATCAACAGGGTTAGTTTACATAATCAATAACACAGAATCATCATGATAGTATCTGATTGCGTACAGGCACATATGGAACGAATAGTTTTCCTGCTCTTTTCACCAGACAATTATAATTCATCATATATGCATCTTCTCCTATTGACTGCTTGTCAGGCTCTTAGAAGATGTTTATATGAAGTTACATTTTGGGGACTTGGGGAAATATCAGCACTGCACTAATACAACAGATACACAACAAAGTGTACGTAACATTGTATTGCAGCATACAAGCCCTTAGATGTGGTTTTTCCATTTGTTGTTTTAGGCTTTTTTCCTTTTAAACCCGACGATGCCATCAGCAACACACTTTGTCCTAGGGTGACAACATACGTTCACCATACTGGTACTTTGTTTTTAGAGGAATAGTATTGTCACCTTTAGGGACAAGAAGTGAAGGAAGATTATAGAACACTCCTCCCCCCCCAATTGCCAAAACATAGGAGGTGTTCTATAGTACAGCACAATGCTAACGGATAACAGTGCACTGGAGAGCACAGGCAGTTATCAGCTCACTGGATTTGTGGCAAAACCAAACCGGTGTAACGTTAGAAAAGCCATACCCCGTGAGAAATGCACACCCACGTCACTTCCTGTCAGGAACAGCTGAGCAGCGCAGCAGTGCGCATGCTCAAAGCCCCGGTGACGTAATTGAACAGCTGAGGAGCTGACAAGTGCGCATGCTCGGAGGGTATGAAAATTTGACAGTAGTGTGTGTATCGTTACACGGCATGAGCTGTTGCGGCGGTTACATTAAAACAGCTCGGCCGCAACATGAGTCATCTCCGCTCCTATCACTGTCACTTCCCTGATCTCGGCTACTAAATGTAAAAGCGGCGGCGGGTGTATGAAATCTAAATCGCGGAGATCTCGGCTCCGTGATCCGCTTTTACATTTAGTAGCCGACATCAGGGAAGTGACAGGGGTAGGAGGGGAGATGACTCATGTTGCAGCGGAGATGATTTAATGTGGTGATGCGTTGTAACGTTATAACACACTACCATGAACATTTCATGCCCTCCAAGCATGCGCACTAGTCAACTCCTCAGCTGTTCACTGACGTAGGTGCACCGGAAGTGACGAGGGTATGAAATTTTCATGGGTAGGTTTTTTCACGGAACACCGGTGGAAGCAGTCCCCGAGTCACAAACATCCCACTTACATACAACTCATACTTACAACAGGAAGTGAGGGGAAATCTACCTCTAGGAAGGGATATTCACTCTTGTACAATTTATATTTTTGGCTGGAGTTACACTTTACCTAATCCAACTTCCAAACAAAATTCAACTTAAAAAGTGTTACTAAATATAAACTTCTAAATACCTTTTCTCATTATCAGTATATAGCAGTCTTATGACTTCTATCAGTGTCTGGTTAAAACTTGGAGTTTTCATTCTACTATGACTGTCCTATGAGGCTGCAGGACCCCGCACTCTGTCTGGACAGTGCTGATTGGCCCTGTGTTGATCACATGCACCCTTCCAGGAAAAAAAAACACTAGAAATACATACGAAACTGAGCATGTGAAAAGTGACTCCTAAGGCTCTGTCTTATCACTAGATTGATTGAGGAAAGTGGAAGATAGGGAGGAACAGAAGGCAGGATCAAACAGCCTTTTTACACAAAGCAGAGGATTAACCCCTTAGGTTTCACAGTGAGTAAAACAAGCATGCTTTACTGCATATACGGACTGATTTTACAGCTGTAGGTTTAGTAACACTTTAAGAACAAACCTACAGAACCTATCTTGCTTGTAACCCGGGGACTGCCCGCATATCAAAACATATTCAGACCAAAAGAAAGCAAATGAGGCCTAGCACACAATATCAGGTTTTTATTCGTTCAGCCCAGCTCAGGTCGGAGCTGCTGTACTAATGATCCGACGTTGGTACAGTGGTCTCCACTGCTGAGCTGCTGTGTTTTGACAGGGGGGTGGCTCCCCCACTAGAACACTCCGATTAGCATTTTTAGCCACTGGCTGAGAGTGCTGATCAGGAGCGGGTCTCAGCTGCTGTTTTTTTTCTTTTTTTGACCAGCCGTCGTCTTCCCTGATCAGCTCTCCTATACTCACGCCTGGTCAGCACGTATGGAGGAAAGCCGATAAACGGCACATCCTGGTTACGATGTGACCAGCTGTGATTGGTCACTGCTGATCACATGGTAAAGAGCCTACGTCATAGGCTATTTACCGGGATCAGAGATGCGGTGTGTCAGTGTGACACACCGCACCACTGATTGCCGCTCTGCGCGCCCTCGCGGGTACACGTGAGCGGCTTATCCTGCTGGACGTCATAGGACACCCAGTCAGGATAACTTAACCACTTTGTGGCCATCATTCTGCTATATGGCAGGTGGGAAGTGGTTAAACCCAAGAGTTAACAGTCATGATCTGGTCACTATGTGCTACACAAATTTTTATAACAACACTGATAAAAATTGGCATTATAAAATATTAACTTGCTTGATTGCTAAAAATAGCTGCAGAATCCTCTTCTACCAAGAGAACAGAATTAAATGTGCACCACACCCGCAAGCGCCAATAAGCCCCTCTTTTTTCCAAGGCTTAATCTAATGTGCCAGGGCCTCTAAAACTACATTTGGGATGTAATGGAAGGAATTGGTTTCTATTCAGACGGCAGAACTTCCCCTGCCACTGCCTCAGACTAGAGCACCAAAAAGGTCCCAAAGCTCAGCTTCCTCTCCCGGGAGCTCAGGACTTTCATTACTACTTTGAGTATAGAGGTAGGCATAGAGGTAGGCAGGAGATTGGTGAAGTATAGTTCTCTAATCTCCCCACTCTACAGCATGAAAGATCCTAGGCTCACCTTCTTTATTTAAACGCTTAATACCACTACTTAAAGAGTCAAAATGTCAAGCAGGAGGAGACTGGTGAAGTGAAGATCACCAATCTACTCCATAATAGATTAACCCAAAAGTCAGCAGCCCCGAATACTGAGATCAGGGTCTCCCTTCCCAATCTGTAATATGCTGAAAACAGGAGGTA
Source organism: Pelophylax lessonae (assembly GCF_965119305.1). Lineage (NCBI taxonomy): Eukaryota > Metazoa > Chordata > Amphibia > Anura > Ranidae > Pelophylax > Pelophylax lessonae. The sequence continues at coordinate 105,220,426 of NC_138772.1, forward strand.
TTAGATTTTTACTAGATCTCTAAAGTCTCCATAAAGGGAGCCAAACACGAACCAAGTCTGTCACAAAAACGATCCAGTTCTTTCCTCCCCCAGGTAGGAAGTCGAGTGAGGGCAAGTTGGCCCCCACTCGACTCTATGGCCTTGGAGGACCAGAGCAACGTCATATGTTGCTTCCTCCCAAAGGCCTTAAACAAGGGCCCATTTTTTTTCCATGATGAAAAAAAATGATTTTTTTTTTTTTTTTTTTTGCTTTTCAGTGCAGGTGTGAGATCTGAGGTCTTTTTTACCCCAGATCTCACATTAAAGGGGACCTGTCCTGCTTTTTTTCTATTACAAGGGATGTTTACATTCCTTGTAATAGGAATAAAAGTGATCAAAACATTTTTTTTCAAAAAGGGACAGTGAAAAAATAAAGGGTAAAATAAATAATAATAAAAAAGAAAAATTAAAGCGCCCCGTCTCTCCGAGCTTGTGCACAGAAGGGACCACATACGTCGGGCCCATATATGTTTAAACCACGTGAGGTATCGCTGCGATCATTGCGAGAGCAATAATTTCTTGCCCTAGACCTCCTCTGTAACTCTAAACTGGTAACCTGTAGAAATGTTTAAGGCATCGCCTATGCAAATTTTCAAGTACCAATGTTAGTCGCTATTCCACGATCGTGCACAATTTTGAAGCATGACAAGTTGGGTATCTATTTACTCGGCCTAACGTCATCTTTTACATTATAGAAAAAAAAATTGGGCTAACTTTACTGTTTAGCTTTCTTTTTTTAAATGCACCGAAATTTATTTTTTCCCAAAAGACCACTGCGCAAATACCATGCAACAAAAAATATTGCAACAACCGCTATTTTATTCTTAAGAGTCTATACTAAAATTATATTATATATATATATATATATATATATATATATATATATATATATAAATAAAGTTTGGGGGTTCTAAGTAGTTTTTTAGCAAATAAAATACTGATTTTATCTTGTAAAACAACAAGTGTTAGAAATAGGCCTGGTTCTTAAGTGGTTAAAGACAGACTGTGGAGGGAAGATCAGCATCTCAACCCAGAGAAGGTGGAGGCTGAGACTGGAGGGAATACGGATTTTACGGAATGTCAAAAATCCTTTTCTTTTTTTTTTTCTTTTTTTTCTTTTCTTTTTTGGTCTTTTTTCGTTTATTGTCATGCAAAGTGTGACAGCGCTAAGAGCTGAAATTTTGACCTGGGCAGGAAGTGGGTAAAAGTTCTCTGTAGGCAAGTTGTTTAATATTAATCTTCTGCATCTGAAAAAAGTCCTTGACTCTTTCCAAATATGCAGCGGCTGAAGAAAGCATAGATGTGAACGTGTCACTTAGGAAACTATGTTAAATGAACTGTAGTGCGTTGCTGCAAAAAGCACAAAAGTATAGGTGTGTACCAGGCCTAAGAAGTGTATCGCCTCTCATATTGCAGTTAAAAAAACAAAATCTAAAAACAGCCCTGTGTAGTACAAAAAGAGCAGATAATCGCCCCTTTAAGGGGGTTCAGTTGTACTGTGAAGCAGTAAAACTATATTACTTGCCGTATTTATTGGTGCATAACATGCACCTTAATTTTATGAGGGAAATTTTTAAGGGAAAAAAAACTGACATTAAAAATAAATTACTTTTGAAGCAAAATAAGGATCGTCTGCAGCCTCACCATTGCCCATCGTTGCAGCCTGGCATGTGCCCATCGTTGCAGCCTTGCGCTATATCCTGGCATTTTAACCAGGTGTCGGATAAGAAGCTGTATATAATGTACAATAATTGTAAAAGTTTACTTTAAATGCAATTCCTTATTTCTCAGATGTTCATTGACGGACACAGCTCCTGTTATTCTTGACATTGGGTTAATGCTGCCCTCTACAGGAGAAGGACACTAGGAAGAAAAAAGCTCCATAGGAGGGGTGGGTATGGTGTCCGTCAATAAATATCAGAGAAATTGATTTTATGGCAAATCAAAAATCCCATTTTCCCTTTCGTTCATTCACAGCTCCAGTCAATCTTCACCATCAGGACGTCCCAAAGCAGTGTTTAACATGAGGGGTGGGAAACAGCAAAAAATTCCCTAAAGCTAAACATTAGTCAACCAGGCAACAGGGGCTCAACCAAAACAAGACCTCCTGGAAAAAAAAAAAATCCACCCTGAAAGAGGACCAGGTCCTCTTAAACAGCAGCCTACAAAACCTTGCGGCCAAAGAAAGCATCCGCAGATGCCAACACATCAACTTTATAAAACTTTGTAAAAAAGTGTGCATCGATGACCAAGTGGCCGCCTTGCAAACCTGCGTCACTGACGCTTGATGACGAAAGGCCCAGGAGGCATTAAGCACGATAGTAGAGTGTGCCTTGACAGGGAAAGAAGGAATCTGACCCCTGATGGAATAGGCCTGAACCACTGTCTGATCCATCTGGAAATGTTTGCAGAGAATGCGGACAACCATTTGCGAGGTCCATCTGTGCGCACAAATAGAAAGTCTGACTTCCTGAAAGACTCTGTAGCTGCCAGGTACACCCTAATTGCTCGAACCACATCCAAAGCATGCAAGGGAATTTCCCTTGGATGTTTAGGTCTGGGGCACAGGGAAGACAATACAAGGTCTTCATTCAAATGAAAGTCAGAGACCACTTTAGGAAGGAATGACAGACAGGGGTGAAGCACCCTTGTCCTTGTGAATCACCAGATAAGGTGAACGATAGGACAACCCTGCCAGTTCCGACACCCTGCGTGAAGATTTTCAAAGGGAGGCTTCTTTTGAGCTGAAAGCATCAAATTAAGATCCCAAGGCGGCAACGGAGCCCGTACTTTGGAGAAACCAAATGTCGGACACCCTGAAGAAAAGTACGCACCAGGGAGTGTGTGGCCAAATGTCATTGGAAAAAGAGCACCAAGGCTGATACCTGACCCTTGATGGTACTCAAGGCCAATATCTGTAAATCACAAGAAAATGGCCACGGGACTACACAAAGATGGCTGCCGTGTATAGGAATACACAGGCTACAATAAAATGGTGGTTCCGTGCAACACCACGAGGCATACAGGGACCCAGAATGAGGGAACAAGGCCTCAGGACAGAACTAGGCAGGACGGAGGGGCCCTGGCAGGAACCCCCCAACAAGGTACAACCCCCCCCTTGCACAATCGATCGTCCCCCTGCCAGCAACCCCCCCCCCGGCCCCCAATTGGCATTAGCACCCTGCCCCCATCCCAAAATGATGGCCAGACCACCCAAAAAAAAAAAAAAAACATCCACGGGGTATGTAGAGGGGGGGGGGGCAGGATGAGGGAATTGACAAGGGGGGGTGCCTGCAGGAAGGAGGGGAACCCGGGGGTCCGACTGTCCCATGGAGGGGCCCAACATCCACCCCAAAACCCTCCAGGGGAGAGAGTGGGGACAGCTACTCACCATAGCAGGAACCAGGTGGGCACCGCTCTAGACAGATCCCTCCTCTCAAACGAAATGGGGGGCTGTCGGCCAGGTCATATGTGACCTCGCGAGACGTTTAACTCGCAGGGCCAGCCCCCGTCCAGTGGGGCTATGTCACAGCCAACCCTTCGATGGCCAGACTGGGGAGACCACTGGATGTAGATTATCCAGCCCATCATCTAGTCTGGCAGTTGATAGTAGATAATAAATATCACAGGAAAATTCCAGGAGGAAAAAAATTTGCTTCTAAAAAATTTTGCCCGGACAAAGATTCCAGCAAGGATCTAGGTTCTTACTCCTGACTAAGCAGAAAAAAAACAGAGAGGGAGTATACCCCCTGGGACTGCCCATAGGTGTTGCCAGAAGTTTTGTGTCCTACTAGTAGTGTCCTACTCCTGTAGGGGGCAGCATAACCCAATGGTCAAGAATGACAGGTGCTGTGTTCGTCAATGAACGAAAGAGAAAAAACATTTTTTTTATAGTTTATTATAAAATTTTGTAAAAGGGTAATTTTTCTCCTTCACTGATGTGCACTGGTGATGATAGGCACTGATGGCCACTGTTGGCTGTGGACGTTTATTGAGTGCCCTAATTATCAGAGTAGAGGTCTCTTTCACACAAGCCAGTTACCAGCTCTCCTCTCCTCACGCTATCAGAGCGAGGAAAGCAATGCTAATAACAGGCTTGTGTTTACATAGTGATCGGCTGTGACTGGACACAGCTAATCACATGGTAAATGGCAGCTGTGATTGGCCCTTTACTGCAATCTGATCAGCAGTGTCCCAAGGACACAGCAATCACAAAGCGCCGTGATGTCCTCCCAGAACCGGCCGACCGCACTGTAGCCGTCTTTCAAGCTATAGCATGGTCGGGAAGTGGTTAAGAAAAAAAATAATAAATGCACATATTTTTGAAAAAAAAAAAAAAAAACTGCATTTATCGTTTAAACCAGAGCCTGCAAAAACACTGAACCTGCAATCAGTGTATTAATGGCTCCTGCAAACTTTCTCTAGCTCTCAGCCCGTACCTACGTAGAGCTTTCAGGTAGAAATCTAAAGGAGGCGTCAATGGACTACAAGCGTGCCAATTACCACACTCCTCATCCATTGAGAACTACAAGTCTGTCTGCCGCAGTGGAAGATGGGACTTGTAAGTTTACTCGATGCTTCAAGTTCACAAATAACCTCTGCAGAGCCCAGTGAAGTTTCCTCTGGTGCTAATCTCCATCTGCTCCTCAAGGTCACCTTGCTCTCCTGAGAATCAATACAACAAAAAAAATAAAATTATAGTTTACCTGTTAATCCAATGACTACCTCTGAGTTATTTTTCCATGCCAATGACCCTAAGAAATAGCCAGATAACTAGCATTTTTAAAAGGTTATTATTAAAAGGTAATGCATTTTTTTTTTTTTTTTACATATATTTACTGGCTATGTGCAAAGGTTTTGCACATAGCAGCCCTGGTCCACCTTTTCCGGGGGGTCTCCTGTCACCAATCAGCTATGGCGGCACTGACACAAACAGCCCGGCTCGGCCACACCCTTGTCACAGAATTTGAACGGCAGCAGAGAGAATTGCTATCAATCTGCCCTGTGAGGAAGGAGAGAGTCACTGCTCTCATGTACAGCTCTGGATTGAAATTGGGCTCAGGTAAGTATAAGGGGGTGATCCTCTGACAGGAAAGTCTTTTGATGCATAAAACGCATTAATGTAAAAATTCTTTAGGCTTTAGAACCACTTTAATGGCAAACTTCATTCAATACTGCTATAATTTAATAAGCACAAGAAACCTGATAGCATAAGACTAGCTTTTATCATTCAACTATTCTCAAAAATGCATTGCTTTTCACTAGCTGGCAGTTTACTACCTTATCACTTTTCCCACCAACTAACTATACAGTGATCACAATGACCTGAATGCTTTATATATTGCTGTTCTACAGAATTGCTTTCACTGGAAGCAACCAATATATTGATCAACTTGTGGTACAACGGCACTTGCTAATTAGCTTTTTTTGTCCTGAGAATTGGTATAAAATGAATCCGATTCACATTTTATTTTGGAGATACCCCTACTGTATAAAACCTATAGGGGATAAGCTGAGCTGGAAATACAGTTGGAACATTCATCAGGCATAAGCACAAAATTTTATCCAAATTAAGTTAATTTACAGCAGCAAGCTGTGCTGATTGCACGACCACTGGTAGAGAAAAATTCTGATGTGCTGAACTTAAGTGACATATCAATACAGTTCTATTCACCACAGCAGCGATGGAGATGTGGTGTTTAAGTTGCAACGCACTGTGCTGAAAAAAGTACAGCATGCAATCCTTGTTTTAGTGGTGTGAAGCAACAGCATAGGAAATCTCGCATATTGCTTTGTCTATGTATTGGGGCTGCGGTGGAAACTGCTACCAGCATAGCCCCAACGCATCTGACTTCCTGCAACACTCACTATACAGGGAATTAAACATCCTGCAGGGCCGGATCATACTGGTGCGAGAGGAAACCCTGCGAATCCAGTGCGGGTTGCCGCATCGCACCTGAATCGCCGGCAGTTCACACTTCCCTCAATACAAACTTAATGACACCCCCCAGATCGGTTCGCAGATCGCAGTGCGAACTGTGAATTCGGACAATTGGATCTCGATCCAATTCGGGAGCAGACTAAAAAAAAAAAAGGGCCCTGCACGAATTTGGTCCGAATAGGATGCGAATTCAGCCAGTTTGTGTGGCTGAATTTGCATCGCACAGACATGGCACATATGATCTGCACAGCACTGTGGTGTGAATCACATTCGATGTCTGGCAACGCACCAGTGTGAACCGGCCCTTAAGCACAAAGGCCAAGATATTATGTATATTATCCAAACCAAGATAACCCAAACAAACTTAACCCCTTCTATCATCTCCCACCATCTTGGAACGGAGGTGCTGCGGGCCAGAGGCACGCTGCAAATCAGATCGTGACCAGGGCTATGCATCCTCGTGAGGCGTTTTACTGGCTGGCCAGCCCCCCGCCCAGTGGGGCTGTCGCGGCCAACCAAGCATGGAGCTAAGGTCAGGTCGAACTCACTGGCCAGACTGGGAAGACAGTAAGGATCTAGGATATCTAGTCCGTCGCCCAGTCCAGCAGTTGATTGAAGTTCTCACTGGAACTGAAAATATTAAAAGAAAACATTTCCCATTAAAAAGGGAAAAAAGGCTAGGACCAGAGATCCCAGCAAGGAAAAAAAAAAACTGACGAGCTATAGCAGAAAGTGGGAGTATACCCCATGGGACTGCCCTATAGGCGTAGTCAAAATTTTTTTGCGCCTAGTGTCCTACTCCTGTAGGTGGAAGCATAAACCCAAGAGTCAAGAAGTTATTGAGCGGTGTCAGTCAGTGAACGAAAGAGAAAATATGTTAGTTTCCGTTATAACATTTTGCAAATAGGTAATTTTTCTTCATAAATTTTCACCAAAATTTATACTGCTACATTGCTTTAGTAAAAATAACCCAAATTAGTGTATATTATTTGGTCTGTGTTAAAGTTATAGAGTCTAGAAACTATGGTGCCAATCATTATAAATTGAGGACACCTGATGTACTGACAGCCTAGCTCATTTCTTGAGGCCCCAACATGCCAGCACAGTACAAATGTCTGCCAAATGACCCCTTTTTGGAAAGAAGACAGTCCAAGGTATTTAGTAAGAGGCATGGTGAGTTTTTTGAAGTTGTAATTTTTTTTCCACAATTCTTTGGAAAAATGGCATACTTGAAACTACACCCCAAAACACATTCTGCTACTCGTCCTGAGTATGGCAAAAACACGAGTGAGACTTTTTTACAGCCTAGCCACAAAGAGGCCCAAAATCCAAGGAACACCTTCAGCCATTATCTACTTTAAGACTAGACCTTTTTCCGACATTTTTGTTTTACAAATTAAAATCAGTATGTTTGCTAGAAAGTTACTTCGAACATACAGAATAAAATGGTGGGTTTTGCAATTTTTTAGATAACACTATTTGCACAGCAGTTTTTCAAATGCAATTTTACACACTAACACAAATACATTTTAATCAATTGCAATGTACACAAATAATGTCAATATCGTTGGGGAGAGATGTTTGGAGATACGAGTGTCAGACAAGTCAGACTTGTATCTAGACTCATTTAATGTTGGGAAATTTTTTTCAGAGATTTGGTTTGACCATACACACCTAGAGATTTAATTCTTACAGGCTGTTAAAGTGTAATAGATCCATCCATTCACACTAAACCGAGTGGACTGCTGAATTTCCACTGTAAATTACTGTATTCTCACAGCCAGCACCTGCGGCTGTCACAATACCAAACAGCAACTGGATCTGATTGGATGCAGCCACTGTTTGACTGACAAATTTTAACCAGGGTGCTTTGACAAAAGTCAACTGAAAAACTGGTCCTCCCACAGCTGGAATTTCAGTCAATCTACCATTAATCAGCTGAAATTCAGAAAGTCTATAGCAGCTGCTGCTTTAGTACAGGATCACACTTTTGCCATGGGTCACATGGCATTTGACTCGCACAGGAATCCCACCGCATTCCTGTGCAAATCACAGCAATTCTGTGCGGTGCGATTTGATCCCATCATTTTGCATGGTTCAGATCGCACTGCATCTACACAAAAAAGGTGCAGGCACTTTTTTTCCCCACTGGAATCAAATTGCATAGGAGTTTATACCCCTGCGATCTGATCCTGCAACCTGCTTTAGGGGTTTTGTTAACTTTTAGGACTCATGCACACAGGGCGTCAAAAAAAACAAGCTGCAGAGCCACTTCTAATGCCAGGAAAAAGCAGCTGTAAAAACGTGCTTTCAGTAGCTTTATCCATTGGCGTTATTGCACATTTGGCCACGACGCTTTTAGCAGCATTTTTTCTTCCTCCATTCAAATGTGAGCCTATTGATTTGAATGGAAGGCGCATTGCAAGTCGGATCAGGATGATCCGACTTGCGCTGTGAGAATCTTGAGGGGGAACTCACGCCAAAATGGGAAAAAAAAAAGAAGGCGTGGGGCCCCCCCAGGTTCCAAACCAGGCCCTTCGGGCTGGTATGGATTTTGAAGGTAGTACCATGCCGAAAAAACGGCGTGGGCCCCCCCCCCCAAAATTCATACCAGACTCTTATCCGAGCATGCAGCCCGGAAAGGGGAGGGACGAGCGAGCGCCCCCCGTCCCCCTGGACCATACCAGGCCACACGCCCTCAACATGGGGGGTATGGGTGCTTTGGGGCAGGGGGGGCTCTGCACCCCCCACCCCAAAGCATCTTGCCCCCATGTTGATGAGGACAAGGGCCTCTTTCCGACAACCCTGGCCGGTGATTGTGGGGGTCTGCGGGCAAGGGGCCTATCGGAATCTGGAAGCCCCCTTTAACTGTGACATAAGGGGGCGGGGCCTCCTGATGGCATCACCGGGAAGCCACGCCCCTATGCCACTTGGAGCTCCTAAAAGCGCTGTGTGTGCATGAGGCCATAGAATTAACATGGATGGGCGTTCTCCAGCTGCAAAAAAAAAAAGTTTGACGCCAACAGCAGCTGCATAAACATCCTGTGTGCATGGGGCCCTAATCAATCAACACCCACAGCAGATCACAAACACAGTGCAATTGCTATGTGGTGCAGGAAATGCAGCAATTCCTGTGCATTTTCTGCATTGCATCAGTGTGAACCCAGTCTTATGGGCCATACACACTATACAATTGTCTTTAGATTTACTAAAACCATATAATATGAGGTCAAATCTAAACACTTTCAATTTGTATGCAATCTGGCAAGGCCCTTGCCCTACATAGTTGAAGGTAAATCTAAAGGAAATCTAACAACAACAAAAGTTGTATAGTGTGTATCCAGCCTAATGGGCCATACACACTATAAGATTTTCTGAAGACTTTTTCCTTTAGACTTACCAAAACCATATAATAGGAGGTCAAACCTAAACACTTTCAATTTGTATGCAGTCTGGCAGGCCCTTGAACTACATAGCAAAGGTAAATGTGAAGGATAAAAAGTCTTCAGAAAATCTAATAGTGTGTATGGCCCATTAAGTACGCAGAGTTGGTTTTGATTTTAGTGCCATGCAACAATTTGCGAAAGATGAGTCGTACAATTCTCTGAACGTGTGTACGGGCATTACACTTGGCATTTATAACCAATAAAATAAACCAAATTGAATAAATTAGCAGCAAGGTGAAGATGCTGGTGCAACATTACAAGATTTCTAGTTAAATGGTACATTTACAGAAGTATACGAGAGACTAAAAAGAATAATAGGTGAGGTGGAAAGGTGGACATGCAAATGTAAAATACGGTTGGTTTACTAAAACATGTACCATAAATAGCTACCATCTCTCTAAGCCCCGGTTCACACTTATGCGATGCGGGAAGGCTGCGAATCTGCAGCCTGTTCCCGCATCGCTAACACACCCCCGGCAGTTCACACTGCCATATGCGATACGCTGGGGGTGTCAATGTAATGTTAATGACACCCCCAGTTTGATCGCATATCGCAGTGCGATCTTGCAGTTCGCACAGGATCGGATCACACAAGTGTGAACCACTGTGCGATCCGACCCTGATGCGGCTGCCAAAAAGGGTCCTGTGCGTGTTTGCTGCGGGTGCGGTGCGAATTTAGCCATACAAAGTGTATGGCTGAACTCGCACCGCACAGCCGATCGCATGTAATGAAGCAGTGCGCTCCGACATTATTACATGCGAACGCCGCAGCCGCACAAATGTGAACCGGCTCTTAAGGCCCGCACACCATGATCAGAAAATTGTAGGAAAAATACCACTTTCAAAGGCGATTGTACGATAATCCGATCATTAGTATACAGCTTTTGAGAGCAGATCAGGACAGGCCGTGCAAAGTTTCAGATGGAACAGAACAAGCATGAAAATGTTTTGTACGATATCAGATCATACGATTTTCATTTAATCATCAGAGATTTTGTCTAAAAATACAATATGAATACATCACTTCATTTCTAAATTTGTATTCTTTTGTATGAGAATTTTTATAACTTTAGTAACCTCTTCATTTTCGACATGAGACTAGCATGCAAAAAAAAAACCTGATCTGATAATCTCATCGACTGTACCAGGCAAGAGACTCAGCTGCAGTCGTGTTCTCTCCCCCCCCACATACAATGCCCAGCACTGTACATGACAACAGCAAGTGACTGCCCACAGCCTGCAGCTTCAGATAGAAAAGAACAGCACAGGTGGCTGCAGAACATAGTGATAAGGTAAGTGATACATCTTGTTCCTGCCCCCCTAAACTACCGTAAATGAGCATTTCAAACAGTATTAACCCCTCACCCAAAAAAATATATATATATTACACACACATATACATACATACATACATACATACACACAGTTGTGCTCATAAGTTTACATACCCTGGCAGAATATATGATTTATCAATTTTTCAGAGAATACGAAAACACAAACACTTTTCATTCACTCATAGTTAGTGTTTGGCTGAAGCCATTTATTATCACTCAACTGTGTTTACTCTTTTTAACCACTTCTGGACTGGAAGGATTTGCCCCCTTAATGACCAGGCCATTTTTTTGCGATTCGGCACTGCAATACTTTAACGGACAATTGCGCGATCGTGCGACGATGTACCTAGAGAAAATTGATGTCCTTTTTTCCCCACAAAAGAGCTTTCTTTTCGTGGTATTTGATCACCTATTTTTTGTGCCATAAACGAAAAAGTGCAACAATTCTGAAAAAGAAAAAAAAAAAAAAAAAAAAAAAAAAAAAACATTCTGCCATATAAAACATTCCCCCCAAAAAAAAATTTAGATTTTTCAAATTTTTTAACATTTTAGGCCAATTTGCTTTCTGCTAAATATTTTTGATTTTTTTTTTTTTTTTTTTACCAAAAATCGCAATAATGGTTTGCGCAAAAGTTATCACATCTACCAACGGGAAAAATTTATGTAATTTTTTTTTTTTTTTTTTACTAGTAATGGCAGCATCTGCGATTTTTAGCGGGACTGCGACATTGCGGCGGACAGATCGGACCCCTGACATTTGATACTTTTGGGGGAACCAATGACATTACTACAGTAATCAGTACTAAAAATATGCACTGCTACTGTAATAATGACACTGGCAGGGAAGGGGTTAACACAGTGGGTGATCAAGGGGTTAAATGTAAGCCTAGAGGAGTGTTGCTAACTGTATTGGGGTTGGGCTTTTGAAATGATCACAGAGACCTCTGATCCTATATAGAAGGATCACAGACGCTCTGTGATAATTCCAGAGAGAACGGTCAGCTGTGTTTACAACAGCCGACGGACCTCTCACAGCAGGAAGTGATCGCAGGTGGCCGGCGGCAATCTGAGCAGCCGGCCCCGTGCATTGGAGTCCCTGCTGCTGAGTGGGGACAGGAGCGTGCCGGCGGTGGAGTGCGCTCGCCCCCTAGCTGCAGACACGCAACCGACGTATACCTACGTCGGTTCGCGCAGGAGGGGCTGCCTGCCGCAGTAAAACTGCAGCGGGCGGTCGTTAACAGTTTAAATCATAATGACAAAACAGAAACTACCCAAATGACTCTGATGAAAAGTTTACATACCCTGGTGATTTTTGCCTGATAGCATGCACACAAATTTGACACAAAGGGGTTTTAATGGCCATTAAGGGTAACCATCCTCACCTGTGTCTGTTAGCTTGTAATTAGTGTGTGTGTGTAAAAAAAGGTCAATGACTTTCTGGACTCCTGACAGACCCTTGCATCTTTCATCCACGGCTGCACTGACGTTTCTGGATTCTGAGTCATGGGGAAAGCAAAAGAATTCTCAAAGGATCTGCGGGAAAATGTAGTTGAACTGTATAAAACAGGAAAGGGATATACAAAGATATCCAAGGAATTGAGAATGCCAATCAGCAGTGTTCAAACTAGGGCTGAACGATATTCGTTTTTTACATCGACATTGCGATGTGAGCGATAGTTACATCGCCGGAACATGCGATGGTGTAGGGAAGTATCACAGGTTAGGAAGACAGCGTGGAAGGCAGAGAAGTCGGGACTCACAGTGAGTAGAAGAACACAGCCTGACATCCGGTCCCCTGACATCAGGCCCGGATTGGCTAATCAGGAGAACCGGGACTTCTCCCCGTGGGCCGGTCGGTGCGAGGGCTGTTCCTCTGGGTTGCCTTAGTTTTAAAAATGGTGCCGCCCAGCGCCAACACGTCACCGCACATGCGCCGCCACCGCTCGGGTAAGGCCGTACACAAGCTTTACCGAGCATCGGCTTATGCTCAATGACGTGTTGGCGCTGGGCAGCGCCATTTTTAAATCTAAGGCAACCCAGAGGAACGGCCCTCGCGCCTCAGGAACAGGCGAGACTCCTCCACAGCCACACTACCTGCCATTATGCTGGGCTGCAGGCATACTAAGAGATGCAGTGCTGCAGGCATGGTACACCTGCACAATGCCCGCAGCTCTGCATTCCCCTGCACAATGCCCGCAGCTCTGCATTCCCCTGCACAATGCCCGCAGCTCTGCATTCCCCTGCACAATGCCCGCAGCCCTGCGTTCTCCTGTACCATGCCCGCAGCCCTGCGTTCTCCTGTACCATGCCCGCAGCCCTGCGTTCTCCTGTACCATGCCCGCAGCCCTGCGTTCTCCTGTACCATGACCGCAGCCCTGCATTCTCCTGTACCATGCCCACAGCCATGCATTCTCCTGTACCATGCCCACAGCCATGCATTTTCCTGTACCATGCCCACAGCCATGCATTCTCCTGTACCATGCCCACAGCCATGCATTCTCCTGTACCATGCCCACAGCCCTGCATTCTCCTGTACCATGCCCACAGCCCTGCATTCTCCTGTACCATGCCCACAGCCCTGCATTCTCCTGTACCATGCCCACAGCCCTGCATTCTCCTGTACCATGCCCACAGCCCTGCATTCTCCTGTACCATGCTCGCAGACATTGCAAACTTATATTCTGAGGGTTTTAACTACATTATTTTAATCTAGTCAGTCGTGAACTAAAGTGGGCCAGTCTAAGGCATGAAACTCCAGGGCTGAAAATGAGTCCTACTCTGGCCCTGCCTGACATGTTCAGTCCGCCCTGGAGCTAGTTCTCCTGACTGAGCGGTGAGCAGCGACACAGCAAACCAATCACGCGTGCCTGCGCACGTGATTGGTTCACTGTGTCGCTGCTCACGTCGCTCCCCGCTCAGTCAGGAGAACTAGCTCCAGGGCAGACTGAACATGTCAGGCTGTGTTCTTCTACTCACTGTGAGTCCCGACTTCTCTGCTTTCCACACTGTCTTCTTAGCATGTGATACTTCCCTACATTAAAGAGGTTGTAAACCCATACAAACATTTTTTTTAACCTGAAAGAGAAACACATAATGAGCTAGTATGCATCGCATACTAGCTCATTATGAAATACTTACCTTAGAACGAGCCCCCGCCGTGCCGTCCACTTACCTGTATGATGGGGGCATTTCCAGTCGCCCGTCTTCCGGGATCGCGGCATCCGGCCATCTGATTGGCCGGAGCCGCGGTGACGTCACTCACGCGCGCGGGAGCTGATGGTCACGGGACTCTGAAGGAACGTCACTGGCTGCATGTAAGGTAAATATCTCCTAAACGGTACATGTTTAGGAGATATTTACAGTACCTATAGGTAAAGCCTTACCTATAGGTAAAGCCTTACCTATAGGTAAAAGTTGCAGAGGAGGGTTTACTTCCTCTTTAACCCTGTATGGTACAATCAGAAGGCTGCACTACTTCCCTACATTAACATTAACCCTGTATGGTACAACCAGAAGGCTGCAGTACTGCCCTACATTAACATTAACCCTGTATTGATGGCTCTCAATATAGCAATATATATATCGTTGGGAAAAGAAATATGGCAATGTAATTTTTTTCCATATCGTGCAGCCCTAGTTCAAACTCTAATTAAGGATCTGATGTATGCCAAAAAGGGGGGACAAGGAGTTTGAGGGCAAGAAAAGAATAGAAAGTTAACAGAGTTACAGAAGTGACTGCTAGAGGAAGAGAGCAGAGTGCTGTTTATTAGAGAAGAGTGTGGAAGAAAAGAGAGATATTGGAGAAAATGAGGGGATGCTAGAGAGGGACTAGTCTCAGCAGTGCCATAAAACAAAAATTCTGTCTGGAAGAGAAAGAGAGGGAACAGGGACAGAATACAGAGGAACTGTCTCTATTCTCTCCCTGTTCCTTATCTTCATCTTCCAGACAGAATTTTTGTTTTATGGCACTTTTGAGATTAGTCCCTCTCTAGCATCCCAGGCATCCCCTCATTTTCTCCAATATCTCTTTTGTTCCCCAAAAAAGCGATTTAAAAATCATTTGGGGGCAAAAAAGTCATATTCAGTTTTAGGCCAAGGGCATCCTGAATTTTTGGTTTCTGTTTCGGCCCAGAATTCTCATTTCGGTGCATCCCTACCTCAAACCTTCTGGCACAAAGTCATTTGGAGTGATGAGATCAAAATTTAGCTTTTTGGCCACAGCCATAAATGCTACATTTGGAGAGGAGTCAACAAGGCCTATGATGAAAGGTACACCATTCCTACTGTGAAACACGGAGGTGGATTGCTGATGTTTTGGGGATGTGTGAGCTAAACAAAAGGCACAGGAAATTTGGTCAGAATTGATAGCAAGATGAATGCAGTATGTTATCAAAAAATACCGGAGGAAAATTTGCATTCATCAGCCTGGAAGCTGCGTATGGGACGTACTTGGACATTCCAACATGACAATGATCCTAAACACAAGGCCAAGTCCACCTGTCATTGGCTACAGCAGAATAAAGTGAAGGTTATGGAGTGACCATCGCACTCTCCTGACCTCAATATCATTAAGCCACTCTGGGGAGATCTCAAACATGCAGTTCATGCAAGACAGCCCAAGAATTTACAGGAACTGGAGGCTTTTTGCCAAAAAGAATGGGAAGTGTTACCATCTGAGAAGATAAAGAGCCTCATCCACAAATACCACAAAAGACTTTATGCTGTCATTGATGTTAAAGGAGGCAATACACAGTATTAGGAACTGGGGTATGTAAACTTTTGACCAGGGTAGTTTTTTGATCAGGGTAGTAGATTGGGTAGTTTTTGTTGCCATGATTTAAAAAGAGTAAACAGTTGATTGATAATAAATGGCTTCAGCCAACCACCAACCATGAGTGAAACAAGTTTTTGTGTTATTCATATTCTCAGAAAAATGGCCAAGAAATCAAATTCTGCCATGTAAACTTATGAGCACAACTATATATAATAATATATTGCAGCTTACTAACCCTTACATTTGGTGGCTGCATTCATTTCTTTTTTTTTCTTTATTTTATTCTGGTGATCTGTCAAGTAACAGACTTCCTGTCTAAAGCCTCGTACACACGTACCGATTGTCGGCCGTAAATATTCGGCCAACGTCCGATCGGCCGATTGTCGGCTTGTTAGTATGATGCTTCCGACAACCGACTGCGACTTTTCGGCCGAACAAAATCTGGTGTGCAGGCTATAAAATTTTTGTAGGCCAACAAAGAACGGCCGATTGTTCGTCAGTCAGTACAGATTTCGGCCGACAAAAAGCAGATGAGCAAGACTGGGCATGCTCAGAGAAGAAAAAACACACGGAAAGTCAACCATCACATGACATCACTTCTGCAGTTGGTTGTTGTTGGCCGACAAAATTTGTGTGCAGTCTTTAGCACTTTTCAACCAACACTGGACAAAAGACGGCCAATCGTTCGGCCGACAATCGGTACGTGTGTACGGGGCTTAAGGCTTTGTTCACACCGTTCATCTGAACTTGCATGATTTCAAAGCCGCATGTCAGTCTGACCTCTGTACAGGTTCATGCACAGATGTCTACTGAAATCACCTCTGAACTCTCCAAAAGTAGTGCAAGAACTACTTTTGGAAATCGGTGCCGCACCGATAGGAAAGTTCCGATTGCCAGCAATAGGGTGCAATTTGTCAACCCGTCAAATTGCGCCGATATGAACGGCGGCTTAAGGCGTCTTCTTTCTGGATGAAGTTGTAAAGCAGACATCCTTAGACGCAGCACTATCATTCTTGGATGAAGGTAGTGTTTGATGGACTCGTAGATTTAAACCTATTAAATCTGAACTCGAATTAAAGCTTTATAAGCAGTTAAAGCAATCAGATTTTTTCCTTTTAGAATAAATGTTTTACATAAATGAATAAAAGCTGATCACTGTAAGCACCCGTCAGTGTTAAATGGTTTGTCTCAACCCTTTGGCACTTTATTTAGCTTGGTCTGTTAACCACTTCCGGACTGCCAGACACAGTTTTACGTCGGTACTTTGACGTTAAATAAATTGGGTATCAATTTACTCGGCGCAACATCATCTTTCACATTATAGAAAAAAAAATGAGGCTAACTTAACTGTTGTCTTAATTTCTAATTCAAAAAAGTGTTTTCAAAATGCGTTTGTAAGACTGCTGCGCAAATAGTGTGACAAAGTATTGCAACGATCTCCATTTTATTCTCTAGGGTCTCTGCTTAAAAAACAATTGTATATAAACGTTGGGAGTACACCGCTCACCTGAAGGACAAAAATATGCCCTTGACAAAAAATATCAGAGGTATATCCAGACAACCATGCTATATGCAGGGGGTTTCTTCACAGAAAAATCCAGGCAGCCAGATTATATGCAGGGATTCTCCTCACTGAATCCAGACTTTGCCCATTCACCAGTGTATAGTCATAAACATAAAAGAACAACATCTAAGGGCTCTCCGTTAAATACCTCCTTTATTAAAATCAATAAAATGAAATGACACTCACATTTAGAAAATAAAAAAATCAGCCTGTAAAGTGCTCAACGGATGGCGTGAGCGGAGCCGCTCCGGGAGAAGGAGGAGTCACCTGTCACCCGCTGCTATCCTCTGTGTCTCCTGTTGGTAGAAGCCGCGTTCTTCGGAGCGGCTCCGCTCACGCCATCCGTTGAGCACCTTACAGGCTGATTTTTTATTTTCAAAATGTGAGTGCATTTCATTTACTAACAGAGTAAAAAAAAAATTGTTACATTGCTGTCACATTTGTTTGTGTGCGCAACCAAACTGTCAAACCATTATATGGCCGGTGTCATAACTGATCACATGTGCAGATCACACAAACAGCTTCCCTTGTTGTAAAGTATATTATTTAATTTCTTAAAAGCAGAGTTTCAACTGGGACCTTTGGGGGGGATCTCAGTCAGAAGTTCAGCCCTTCCCCCTGGCACTCACAAAGCATTGCGCGATTTGCGCAGTAGGGAACCAGCTGTAGGCTTCACTGTCAGTTTCCCTTAGCCAAGATAGTGGTAACAGCACCCGTCAGCCAATTATAAAATCGGCTTGGGAGAGGACATCGCTGGATTCATGGACAGGTAAGTGTCCCAATATTAAAGTCAGCAGCTACAGTAGTTTTTCTTTAGAAGCCAGCAGATCGGCCTCTACAAACTCCACTGTGCCTAAAAAGAGAGCAACTGAGCATGTGCAGAGCAGGGTGAGGCTGTGTATTACTGGATTATAAACAGTATAGGACACTTATTTTTTATATTTTACATAGCTTTACCCTCAAAAGGGGCCAACCTGAAGTGATCTAACAGGGCTAGACAAAAGTTCCACTTTAAAGTTTTTCACCTGAATGGATTCTATGCATTAGTATTAGGGTGAAAAACGTTTTGAGCTAAAGATATGCTCTGTGCTGTGTCTGTATACAAAGACCGTGAATGGAGGTGAGCTCTGTGCTGTGTCTGTATACAAAGACCATGAATGGAGGTGAGCTCTGTGCTGTGTCTGTATACAAAGACCGTGAATGGAGGTGAGCTCTGTGCTGTGTCTGTATACAAAGACCGTGAATGGAGGTGAGCTCTGTGCTGTGTCTGTATATATAGACAGTGAATGGAGGTGAGCTCTGTGCTGTATACATAGACAGTGTATGGAGGTGAGCTCTGTGCTGTGCTGTATACAAAGACAGTGAATGGAGGTGAGCTCTGTGTTATGTCTGTATACATAGACAGTGTATAGAGGTGAGCCCTGTGCTGTGTCTGTATACATAGACAGTGTATGGAGGTGAGCTCTGTGCTGTGTCTGTATACATAGACAGTGTATGGAGGTGAGCTCTGTGCTGTGTCTGTATACATAGACAGTGTATGGAGGTGAGCTCTGTGCTGTGTCTGTATACATAGACAGTGTATGGAGGTGAGCTCTGTGCTGTGTCTGTATACATAGACAGTGTATGGAGGTGAGCTCTGTGCTGTGTCTGTATACAAAGACAGTGAATGGAGGTGAGCTCTGTGTTATGTCTGTATACATAGACAGTGTATGGAGGGGAGCTCTGTGCTGTATACATAGACAGTGTATGGAGGTGAGCTCTGTGCTGTGCTGTATACAAAGACAGTGAATGGAGGTGAGCTCTGTGTTATGTCTGTATACATAGACAGTGTATAGAGGTGAGCCCTGTGCTGTGTCTGTATACATAGACAGTGTATGGAGGTGAGCTCTGTGCTGTGTCTGTATACATAGACAGTGTATGGAGGTGAGCTCTGTGCTGTGTCTGTATACATAGACAGTGTATGGAGGTGAGCTCTGTGCTGTGTCTGTATACATAGACAGTGTATGGAGGTGAGCTCTGTGCTGTGTCTGTATACATAGACAGTATATGGAGGTGAGCTCTGTGCTGTGTCTGTATACATAGACAGTGTATGGAGGTGAGCTCTGTGCTGTGTCTGTATACATAGACAGTGTATGGAGGTGAGCTCTGTGCTGTGTCTGTATACATAGACAGTGTATGGAGGTGAGCTCTGTGCTGTGTCTGTATACAAAGACAGTGAATGGAGGTGAGCTCTGTGTTATGTCTGTATACATAGACAGTGTATGGAGGGGAGCTCTGTGCTGTGTCTGTATACATAGACAGTGTATGGAGGTGAGCTCTGTGCTGTGTCTGTATACATAGACAGTGTATGGAGGTGAGCTCTGTGCTGTGTCTGTATACATAGACAGTGTATGGAGGTGAGCTCTGTGCTGTGTCTGTATACATAGACAGTGTATGGAGGTGAGCTCTGTGCTGTGTCTGTATACATAGACAGTGTATGGAGGTGAGCTCTGTGCTGTGTCTGTATACATAGACAGTGTATGGAGGTGAGCTCTGTGCTGTGTCTGTATACATAGACAGTGTATGGAGGTGAGCTCTGTGCTGTGTCTGTATACATAGACAGTGTATGGAGGTGAGCTCTGTGCTGTGTCTGTATACAAAGACAGTGAATGGAGGTGAGCTCTGTGTTATGTCTGTATACATAGACAGTGTATGGAGGGGAGCTCTGTGCTGTATACATAGACAGTGTATGGAGGTGAGCTCTGTGCTGTGCTGTATACAAAGACAGTGAATGGAGGTGAGCTCTGTGTTATGTCTGTATACATAGACAGTGTATAGAGGTGAGCCCTGTGCTGTGTCTGTATACATAGACAGTGTATGGAGGTGAGCTCTGTGCTGTGTCTGTATACATAGACAGTGTATGGAGGTGAGCTCTGTGCTGTGTCTGTATACATAGACAGTGTATGGAGGTGAGCTCTGTGCTGTGTCTGTATACATAGACAGTGTATGGAGGTGAGCTCTGTGCTGTGTCTGTATACATAGACAGTATATGGAGGTGAGCTCTGTGCTGTGTCTGTATACATAGACAGTGTATGGAGGTGAGCTCTGTGCTGTGTCTGTATACATAGACAGTGTATGGAGGTGAGCTCTGTGCTGTGTCTGTATACAAAGACAGTGAATGGAGGTGAGCTCTGTGTTATGTCTGTATACATAGACAGTGTATGGAGGGGAGCTCTGTGCTGTGTCTGTATACATAGACAGTGTATGGAGGTGAGCTCTGTGCTGTGTCTGTATACATAGACAGTGTATGGAGGTGAGCTCTGTGCTGTGTCTGTATACATAGACAGTGTATGGAGGGGAGCTCTGTGCTGTGTCTGTATACATAGACAGTGTATGGAGGTGAGCTCTGTGCTGTGTCTGTATACATAGACAGTGTATGGAGGTGAGCTCTGTGCTGTGTCTGTATACATAGACAGTATATGGAGGTGAGCTCTGTGCTGTGTCTGTATACATAGACAGTGTATGGAGGTGAGCTCTGTGCTGTGTCTGTATACATAGACAGTGTATGGAGGTGAGCTCTGTGCTGTGTCTGTATACAAAGACAGTGAATGGAGGGGAGCTCTGTGCTGTGTCTGTATACATAGACAGTGTATGGAGGTGAGCTCTGTGCTGTGTCTGTATACATAGACAGTGTATGGAGGTGAGCTCTGTGCTGTGTCTGTATATATAGACAGTGTATGGAGGTGAGCTCTGTGCTGTGTCTGTATACAAAGACCGTGAATGGAGGTGAGCTCTGTGCTGTGTCTGTATATATAGACAGTGAATGGAGGTGAGCTCTGTGCTGTGTCTGTATATATAGACAGTGAATGGAGGTGAGCTCTGTGCTGTATACATAGACAGTGTATGGAGGTGAGCTCTGTGCTGTGCTGTATACATAGACAGTGTATGGAGGTGAGCTCTGTGCTGTGTCTGTATACATAGACAGTGTATAGAGGTGAGCCCTGTGCTGTGTCTGTATACATAGACAGTGAATGGAGGTGAGCTCTGTGCTGTGTCTGTATACATAGACAGTGTATGGAGGTGAGCTCTGTGCTGTGTCTGTATACATAGACAGTGTATGGAGGTGAGCTCTGTGCTGTGTCTGTATACATAGACAGTGTATGGAGGTGAGCTCTGTGCTGTGTCTGTATATATAGACAGTGTATGGAGGTGAGCTCTGTGCTGTGCTGTATACATAGACAGTGTATGGAGGTGAGCTCTGTGCTGTGTCTGTATACATAGACAGTGTATGGAGGTGAGCTCTGTGCTGTGTCTGTATACAAAGACCGTGAATGGAGGTGAGCTCTGTGCTGTGTCTGTATATATAGACAGTGAATGGAGGTGAGCTCTGTGCTGTGTCTGTATATATAGACAGTGAATGGAGGTGAGCTCTGTGCTGTATACATAGACAGTGTATGGAGGTGAGCTCTGTGCTGTGCTGTATACATAGACAGTGTATGGAGGTGAGCTCTGTGTTATGTCTGTATACATAGACAGTGTATGGAGGTGAGCTCTGTGCTGTGTCTGTATACATAGACAGTGTATAGAGGTGAGCCCTGTGCTGTGTCTGTATACACAGACAGTGAATGGAGGTGAGCTCTGTGCTGTGTCTGTATACATAGACAGTGTATGGAGGTGAGCTCTGTGCTGTGTCTGTATACATAGACAGTGTATGGAGGTGAGCTCTGTGCTGTGTCTGTATACATAGACAGTGTATGGAGGTGAGCTCTGTGCTGTGTCTGTATACATAGACAGTGTATGGAGGTGAGCTCTGTGCTGTGTCTGTATACATGGACAGTGAATGGAGGTGAGCTATGTGCTGTGTCTGTATACATAGACAGTGTATGGAGGTGAGCTCTGTGCTGTGTCTGTATACATAGACAGTGAATGGAGGTGAGCTCTGTGCTGTATAAATAGACAGTGTATGGAGGTGAGCTCTGTGCTGTGTCTGTATACATAGACAGTGTATGGAGGTGAGCTCTGTGTTATGTCTGTATACATAGACAGTGTATGGAGGTGAGCTCTGTGCTGTGTCTGTACTCTGTATACATAGACAGTGTATGGAGGTGTGCTGTGTCTGTATACATACACAGTGTATGGAGGTGAGCTCTGTGCTGTGTCTGTACTCTGTATATATAGACAGTGTATGGAGGTGAGCTCTGTGCTGTGTCTGTATACATAGACAGTGTATGGAGGTGAGCTCTGTGCTGTGTCTGTATATATATATATATATATATATATATATATATATATAGACAGTGTATGAAGGTGAGCTCTGTGCTGTGTCTGTATACATAGACAGTGTATGGAGGTGAGCTCTGTGCTGTGTCTGTATACATAGACAGTGTATGGAGATGAGCTCTGTGCTGTGTCTGTATACATAGACAGTGTATGGAGGTGAGCTCTGTGCAGTGTCTGTATACATAGACAGTGTATGGAGATGAGCTCTGTGCTGTGTCTGTATACATAGACAGTGTATGGAGGTGAGCTCTGTGCAGTGTCTGTATACATAGACAGTGTATGGAGGTGAGCTCTGTGCAGTGTCTGTATACATAGAAAGTGTATGGAGGTGAGCTCTGTGCAGTGTCTGTATACATAGACAGTGTATGGAGATGAGCTCTGTGCTGTGTCTGTATACATAGACAGTGTATGGAGGTGAGCTCTGTGCTGTGTCTGTATACATAGACAGTGTATGGAGGTGAGCTCTGTGCTGTGTCTGTATACATAGACAGTGTATGGAGGTGAGCTCTGTGCTGTGTCTGTATACATAGACAGTGTATGGAGGTGAGCTCTGTGTTATGTCTGTATACATACACAGTGTATGGAGGTGAGCTCTGTGCTGTGTCTGTATACATAGACAGTGTATGGAGATGAGCTCTGTGCTGTGTCTGTATACATAGACAGTGTATGGAGATGAGCTCTGTGCTGTGTCTGTATACATAGACAGTGTATGGAGGTGAGCTCTGTGCTGTGTCTGTATATATAGACAGTATACGGAGGTGAGCTCTGTGCTGTGTCTGTATACATAGACAGTGTATGGAGGTGAGCTCTGTGCTGTGTCTGTATATATAGACAGTGTATGGAGGTGAGCTCTGTGCTGTATACATAGACAGTGTATGGAGGTGAGCTCTGTGTTATGTCTGTATACATAGACAGTGTATGGAGGTGAGCTCTGTGCTGTCTGTATACATAGACAGTGTATGGAGGTGAGCTCTGTGTTATGTCTGTATACATAGACAGTGTATGGAGGTGAGCTCTGTGCTGTGTCTGTATACATAGACAGTGTATGGAGATGAGCTCTGTGCTGTGTCTGTATATATAGACAATGTATGGAGGTGAGCTCTGTGCTGTGTCTGTATACATAGACAGTGTATGGAGGTGAGCTCTGTGCTGTGTCTGTATACATAGACAGTGTATGGAGGTGAGCTCTGTGCTGTGTCTGTATATATAGACAGTGTATGAAGGTGAGCTCTGTGCTGTGTCTGTATACATGGACAGTGAATGAAGGTGAGCTCTGTGCTGTGTCTGTATACATAGACAGTGTATGGAGGTGAGCTCTGTGCTGTGTCTGTATACATAGACAGTGTATGGAGAGGAGCTCTGTGCTGTGTCTGTATACATAGACAGTGTATAGAGGTGAGCTCTGTGCTGTGTCTGTATACATAGACAGTGTATGGAAGTGAGCTCTGTGCTGTGTCTGTATACATAGACAGTGTATGAAGGTGAGCTCTGTGCTGTGTCTGTATACATAGACAGTGTATAGAGGTGAGCTCTGTGCTGTGTCTGTATACATAGACAGTGTATGGAGGTGAGCTCTGTGCTGTGTCTGTATACATAGACAGTGTATAGAGGTGAGCTCTGTGCTGTGTCTGTATACATAGACAGTGTATGGAGGTGAGCTCTGTGCTGTGTCTGTATACATAGACAGTGTATGGAGGTGAGCTCTGTGCTGTGTCTGTATACATAGACAGTGTATGGAGGTGAGCTCTGTGCTGTGTCTGTATACATAGACAGTGTATGAAGGTGAGCTCTGTGCTGTGTCTGTATACATAGACAGTGTATGGAGGTGAGCTCTGTGCTGTATACATAGACAGTGTATGAAGGTGAGCTCTGTGCTGTGTCTGTATACATAGACAGTGTATGGAGGTGAGCTCTGTGCTGTGTCTGTATACATAGACAGTGTATGGAGGTGAGCTCTGTGCTGTGTCTGTATACATAGACAGTGTATGAAGGTGAGCTCTGTGCTGTGTCTGTATACATAGACAGTGTATGGAGGTGAGCTCTGTGCTGTATACATAGACAGTGTATGGAGGTGAGCTCTGTGCTGTGTCTGTATACATAGACAGTGTATGAAGGTGAGCTCTGTGCTGTGTATGGAGGTGAGCTCTGTGCTGTGTCTGTATACATAGACAGTGTATGGAGATGAGCTCTGTGCTGTGTCTGTATACATAGACAGTGTATAGAGGTGAGCTCTGTGCTGTGTCTGTATACATAGACAGTGTATGGAGGTGAGCTCTGTGCTGTGTCTGTATACATAGACAGTGTATGAAGGTGAGCTCTGTGCTGTGTCTGTATACATAGACAGTGTATAGAGGTGAGCTCTGTGCTGTGTCTGTATACATAGACAGTGTATGGAGGTGAGCTCTGTGCTGTATCTGTATACATAGACATTGTATAGAGGTGAGCTCTGTGCTGTGTCTGTATACATAGACAGTGTATGGAGGTGAGCTCTGTGCTGTGTCTGTATACATAGACAGTGTATGGAGGTGAGCTCTGTGCTGTGTCTGTATACATAGACAGTGTATGGAGGTGAGCTCTGTGCTGTGTCTGTATACATAGACAGTGTATGAAGGTGAGCTCTGTGCTGTGTCTGTATACATAGACAGTGTATGGAGGTGAGCTCTGTGCTGTATACATAGACAGTGTATGAAGGTGAGCTCTGTGCTGTGTCTGTATACATAGACAGTGTATGGAGGTGAGCTCTGTGCTGTGTCTGTATACATAGACAGTGTATGAAGGTGAGCTCTGTGCTGTGTCTGTATACATAGACAGTGTATGGAGGTGAGCTCTGAGCTGTATACATAGACAGTGTATGAAGGTGAGCTCTGTGCTGTGTCTGTATACATAGACAGTGTATGGAGGTGAGCTCTGTGCTGTGTCTGTATACATAGACAGTGTATGGAGGTGAGCTCTGTGCTGTGTACATAGACAGTGTATGGAGGTGAGCTCTGTGCTGTGTCTGTATACATAGACAGTGTATGGAGGTGAGCTCTGTGCTGTGTCTGTATACATAGACAGTGTATGAAGGTGAGCTCTGTGCTGTGTCTGTATACATAGACAGTGTATGGAGGTGAGCTCTGTGCTGTATACATAGACAGTGTATGGAGGTGAGCTCTGTGCTGTGTCTGTATACATAGACAGTGTATGAAGGTGAGCTCTGTGCTGTGTATGGAGGTGAGCTCTGTGCTGTGTCTGTATACATAGACAGTGTATGGAGATGAGCTCTGTGCTGTGTCTGTATACATAGACAGTGTATAGAGGTGAGCTCTGTGCTGTGTCTGTATACATAGACAGTGTATGGAGGTGAGCTCTGTGCTGTGTCTGTATACATAGACAGTGTATGAAGGTGAGCTCTGTGCTGTGTCTGTATACATAGACAGTGTATGGAGGTGAGCTCTGTGCTGTGTCTGTATACATAGACAGTGTATAGAGGTGAGCTCTGTGCTGTGTCTGTATACATAGACAGTGTATGGAGGTGAGCTCTGTGCTGTGTCTGTATACATAGACAGTGTATGGAGGTGAGCTCTGTGCTGTGTCTGTATACATAGACAGTGTATGGAGGTGAGCTCTGTGCTGTGTCTGTATACATAGACAGTGTATGGAGGTGAGCTCTGTGCTGTGTCTGTATACATAGACAGTGTATGAAGGTGAGCTCTGTGCTGTGTCTGTATACATAGACAGTGTATGGAGGTGAGCTCTGTGCTGTGTCTGTATACATAGACAGTGTATGGAGGTGAGCTCTGTGCTGTGTCTGTATACATAGACAGTGTATGGAGGTGAGCTCTGTGCTGTGTCTGTATACATAGACAGTGTATGAAGGTGAGCTCTGTGCTGTGTCTGTATACATAGACAGTGTATGGAGGTGAGCTCTGTGCTGTGTCTGTATACATAGACAGTGTATGAAGGTGAGCTCTGTGCTGTGTCTGTATACATAGACAGTGTATGGAGGTGAGCTCTGTGCTGTGTCTGTATACATAGACAGTGTATAGAGGTGAGCTCTGTGCTGTGTCTGTATACATAGACAGTGTATGGAGGTGAGCTCTGTGCTGTGTCTGTATACATAGACAGTGTATGGAGGTGAGCTCTGTGCTGTGTCTGTATACATAGACAGTGTATGGAGGTGAGCTCTGTGCTGTGTCTGTATACATAGACAGTGTATGGAGATGAGCTCTGTGCTGTGTCTGTATACATAGACAGTGTATGGAGGTGAGCTCTGTGCTGTGTCTGTATACATAGACAGTGTATGGAGGTGAGCTCTGTGCTGTGTCTGTATACATAGACAGTGTATGAAGGTGAGCTCTGTGCTGTGTCTGTATACATAGACAGTGTATGGAGGTGAGCTCTGTGCTGTGTCTGTATACATAGACAGTGTATGAAGGTGAGCTCTGTGCTGTGTCTGTATACATAGACAGTGTATGGAGGTGAGCTCTGTGCTGTGTCTGTATACATAGACAGTGTATAGAGGTGAGCTCTGTGCTGTGTCTGTATACATAGACAGTGTATGGAGGTGAGCTCTGTGCTGTGTCTGTATACATAGACAGTGTATGGAGGTGAGCTCTGTGCTGTGTCTGTATACATAGACAGTGTATGGAGATGAGCTCTGTGCTGTGTCTGTATACATAGACAGTGTATGGAGGTGAGCTCTGTGCTGTATACATAGACAGTGTATGGAGGTGAGCTCTGTGCTGTGTCTGTATACATAGACAGTGTATGGAGGTGAGCTCTGTGCTGTGTCTGTATACATAGACAGTGTATGGAGGTGAGCTCTGTGCTGTGTATGGAGGTGAGCTCTGTGCTGTGTCTATGAGGTAGGCCCATCCTCTGTACACACTGCCAGCCCGGAAGTAATGTGTGATTATTTATATAGAGATGTGGGGGGGCTCAGTGCCCTAGGCAGGCCTCTATCGCAGTATATATAACACCCCCCCCCCCCCCCCCCCCATGACAATGCGGCCTGGGCCCAACCATCACCCTCCCGGTCCTCTTATACCTCCTAATATGGCGGCCATGCTGCTCCGGGTTCTCCGTTCTCACATGGACTGGGCGAGGTCCGGTCTCTTACGGTATTCTGAGCTCCACACGGTCCCGGTGCGGTTGGCGGATACAGACAGAAACAGGTCTCAGCTCATGACAACATGGCCGCCGCTCTCCAGGCCCGCACGGCATTCTGGGTAGGCAGGGAAGCCTGGAAGAGGAGGGGGCGGAGCGACGCCCGGGCTGTGCGGCTGAGGTGAGCTTGCCGCGGCTGCGTGTGCCCGCTGGGAGATCGGGAGCGCGCACAGCAGCAGTGGTGGTGATCCTTGCAGAGAGAGCAGTGAGTAGAGCGGGGGAGGGGAAGCGTACATGAGATGGAGGGGCGCACATGGTGTGTACTGGACAGACTGGCACCTCAACATAATATAGAACTACATGTCCCAGCACTCTGTGCCACCAACTTATTATTCCTTAGGAAAGTCCTAGCCAGACAGGCTGCTGACCCTTAATGGCAACATAGAAAGTCATATAAACCACTCAGAACTGAGCTAGAAGAAGTTTTGTTGTTGGAGAACTGAGGGGGGGCTGAAGTAAAAGTCGTCTGTGTCCCCGCTGGGGAGATTTTTCTTCACTTCCTGTTCTTTAGGCACAACAGGAAGTGAGAGGAAAGTCTTTAGTTCTACCTGCTTCCATTCATGTCACGCTTATGTGCTGCACCAAAAGGTTTGTCTGTAACATCCACAAGCTGCAGGAATGTGTCACTGGGCGACCAATGTTTGTGTGCTGAGACCGAGCTGTGCAGCCAGCGGGAGGGGCTTCTATAATCATGTGATCACCCATCTCAGCAGTCACATGATCGCTGATCCTTCCCGCCCCCTGGTCATTCAGAACCTTTTAAAGGAATGCTGGGGTGGGCCTGTAGGGGTTCAAATGTTGTTCCACCCAAAAGGGAAAGCCCTGCTTGTTTGCTGCCTCCCCCCTCCAATGCCACATTTGGCACCCTTGGGGGGAGGGGGGGGGCTGATACCTCTCAAAACCAGGTACCCGTCCCCACTTCTGGGTAAAATCCCCGCAATCGTTTTGTGGTGATCTACGACATTTCTGTCCCCCCCCCCCCCCTTCTTCATACCTTCTAGAAGACACACACACATTCCAGAAGACTGCGGGACCATTCAGAAAGCGCTGTGAGACTCAGCAGAGAACCGGCTATGAAGTCGCGAGGCCTCACTTCCTGTTTCCCTTAGTGAAGATGGCAGTGCCCGCACCCAGAGCCGATAAGACGGATCGGCTTGGGTTACCGATATCGCAGGATGCCTGGACAAGGGGGTGTCCATATATTAAGGTGGTTGTAAAGTCTCGTTTTTTTTTTTTTAAAATAACAAACCTGTTAGTGCCGGTTCACACTACCGCGGCACAACTTCGGGGGTGACTTGTGAAGTCGCGTGCACCGTGACTTCGGCGCGACTTGCATGAAACTTCATATAATGAATGTCAATGCAAGTCGCTCCGATGTCGCCCCGAAGTAGTACAGGAACTACTTTCTAAGTCAGAGCGACTTGAGTCGCTCCTATAGCACTACATGGACCGCGACTTGTCAAGCTGACCAGTCGCCTGACAAGTCGCGGTCGTGTGAATGGGCAATTATACTTATGTAGCAATATTTCCAGACATTGGGCCTGATATGGGTCTGCCATTGTTACCGGGAACACTTCCAACACATTTAAGTTGAAACCCAAGTGTGAGAGCTGAGACAATGACCATTCCGGCATCTTTGGTTTGTGTGTTTATTTTATAATGGGGATGAGTGGGATACTCCTCTGGCTCAACTAGGTTTAACTGGGACACTTGTAGAAAATGCCTATTAGCTCTGCCCTGATGGCCGACCAACGCTTCCTGGAGCTTGAAATACTGTTCTGCTGAAAGTGCTGAATCTTCGATTTTAACTCCTTGGTTAACTCAGAAGATCCAGGACTGTAATGATCCTTGACTCTTGACACTCTGTCTAGCTCAAAAGGCCTGTGTATGACTCCCTCCAGCCCTCTACTGACTGAGGTAGCTCCTTGTAACTGCTTGTACTGCTGCAACTCTTAACACTGCATACTTGACTCTTCAGGGCCCAACCGCTGGCGCCCCCTCTACACTTCCAGGGTCCTCTCACTAGGCAACCCCCTTAACACTTCAGGGTCCTTTCATTAGGCAACCCCCTTAACACTTCAGGGTCCTCTCCCTAGGCAGCCCCCTTAACACTTTGGGGTCCTCTCACTAGGCAGCCCCCTTAACACTTTGGGGTCCTCTCACTAGGCAACCCCCTTAACACTTCAGGGTCCTCTCACTAGGCAACCCCCTTAACACTTCGGGGTCCTCTCACTAGGCAACCCCCTTAACACTTCGGGGTCCTCTCACTAGGCAACCCCCTTAACACTTCGGGGTCCTCTCACTAGGCAACCCCCTTAACACTTCGGGGTCCTCTCACTAGGCAACCCCCTTAACACTTCGGGGTCCTCTCACTAGGCAACCCCCTTAACACTTCGGGGTCCTCTCACTAGGCAACCCCCTTAACACTTCAGGGTCCTCTCACTAGGCAGACCCCAGGAGCAGTTCACAGTACTCACAACCTTGGCAGGCTTTCCTGGAACGGAACCCCTCTTTCTCCACTGGCACAAGGATCCTCTCTGCAGCTCAACTCAGACCTCCCTCTGGATTCTCATGCAAGCCACCCAAGACACCGGATCCTTCTGACAGGAGGAGAGACAGCCGTACTCTCCCTCTTAGCTTACTGACTTTGAATTGACAGCCGCAGGAGCCATTGGCGCTGTGACTGTATCTCAGCCAATCAGGAAGGAGAGTGCCAGGATGGCTGAGGGACTCATGGACATCGCTGGATACAGAGGGGGCTCAGGTAAGTACTGTATTTTCTGGCGTATAAGACTACTTTTGAACCTCAAAAAAATCCCCCAAAAATGGGGGGTCGTCTTATACGCCGAGTATAATATCTCCAAGGTAACCTAAGTATAAGTATTACCAGTAGATCATGTAATAGGGGGGTCGTCTTATACGCCCAGTCGTCTTATACGCCGGAAAATACGGTATTTGGGGCGGCTGCTACACACAGAAGGCTTTTTATCTTAATGCATAAAATGGATTAGGATAAAAAACCTTCCTGACTTTACAACTCCTTTAAAAGTCAGCAGCTACATTATTTGTAGCCGCTGACTTTTATTTTTTTATTACAGGCTGGAACTCCTCTTTGAGGGCCCGGTCACACCACGTGCAGTGTTTTTTTTTTTTTTTTTTCTGCATCAAAACGCATGGAAAGTAGGTCCCGGCATAACATCTTTTACATTATACAAAAAAATTGGGCTTACTTTACTGTTTACACTTTAATGAATTTAAAAAACAATTTTTTCTCAAAAAACTACGTTTGAAAGACTTCTGCGCAAATACAGTGTGACATAAAAGATTGCAACGATTTTATGCTTTAGGGTCTCTGCTAAAAAATATACATAATGTTTTGGTGTTCTAAGTAATTTTCTAGCAAAAAATACTGATTTTAACTTGTAAGCAACAAGTGTCAGAAAAAGGCTTAGTCTTTAAGAGGTTAAACTGCCCTCACTTACAGATGGACCGCTGCGCAAATACAGTGTGACATAAAGTATTGCAACAACTGGCATTTTATTTTCTAGGGTCTCTGCTAAAAATACATACAGTATCTCACAAAAGTGAGTACACCCCTCACATTTTTGTAAATATATTATTATATCTTTTCATGTGACAACACTGAAGAAATTACACTTTGCTACAATGTAAAGTAGTGAGTGTACAGCTTGTATAACAGTGTAAATTTGCTGTCCCCTCAAAATAACTCAATGCAATTAATGTCTAAACTGCTGGCAACAAAAGTGAGTACACCCCTAAATTAAAATGTCCAAATTGGGCCCAATTAGCCCCCCCGGTGTCATGTGATTCGTTAGTGTTACAAGGTCTCGGGTGTGAATGGGGAGCAGGTGTGTTAAATTTGGTGTTATCGCTCTCACTCTCTCATACTGGTCACTGGAAGTTCAGCATGGCAAAGAATCTAAAAAAAAAACAATTGTTGCTCTACATAAAGATGGCCTAGGCCAGTGATGGCAAACTTTGGCACCCCAGATGTTTTGGAACTACATTTCCCATGATGCTCAACTACACTGCAGAATGCATCAGCATCATGGGAAATGTAGTTCCAAAACGTCTGGGGTGCCAAGGTTCACCATCACTGGCCTAGGCTATAAGAAGATTGCCAATACCCTGAAAATGAACTGCAGCACGGTGTCCAAGACCATACAGTGGTTTAACAGGACAGATTCCACTCAGAACAGGCCTCACCATGGTCGACCAAAGAGGTTGAGTGCACGTGATCAGTGTCATATCCAGAGGTTGTCTTTGGGAAATATACTGAGTGCTGCCAGCTTTGCTGCAGAGGTTGAAGAGGTGGGGGGTCAGTCTGTCAGTGCTCCGACCATACATCAAATTGGTCTGCATGGCTGTCGTCCCAGAAGGAAGCCTCTTCTAAAGACGATGCACAAGAAAGCCCGCAGTTTGCTGAAGACATGCAGACTAAGGACATGAATTACTGGAACCATGTCCTGTGGTCTGATGAGACCAAGATAAACTTATTTGGTTCAGATGGTGTCAAGTGTGAGTGTCAGCAACCAGGTGAGGAGTACATAGACAAGTGTGTCTTGTCTACAATCAAGCATGGTGGTGGGAGTGTCATGGTCTGGGGCTGCATGAGTGCTGCCGGCAGTGTGGAGCTACAGTTCATTGAGGGAACCATGAATGCCAACTGTGACATACTAAAGCAGAGCATGATCCCCTCCCCTCGGAGACTGAGCCGCACGGCAGTATTCTAACATGAAAACGACCCCAAACACACCTCCAAGACAACCACTGCCTTTCTAAAGAAGCTGAGGGTAAAGGTGATGGATGGACCAAGCATGTCTCCAGACCTAAACCCTATTGAGAATCTGTGGGGCATCCTCAAACGGAAGGTGGAGGAGCTCAAGGTCTCTAACATCCACCAGGAGTGGAAAAGGACTCCACCGGCAACCTGTGAAGCTCTGATGAACTCCATGCCCAAGAGGGTTAAGGCAGTGCTGGAAAATGATGGTGGCCACACAAAATATTGACACTTTGGCCCCAATTTGGACATTTTAATTTTGGGGTGTACTCACTTTTTTTGCCGTCGGTTTAGACATTAATGGCTGTGTGTTGAGTTATTTTGATGGGACAGCAAATGTACACTGTTATACAAGCAGTATGCTCACTATGTTACATTGTAGCAAAGTGTCATTTCTTCAGTGATGTCACATGAAAAGATATAATAATATATTTTCAAAAATGTGAGGGGTGTACTCACTTCTGTGAGATTCTGTATATTTTTTTGGCAGAAACTCTAGAAAATAAAATGGCAGTTGTTGCAATACTTTGTCACTCTGTATTTGCGCAGGGGGTTTTCAAACTAAATTTTTTGGGAAAAAATACAATTTAAGGATTAAAAAAACAAAACTAAACAGTAAAGTTAGCCCAACTTTTTTTTTTTTTTTTTTTTTTTTTTTTAAATGTGAAAGAGGATGGTATGCCGAGAATTGTGAGAGAATCGTGATCTTTATTTTAAGCAAAAAATCTAGAATCGTGCAGCTCTTGTACCCATAAAGAAAAAAGTGCTGACAAGCAGGTAGAAGCATATATAACATCTATTCTCTTTTGTATTTAAAATTGTCCCTGCCTTTCAGAAATGTTTAAAAATCAGAGATTCTCTGCTGTTTTTTTTTCTGGATCCAAATGCGGTATAAGAAAAAAATAAAATGTTCTCAATTGTCTTCTAGTTTAGGACAGCAACCTGCTAAATGATTCATTCTGCGTCTCTCGGCGGGTAGGTGCGGCCGTTGGCACTGTTCACTATAATGACAGGACGCCGGTGGGCCCACTTATTTGAAGCTCTCTACACAGCCAGTGATTACCTGTGGTGATCCCTGCTGCATGCACTTTGTCTGTGTCCAGCAGCAATCACTGCAGGTAATTGCTGGCTGTGCACTGAGTCGTAAATAGGTGCGGACGCTGGCGACCTGTCATCATAGTGAACCGGGCCAGTAGCCACACATACCCATTGAGAGCTCTCATTGTTGTTTACCAAAAATAGTATTATATTTTGCACTAGTTTTATGTTGCCCTCTTCTACTTTTATAATCAAAAGTATTACAAAAAAATAAAGTTTTATTACTCCTATATCAGTGATCGTTAATTTGTGATCTGCCCAATAATATCTGCTCATCAGCTATCCTATTGTTAGTGTATTTTATGTGTGGCCCAAGACAATTCCTCTTCTTCCAGTGTGGTCTAGGAAGGTCAAAAGGTAGGACACCCCTGGTTTACAACATGAAAGATTCAGAGATACTGTCTTCATTAAGGGTCCATTTACCAGATTATTGGTTACATCTTGGGCAAAGAAAGGAGGAGCTTCAGTGGAATAAAGCTGACCAGAAGCAGGTGTACTTTGAAATCTAAAGTCCTGATCTGCATACTTGTTCATTGTCAGTGACTCAGAAAACAATGGAATCAGAGGATCTGAAAAGTCACACAACTAGCATTTCTAAGGGCTCATGTTGGCATATTTGAAGCTTGTGTTGATGTGCAAATACAACTAGTTTTCAGGTGTTATTGCACTTGCATTTGGGATCAGTTTGAGAGGCTTCTATGATCACTCAGTGTTTCAGATCTGCCATTGCATTGTGTAACACAATCTGGAACCAGAGTGTGTCCTTGTTAGGGAAGACTTTCCAGTGTCACTAATTGTTTACATAGAATGGTCAAAGTGACAGAGCCTCCTAAAAATCAATTACCTGACCATTGTGTTCACCTGCCAATTTGCTCTGTCTCTCCATTTGAACCTTTGTATATTGCCCAGTACAACTTTATAAAGGGGGATTTGCCTTTCCTTGGATATCTTTCCTATGACTCCGTTGTGCTTACTGGAAAGATAGTGAAGTGAAATCTTCCCAGTGGGACACGCATGCCAAAAAAGATGGGTTTAACCATTCCTTTTCCTATTCCTAAAGGGAAGAGTTGATGGTAAGAAAAAAAGCAATCCCCTCTTGGTGATCTATGTACAGTGCAAAGATTTTAACAAACTTTATTGCATAGTCCTACCTGTTTCTGCTCTGAAGAAAAAATATTTGTTCGAAGAGCGTATCTGAATGGAATTGAATTTTTGATTATGAAAAAGAAATTCCACTCTTCCTCCACCACCTCCTTCTACTTTTGGAACATATTATTTATTTATTTATTTTTTTGAGGGGGGAGCTGGTACCTAGTTAAGACAGGTACCCACTCCCCACTTCTGTAATCAGCCAGGCGGTTCCACTGGAAGTTTTTCTCCCCACCTTCCCTGCCCGCAACCTTCTGGAACACGTCACAGGTCTGAGAAAACAGGACCTTTCACATAGCACAGCACGGCTCACACATGCACAGTGGGAAGCCAGCTGTGAAGCTTCAAGGCTTCACAGCCAACTTAAACCAATAAATCACAGTGCGGTCCCCTTATTAATATATATACACATATATATATAAATACCATGTAAACAGAAAGAATGAATATTAAGAAACAAGTTGGATTTTAGGTATCCTCTGCATCACAAAATTAATTTTCCCCCTTCAACTTCCAGGACAGCTACTTGGAGAGATGATTGGCTCTGCCTTCTATAGGAAACAGAAATCAGATGCAATTTTAAAGGCCCCCCTTCGACCCCGTTCACACTGGGGCGACGCTACTTGCCGGGGCGACCTCACAGGTCGCGGTGCGCAGCTCGCACCGCGACCTCGGAACGGCCGGCACAGACTTCATAACATTGAAGTCAATGCAGGTCGCTCCGGGTCGCCCCAAAGAAGCTCCGGACCCTTTTTCTAAGTTGGAGCGACTTGTGTCGCTCCTATTAGAACGGGTCCACAGCTTCTCTATGGTAGGCGACCTGTCAGGCGACCAGGTCGCCTGACAGATCGCCCCAGTGTGAACAGGGTCTTCCTCTGACTGTTTGTTTCGTGTTTCCAGACCTCCAGGAGTACACACCGAAATGTTTATCTTCTTTTTCTGGTAACTGTGGTTAGCGGACCCCCCTTTTTTTGGTGGTAATACTCAGGCTGTGGTCTGCTGTATTTTCTTCTTTACCTAAAGGGGTTTGCCTTGTGTGGTGGCACTTGCCTTATTGACTTGAGAAGGCAACTTCCACATCCCGTTTGTCTTCGGGACCCTGAAGTATGTTTGCCGTGGTGAGCCAGGAGGGGAGAACATGCGGCCTGGATTTCCTCTGCTTTGGGTGTACCAAAATGGCATCTGATGATGCACTTCTGGTGACACGGTAAGGTGACAGTGAAACCATAAGTGGCTGAACATGCTTCTGGGCGCGAGACTTCATTTTCACCGCTGGCTGGGGAGGATGCCTAACTGGGGAGCCGCTGCTAGGAAGAATCCAGTCAGCTCCTTGCAGTGGCAGGAAGCTCGGCCTTAGTGGCATATTCAGTCAGAATCAGTGCTTGTAAGAGCATCCTTCGCTAGGATGGACAGTGAGGACACCTCTATTGATGGAGCCCCCGCTCAAATGGATCCAGTGGCTGTATCCTCTGCCAACACTGCACCAAAGGTATGTGCCTCTCCTATTTTTTTGCATAGAGAGCCATCCGGGTCCATGTGGTTATCTTGCAATCAGTAAAAGTTGTCCTTATCTGCTTTTACACTTTGCTTTCTTCCAGGCCGACAAACCACTTATAAAAAAAATGTGGTTATTGTGGGTCTAAACTTGATAGTTGCAAGAAGTTACTGTGTGATAATTGTATTTCTTCTGTGGCAGGTTCAGAGTCAGTTGCCTCTTTGAAAGAATTAATGTGATCTATGAAGGAGGTGATTTCCTCCTTTCAATCTTTTAGCGATAGGCTGACGGGGTTGGCCTTTCCACCTCGAAGTCAGTTACAGTGACTCGGGAACCTTTACCTACAGTCTCTGCCAGATCTCTTCCCCCTTTGGAATTGGAAACCAAGTTTAGGAAGCGATTAGCTCACCTAGTTTTCGCTTTCTGGTGGAAGAAATTGATGAGCTTTTAAAGGCAATCTTTACCTCTGAACAGATTGAGGTTCCGCAACCAGCTCAGTCAGTTCAGGATAAGATGTGCAAGGGGTCTGCAGGGACATAAGCCTAGGGCCTTTCCAGTCCATCATTCTCTGAAAGATATGATTCTTTCTGAGTGGAAAGAGCCTACAAAATGGTTGTTTCAGTCCAGGGGCCATTAGAGACGTTTTCCCTTTCAGTCTGAAATTGAAGAGGTATTTTTTTGGTGCCCTAGATTAGATGCTCATCTGTCTCAGGTATCTAAGTGATTGACTGTTTCATAAGCCCATTTTTCTTTTTGTTAATTGTATCTAAGCGATCAGACTTCTCCTTCGAGGATTCTGGTGTACTGAAAGATCAGATGGACAGAAAAGCAGACGCACTGCTGCGTAAAGCCTGGGATGCCACAGCTTTCTCTCTGGGTCCAGCCCTAGCTTCCATGTTTGTGGCTAGAAGTCTGGATGTGTGGATTCATAGATTAGATGTTTTACTTTCCTCCGACATGCCTGTAGAGAAGGTTTAAGACTCCCTTCCCTTAGTTTCTAAATCTGTGGCATTTTTGGCTGATGCTGCATCTGAAACTGTTAAATCTGCGGCCTTCACATCGGCACTCAATAATTCTAGTAGTCGAGCTATCTGGTTGAAGTCCTGGGAGGGGGACCTTACTTCCAAAAATAAGTTGTGCGAATTTTAATTTTGAAGGGAAACTTTTGTTTGGTTCCACTTTAGAGGAAGTACTAGCATGCTCTTCAGAGAAAAGTAAGCGTTTCCTTTCTAAGAGAGGTAAACCTTGAGGTTAAAGGCCTTTTTGTAGT
This sequence comes from Pelophylax lessonae, assembly GCF_965119305.1. NCBI lineage: Eukaryota > Metazoa > Chordata > Amphibia > Anura > Ranidae > Pelophylax > Pelophylax lessonae. Next base: position 105,257,744 of record NC_138772.1, read on the forward strand.
TTACAAAATAAATCTGAGGTTGTCAGGTGGCTTCCAGGCCAAAAAGAAGGGGTCATTCAATAAGGACAAGTCAAAGGAGGGCACTCTCTTTGCTCTTTAAGCCCCAACCAAAAATTCACAGTGATGCCAGTTTGGGGGTGGGAGGAAGGCTGACTGTGTTTGCCGTCCAGTGGGCAGAGATCACCGAAAATGCCTTTATCCTCCAGAGAGGGTTACAGGTTAGAGTTCAAACTCCGCGCCCCCCCCCCCCCCTTAGAGATTTTTTTTCTAACCAGGCTGCACATGGACCAGGAAAGAAGGCGGGCCATGTTAGACCTGCTCTCTCTTTAGGAGTCAGGATTTCTTCTGTTCAGAGATTCAAAAATTTCAAGGTTTTTACTCATATTTTTCTTGTGAAAAAGCCATTAGGAAATTTTCGGATGATCCTCGACTTAAGCGCCCTCAACAGATTTCTGGTTTGCACTAGGTTCCGTATGGGAAGCATCTATTCAGCCAGAAATCTGTGATTGCCAAATGTGTTCATGTTAACTCTGAACCTTCAGGACGCTTACCTTCACGTGCCAATTTGCCAGAATAATCAGAAATTCTTACGGTTTGCGATTCTCACAGAAAACCGGTCATGCCATTGGCAGTTCAGAGCTCTGCTCAGTAAGGCAGGAGATCACTCTTCCATGGGAGAAGATTACAGAAACCATTCTCTCTATACAGAATTTCAAGTTGCTCTCCCAGGCCTCTCCTCGTCAAGTAATGCAGTTGCTAGGTTTAATGACAGCTGCGATCCCGGGGGTGCCATGGGCTTAATAACATTCCAGGCCCCTCCAATCGATTCTTCTCAGATGTTAGGATCACAGGAAGAGCTCCTTGAATCACATGGTTCAACTTCCAGATGTAGATTCTCTGGGTCTGACCTGGTTGGAAAATCCAGAACATTTGCAAAAAGTGAGGCCTTGGACACAGTGGTCACCTATAAAGTTTACCACGAGTGCAAGCCATTGGGGTTGGGAAGCTCACTCAGAGGACTGACAGGTTCAAGGACCCAGGCTGCCAGAGGAGGCGGCTCAGTCGTCCAATTTCAAAGAACTCCTTGCAGGGGGGGGGGGGGGCGTCGCTATCTCTCGAACCAAGAATTCTTTTTTTTTTAATTAAAATTTAAAGATTTTGTCAAATACAAAAATAGTAACAGTAGTATAGAGATTGGATGTAAAATACATTCCAGCATTAACAATCGTTTAATATAAAAATTGGCGGCAGATAACTGAGTATATCTTTTGTTTTAACATGAAAAAATTTTAAATCTGGAATCATTTAAAAAACCGGTAATAGAGAGAGAAAATACAAAAGTAAAAATGATAAAAAAAAGAGAAGAAAGAAAACATTAGAACTGATTAATGGTGCGGGCAACTCCTCTGCCTCCTTGAGGAGGTGCCCGCGTTGAATATCTCATGGGATCAAGGGAACAGTGATCTTGTTATTTATGAAAAGGTTATGCGTAACTTGTTGGATAAAGAGTTTGTGTTTGAATAAAGTCTGTTCATGAGACCAGAGAACATTTTATACAGGTACCAGGGGGTCCATTTTAGGTTAAATATTTTTTTGGAGTTTGTGATGGTGTGGTGATAGTGTTCCATTGATCTGATATCTTCGATTCTATGAAGTACTTGAGTAAAGGGGACAGCGGTTTCTTTCCAGTGTCTAGTGATGGACCATAACATTGCGACACAAATGGTATGAATCAGACAGGTGAGTTGAGCAGAGAGTTCTGGGATACCTTTAAATCAGGTATGTCCAACCTGCGGCCCGGGGGCCTGATGCGGCCCGGGAAATGCAGGCAATGCGGCCCACTGCACCCTGAAATTTATTTATTTTTTTTGTGGGGAGGAAGGAAGGCGGGTCGGGGCACGGCCACAGCGGCTTCCAACTAACTGTAGGCAGAGGCTGCCTCGGAAGGGATCATCCTCTAGTTGTGTTAAATTAGTGCTGGGGGGGGGCGGCGACAGTGTGGGAAGGGCGCGGCAGCGTTTTATTACTTGTATACCTTTTTTTTCCAAAAAACTTATATACCCATGCTTTAAATAATAAACATTGTAGATGAAATAAAGGAAACTTTTTTTCCCGTCACCTTCTCAATTAGGAGGAACACCTCAGACCAGATGTTTTTGATTTTGGGACAGTCCCAAAAGATGTGTTTCAATGAACCTATCTTTGTGCAACCTCTAAAGCAATTGGGGGAGACATCAGGGTAGAACTTATTTAACTTTTCAGGTGTGTAATACCACCTCATAAAGAGTTTAACCGCTGTTTCTCTCACTCCCAGTGACCTGGTTGACTTACGCAGATGAGCCACCTATGGCGCTTTTCCACTGCATGGAACCGTAACGGTTCGGCACGCTTTTGTGCTTTTCCACTGCTGGTACCGCATGGTATAGGGTCGGAACGGTACGGTATAGGTTTGCTTTTCCACTGCATGGAACCGAACGGTACGGTACGGCTCTGAAAAAACAGTACCTACTCGATTGTGGTTCCAACAGGTACCAAACTGGTACCATATCCCACAATCCTTTGCATGCAGTCACTACTAGCCACTGATTGGTCAGAGAATCCCACCCACCCTGTTGTTATCCTACCCACTTAACTTTAGTACTACTTTAGTGAAAAAGCAAACCTATAGCGTACCGTACCGAACCGTTCCGACACTATACCATGCGGTACCAGCAGTGGAAAAGCAAACCGGGCCAAGCAGGGCCGAGTAGAGCTGAGCCGGTACATGCAGTGGAAAAGTGCCAATAGATAGCCAGTCTCCCATGGATAGAGAGATCTGCAGTTCATTTTCCCAGTTGTCCATATATTTCAGCTTTGTCTCTGGGTCCTGAGCACTGAGTGTTGTGTATAACGTGGATATATGACCCCTTCCGGTGGGATCTTTTAAACCTATATGTTCAAAGGTGCTAAGAGAGGAACCTGATGGCTTAATGTGATACGTCTCAAAGTATCCTTTAATTAAGTCATCATTTAATTTTTCAGAACGAGGGATATCTTTCATGCTTACTAATTTATCAAACGTATGGAAAATACCTCCATCGTAGAGGTCAAAAACTGTGGTCGATTTATTGTCTGTCCACCATAAGAACCGTTCTGGGGTGATAATCAAGCCAAGAATTCAAGCAGGAGAGATATTGATTTTTATGGATAACGCCACAGTTGTAGCGTACCTCAACAAAAAAGGGGGCACCGCTTGAACAATCTAGTTTTCCTAACCCAGCAAATGCTGAGCTGGGGAGAAAGCCATATTACATCAGTGGCACAGCAAATATTCTAGCAGATTATTTGAGCTGGGCGAAAGTCAGCAACAGCAATTGGGAGTTGAACAATGAAGTTTTCCAATAAATCACAGGGAGATGGGGAGTCCCCTTGGTGGAAGCTTCCTGCCTTCTCACTGGAAAGAGAGACAAAGGCTTTGGAAATAGATGCATTGATCTTCACATGGAGGTTCAGTCTGTCTTATGCCTTCCCGCCATTTGCGCTATTGCCTTTAGTGATCTGGAAGATTGTCCACGAACAGGCAGAAGTCATCTTGATCCCTCCTTGGTGGCCCAGGAGGAGTTGGTTTCAATTCTGGGAACTCTTTCCAAAACTTCTACTTGGCCCCTTCTCTGACAGAGGCCAGTATTCCATCCAAACTCTCGGAATACCATTTAGCGGCCTAGAGGCTGAGCGGCGCATCTTACAGTTGAAGGGTTGTTTAGAGAAAGTTATTTGTACTATTTTAGACAGCCGTAAGTCGTTCACAAGACAAATTTGCAGTAAGGTTTGGAAAACATTTGTTTCCTGGCAAAATAAGGCCGGGTTTGACTCTTTTGCTATGTCCTGTATCTTGAATTTTTTACAGGAGGGAGTCATAGGTGTGCGCAGCCTATTGCATTAGGGTGTGCACCCCAAAGCTCAAACACACATGCCTTTCTCTGCAGCCTCTGCTGCACAGGGCAGTGAATGAATGGGAAGTGCTCTGTACTGAACAACTTCCTGTCCATTCACAAACTGAAGCATAGTAAACACAGTTTACTATGCTGCAGTTATGAATGAGCACAGTGAACACAGTTACATATTTACTAGCCCCTTCCCCCACTCTTCATCCTGAAACATCCCCCTTAGCAGCTAGGGGGAGAGATTAGAGAACCAAGGAGCACTGCAGGCATGGGGGAAGCCCAGGCAGTAGCGGGAATCAGCACTGCAGGTAGTGATTAGGGTGTGCCCAGGCACACCCCCTACGCATACCAATGGAGGGAGTAGAAAAAGGACCTTCTGGGAGTACCTTTTTAGAGTTCAGATTGCCGCTCTGTCACTGTTCGAAGATGTCAACTAGAAATTCTGTTGATAAGAAGTTTTCTCTTATCAAGAGCCAGACATACTCCCAGGATAGTTAGACAGACAAATACTTCCTTGGGATTTGTCTTTAGTCCTGATGACTCTTACTAGTGCCCCTTTTTGAACCCTTGATTGAGGTTTCTTTTATCCATGAAGATAACCTCTTTACTCTAGAGGAAAACAGATTTCTTTTCCAAATACGGAAAGGTTTCTTCACCATAAGAGCTGTGAAAATGTGGAATAGACTCCCTCCAGAGGTGGTTCTGGCTAGCTCACTAGATTGCTTTAAAAGGCCTGGATTCTTTCCTAGGTGTACATAATATAAATGGGTACTAACTTTTTTTTTTTTTTAGGTAAAGTTGATCCAGGGAATATCCGATTGCCTCTCGGGGGATCAGGAAGGAATTTTTTTCCCCTGCTGTAGCAAATTGGATCATGCTTTGCTGGGGTTTATTTTCGCCTTCCTCTGGATCAACAGCGGGTATAGGATTGTGCATATGGGATTGCATCGTAGTGTTTTCAATACTGTTGTTTTTTTTTTTTTTTTTTTTATAGTTGAACCGGATAGACTTGTGTCTTTTTTCAACCTGACTAACTATGTAACCTTTCTTTTAGCCATCACTTCGGGTAAAATAATATCTGATTTAGAATCCCTCTCTTGTAAGGACCCCTTTTTGAGAACTTTGGAGGATAGGGTGGTTATTAAACCAGACCCTCTGTACTTACCTAAGGTCGCTTCTAGTTTTCACAGATCACAGGAAGTGGTCCTTCCCAGGTTTTGTACCTCCCCCTGGAATTCGGAGGAGGAAAGATTCAGTTTTCTTGATGTTAGAAGATGCATTTTTAGGTACTTAGAGGTTACTAGTAAGTTTAAAAAATCCTCACAGCTTCTAATATTTTTTAGTGGGCTCAGGAAGAGGCACAGGACCTCCAGGAGCTCCATCGCTAGGTGAATCAGGGAAACCATTTGCAAGGCTTACAGTTCTTTAGGTCAGGCCCCTCCTAGCAGGATTAGGGCTCACTGTACAAGATCCTTGGCCACATCATGGGAAGAAAGGGCAGGAGCATCATGGGAATAAATGTCCAAGGCTGCTGTTTGGTCTTCCTCTCATGCATTTATCGGGCATTATAGAATACAGATGCTCCCCTGGCAGAACCTCTCCTTTGGAAGGAAAGTGCTACAGGCTCTCATCCCTCCCTAGGGTATATAATCTTGCTTATCCTCTCCAAGTAGCTGTCCTGGAAGATGAAGGGGGGAAAACCCCCATTAGACTTACCAGTAACGGTATTTCCATGAATCTTCCAGGACAGGGTCTGAATTCCTACTCTTTCCTTTTTAGCACTGATATGATTATGTAGCTTGGTGACTGTGAACTATGGAATTTTTTTCTATTATTCCTCTGTAAGGGTCAGAGGAAGGGAAACGGCCTTTTAAATTGTGTCTGATTGGTGTTTCCTGTAGAAGGCAGAACCAATCATCTCTCCAAGTAGCTGTCCTGGAAGATTCGTGGAAATGCCGTTAACGGTAAGTAGAGCTGCATGATTGATCATTTAAAAAATCGCAATCTCGATTCACCCCCACCCCCTCACGATCTTAAAACGGCATGTCCTCGATTCTTACAGAGCTGTTCTCTGCTTACTCACAGCTGTCAAAAAAAAAAAAAAAGAGCCTCTAGCAAATGTTTATCAACATTGTTAGGGCTGCTAGATAACTATAAACACAATGCTTTTACAGCCCATTCAGACTGGCGCGACACGACTTTGTGGGCTGTGCACCGCGACTTCGGCACGACTTGCACGGACTTCATATAATTTAAATCAATGCAAGTCGCCTCCAGGTCGCCCCAAAGTAGTACAGGACCCCTTTTCTAAGTCGGAGCGACTTGTGTCGCTCCTATTAGAACGGGTCCTGTACTACTCAAGGGGCGAAGCGACCGACCGCGACTTGTCAAGCGACCAAGTCGCCTGACAAGTCGCGCTAGTCTGAATGGACTCTTACAATATATAATTTCGTTCTTTGAACTTCCCTCTGTAAGTGAGGGCAGGTTAACCTCTTAAAGACTAACCTTTTTCTGACACTTGTTGCTTACAAGTTAAAATCAGTATTTTTTGCTAGAAATGTACTTAGAACCCCCAAACGTATCTATTTTTTTTACCCTAGAGAATAAAATGGCGAACATTGCAATTTTTTATGTCACACTGTATTTGCACAGAAGTCTTTCAAAAGCATTTTTTTGTGAAAAAATACACTTTAGTGAATTTAAAAAAAACTAAACAGCAAAGTTAGACCATTTTTTTTGTATAATGTAAAAGATGATTTTACACAGGGAATCGTGATCTCTATTCTAAGCAAAAAAATTGTGATTCTCATTTTATCCAGAATCGTGCAGCTCTAACTGGGATTTTTTCTGAGATACTCCCAAAGGGTTGAGTACTCCTAAAGGGATGCAGACCCTGCATTTTTTTCATTAGAACACTGCAAGGGCATCAGCTAATTGAGGCGGTCCTTCATTCACTTTTTAACCGCCGTTTGACAGTTCTTATATAGGTAAGGGGCGGAACCAGCTGGCGACGTCACGTCCGCTTGTGACGTTATTGAGTTTAATTGTGATGCGACTTGTTTTTTTTTTTTTTAGACGTAATTTTTGCTGCAGCATGATCTATACATGCTACAGATGCTTTACGCTACAGGTAGACTAAGGGGACCCCCCAGGCACTATATTTAAAGGATATTTTGATTTTGATTGTTTCAATTTAATCATCATTAAAATCACAGCTCCTTTAAAAAAAAAAATATTTTATGCTCCCAACTTTGTGGGAACAGTTTCCTGTTCCAAAATGACTGCGCACTAGTGCACAAAGCAAGGTCCATAAAGACATGGATGAGCGGGTTTGGGGTGGAGAAACTTGACTGGCCTGCACAGAGTCCTGACCTCATCTCGATAGAATGCATTTGGAATGAATTAGAGCGGAGACTGCGAGCCAGGCCTTCTTACCCAACATCACTGCCTGACCTCACAAAATGCACTTCTGGAAGGATGGTCATGCAATCCTATAGACCCACTCCTAAACCTTGTGAACAGCCGTTCAAGCTGTTATAGTGGGCCAACTCCATATTGAACCCTACGGACTAAGACTGGGATGCCATTAAAGTTAATGTGTGTGTAAAGGCAGGTGTCCCAATAGTTTTGACAATATAGTGTATATGTTTTTTTTTAAGTACATATGGTTTTGAAGTCCAGTATATCTGTTATTTATTAACTTAATGCAGTCTCATCTCACTTTTTGCTGTAACACAATCTAGAGCGCCAGAGGATGTAAACATTGGAACAGCCCCACACAGGCTAGACAGTTGGAACAGAAATCTTTGCTGCGAACAGGAATACATTTATATTTCTAGTTTGGCAGCATGTCAGCTCCCTGGTGCAGCCTTGCATCTTTTATCTAAAGTCCAGTTATCTTTTAATGTAAAATTCAAGAGCTGAGTGAGTACTTTGACTACTATACAAAAAGTTCAGAATATAGGTACCAACTGTACTTTTTTTGGTATTTCTCCCAGCCTTATACTTGCATATGTAGGAAATGTTGACTTAAACCCCTCTACGGGCAGTAAAAAAAAAAAAAAAATATATATATATATATATATATATATATATATATATATATATCGGGTTGGTTAAGTCTAGGGGTAGAATAGGGTTTAATAATTAGCAGGCTGACTCCCCCTATCTGTGTGGATGGTTCCCCGAAGCCGCTAGTCTAAGGAATCTTGGTCAGCGGTTGCATCAAGTACAATGCAGGACAAATAGTCCTGCGTTGTACTGGAAAAAGGGAGTATAAATAACTCAAGTAGTTGCGCCAAAGATTTTCCTTGATAAATAGTGTAAAATTTGGGGAAATAAAATTGAACTTAGATGTGTAAACAAATGACTTAATCAAAAAACTGTGCTTATGAGCTGCTAGTCCAAACAACATAAAGTTGAAGACCTATATAAAACCAAAGAGTGGACAGCGCTCACAAATAAAAACCCCTTATGTATACAAATATATACCATATATAAATCTGTATGTATAGACACCAGTTAGTGCTTAATTAAATAAAGTGTCTGTGCACAACATATATAGAACAATCAATTGTACTTGGTATTATAAAATGACTGTGCACAACGTGATTTGAATGTGCAAATAATATACTTTTATGCAAAAAACGAAATATATATACAAAAATCCAATAAGTGTTTTAAAGTGCAGTTTTCTGAAATAAGGTGCTGGTTGTGCTCAAAATAACAGTGGGAATCATGGTGTGGAGTATACTTCACCTATAATACAGCCCACTTATACCCCCATTCCAGAGGAGGACCTCTAATGCCCCTTATCAGCTAGAGGGACCCCAGAGTCTATCCACAAGAACCACTTACCTACGCTAGACCCCAAGGGGTCATCTGGTAAGTGGGCTGTATTATAGGTGAAGTATACTCCACACCATGACTCCCACTGTTTTTTTTTTAGCACAACCAGCACCTTATTTCAGAAAACTGCACTTTAAAACACTTATTGGACTTTTCTATTTATATTTTGTTTTTTGCATAAAAGTATATTATTTGCACATTCAAATCACGTTGTGCACAGTCACTTTCTAATACCAAGCACAATTGATTGTTCTATATATGTTGTGCACAGTCACTTTATTTAATTAAGCACTAATTGGTGTCTATACATACCTATTTTATATATGGTGTGTGTGTGTATATATTTGTATACATAAGGGGTTTTTATTTATGAGCGCTGTCCACCCTTTGGTTTTACATAGTCCTGCGTTGTAGTTGAGGATGGTGAAGGCCAGCCAACAACACGGAGTGAAGCGGAAAAAAGCTCTGGGAGAAAAAACAGTAAGGTAAGTATAACAGCCTTTACCTCTAGTGTATCGATTTACTGGTGTTTTTCAGGCGTTTTTCTAAGCTTTTTTTGCGACTTTTTCCAGGCTTTTTTAAAGAGTTTTAGAAGTGTATTCCAAGCATTTTACAGCTTCAGGTGTTTTTGTTTAGCCAATAGAAAGCACTAGGGGGAGGAGAGGGAGAGGAACTTAGGGGTGGAGAGCTGCTATTTGAGCTTTTTACGAGTGTTTTTCTGCTCAAGTCTGGCATTTCTATTGAAGTCTTTTTATGGCCAAAAACGCTTATAATCTGCCAAAAAGAAGCTTGTGTACTTTTTTTGAACTTCCGGCATTTTGCTCCAGGCGGCCAAACGCTCAGATGTGAATAGGGGCCATTGAAATGAATGGGATATTGCTTATTGCGCATTTTGGAGCTGCAGAGCTAAGCGTTTTACAAGCTGCAAAACGCTCAGATCTAAACGGGGTCTTAGACTTTAAGCATTTATCCCTTGTAGTGTGTGCATTCTGGAGCTTAGCTTTATGTTTAACATAAAAATAGATGTGTTCCTTGTTGTCGGTAGTCTGGAAGCACATACTGAAGTACATTTAAAGCCTCCTGTGTCTAAACAGGCCTCAGATTCAGTTATGTGATGCAGGAACCTCATTATTATTATTATTATTATTATTATTATACAGGATTTATATAGCGCCAACAGTTTGCGCAGCGCTTAACAAAATTAAGGCAGACATTACAGTTACAATACAATTTGGAACAAGAGGAATCAGAGGGCCCTGCTCGTTGGAGCTTACAATCTAAAAGGGAGGGTCAATCGATACAAAAGGTAATAGCTGTGGTTGGTGAGCTCATCGAGAAAGTGAAACAGTGTTATTAGTTAGTAGCCGGGTAGGCTTCTTTAAAGATAAGGGTTTTCAGGGATTGTCTAAAGATGGAAAGATTGGGGTAGAGAGTTCCAAAGAATGGGAGAAGCTCTGGAGAAATCCTGGAGGCGAGCATGGAAAGAGTTGACAAGGAAGCTAGAGAGCAGGAGGTCTTGGGAGGACCGAAGAGAGCGGCTTGGTTGATATTTTGGGATCAGGTTAGTGATGTATCTGGGGGCCGAGTTTTGGATGGCTTTGTAAACTATTGTTAGCACTTTGAATTTTATTCGTTGGGTGAGTGGAAGCCAGTGAAGGGATTGGCAGAGAGGGGTGGAGGACACTGAACGGTTGGTAAGGTGGATAAGTCTTGAAGCAGCATTCATTATGGATTGAAGGGGGGATAATCTATGTAAAGGTAATCCAATGAGGAGGGAGTTGCAGTAGTTGAGGCGAGAGATAACCAGGGCGTGAATTAAAAGCTTGGTGGTGTCATAAATCAAAGAAAGAAAAAAACATAGACAAATTCAAATGCTCCCTCCTCCCAGCTGCTGCATCTCTCAGTGGGAGGATTTTAGCAACAGTAGTTGAGGTAGCGCTTTCAATCCAGAAAACAACAGGCAGGACTAGGTGTGACAAGATACTTACTGACAAGCTACAGGCTTGTGAATCGGCATTAGATTGTCTCACCATCACAGAAAGGTGCATGCAGTAAACTGTGCCAGCAGGATCAGAATATCACTGAGAGACTTTGCAGGGGGACTAGGGGAAAAGAGGGAGAAAGGGGGAGAAGGGCTGCAGCACATTTTTTATTTTAATGGGAGGCAATGGTTCTGCACAATATACAGATTAGAAAACCTCCCATATTGATGAAATACAAGTGAAAATGTAAAACCTTATCTTTTTCATATGTAGCACAATTCCCAGCATAGGTGCTGGCTGTGGGTCCCCCTGGGTCACCGGGTGCAACAAAAGTAACTTTGGATATGTTTCTCCAAGTGTGAGCACTGAGACAAGGACCAGTCCAGTATCTTTGGGGTTTTTTGGTTTATTTAGGAGCTTGGATGAGAGAAGGGATGAGTGGGATTCTCCTGCAACTGAACTATACACAACTTGACGGGGACTCTGAATAAACGCTGATTAGCGCTGGCTTGTTGCTAGTTAACGCTGGCCGGATGCCGGTTAACGCTGACTTGATGCTGTAACTTCCCTTTTTAGCTCCCTGAGGTACTCTCGCCTGAGGTAGCTACTTGTACACCTTTGCTGCACTGCTGAACGCTTCAGGGCCCACTCTTGCGCCCCCTTTCACCTCCCTATCTTCAGGGCTTTGAACATTTGGCACCCGTTTTCACTGCCAATACTACTGGTTAGTTGGCTCCTGGATCCCCTTGACCTTCTGGAGTGGTCCCCTTTCCTAGGCAGACCCCTGGGCAGATCTTGAGTACTGACAATACTGTTTTTCCTGAAGACTTCTGCCCAGCAGCTCCACTCGGTCAGCAACACACTGGATCCCTCTCTGCACCACAACTCAACCTCTGGTCCCCATAGGCCGACTGCCTGGACCACCTTTACTCTCTGACAGGAGGAGAGACAGCCGTCACCTCCTCTTGGGACTGATGCTTCCGCCAAAAGATGCTCTTGTCACATGCTCCCCACAGATTTATATCCAATCCCAGGGTGCATTGCGGTAAACCCCGCCCACTGAGACAGTCATAAACCCTGGTGTGCCATTGGCCAGGTTTCCTCCACTGACCAACAAGATCCCTCATTGGACAGAGTGGAGAGACTCCCCAGACTCCATAGACACACCTGGACATGTGACAGCTAGCTAACAGTTCAGGCCCCCTGATAAGCAGACAGGGCCACTACCTAGGAGGGTGCTACACATAAATAAGCAAAAAAAAAAAGACAAAACGCTAGCTCAGTTAAAGGTTGTCCGGACCGGGATCTGAACTTACGAACTCTGCTGCATCTGGCACTAGGTATGTTCCTCTACAAAGATGGCGGCGGCTATATGTCAGTGTTACCGGCTGATAAGATTAACCCTGCTGAATCCTGCCAATCGATCACATTGATTCACCTGGACAGAGACAGTTGGACTATCTCCAGGAGTTTGCAGAGTGCTTTATATATACCGTTCTGGTAAGAGGCCAAGCTGGCTATTGCATGCACGGCGAAGAGCACCATTTTCCTTTTGTGTGGGCGCAGGAATTGATTTTGGAATATTGCAATGATTAGCACTTACTTTATATCCGTCCGGTAAGGAGGAATTTCACCAGGTGGAGGGATTTCAAAGTCACCTTTTGAATTTAAGCATATTGTGGAGAATCCCCTAGGGGTGGGACTTTATTGGCCCCTCGAGAAAGAGAGTAAAAATTGTTTTTAAATATAATAAATGTTTTATTGATATAACAAAAAAAAAAAAAATATATATGAAGAAAAAAGCACATACAAAATATGTTCAATAGTACAATAAAATTTGGCAAAACTGATGTTTTTATAAAAAGTGTGCATATACACTCAACCGACTATTCCTTGTATGATCCAACATTTCGAGGTGGGAACCTCTTCTTCAGGGATTGTACTGGAAATAGTTATTTCTGTAAGTATTGGAAAGAGCATATGTGTCATAACAGACAACAGACAGTTTGCAAAATACAAAAGAGAAATATATATATACCATATTTTATGCATATACATGTATTCACTGTAGCACATGAGACAGTTGAAGATAATTAAAGGTAAACTTACATGGTTGGTTGGAATATGAACACAAATGAATTGTTTTGCCGCCAAATAAAAACAAGGGTTTTTGTATAGCACCCACAGGAAATGGTAGTCTTGTAGAGAAGGTTTGTACAAGTATGAGGTCAAGATGGTGCCAATGGACATGCAATAGATGGAATGTGCAAACCAGAGACCGAGTATCACAACTGGAGTCCAATTGTAGCCTGATCAGTCGGGCAGAGGCCAATCACATTGTGCTGCGAAAGGTAATAATGAAAATAAATGTGTGTCAACAGCCAACTGTTCTGTATACATGTCATACATAAAGACTGTTTAAAAACACAGTTTGCCCTCGGGGTACAAACAAAATATATAAATATGGTTGTATATAAGATGTATTTTATACATCTTATATACAACCATATTTATATACAGTATTTTGTTTGTACCCCGAGGGCAAACTGTGTTTTTAAACAGTCTTTATTACTGCCCCAACCAAATAGGCAATTACATATTTGCGTAGACTTTGCTCCCCCTTTTTCACCCACTTGTTCTGCTGCATGCACATGTATGACATGTATACAGAACAGTTGGCTGTTGACACACATTTATTTTCATTATTACCTTTCGCAGCACAATGTGATTTTCCTCTGCCCGACTGATCAGGCTACAATTGGACTCCAGTTGTGATACTCGGTCTCTGGTTTGCACATTCCATCTATTGCATGTCCATTGGCACCATCTTGACCTCATACTTGTACAAACCTTCTCTACAAGACTACCATTTCCTGTGGGTGCTATACAAAAACCCTTGTTTTTATTTGGCGGCAAAACAATTCATTTGTGTTCATATTCCAACCAACCATGTAAGTTTACCTTTAATTATCTTCAACTGTCTCATGTGCTACAGTGAATACATGTATATGCATAAAATATGGTATATATATATATTTCTCTTTTGTATTTTGCAAACTGTCTGTTGTCTGTTATGACACATATGCTCTTTCCAATACTTACAGAAATAACTATTTCCAGTACAATCCCTGAAGAAGAGGTTCCCACCTCGAAACGTTGGATCATACATGGAATAGTCGGTTGAGTGTATATGCACACTTTTTATAAAAACATCAGTTTTGCCAAATTTTATTGTACTATTGAACATATTTTGTATGTGCTTTTTTCTTCATATATATATTTTTTTTTGGTTATATCAATAAAACATTTATTATGTTTAAAAACAATTTTTACTCTTTCTCGAGTGGCCTATAAAGTCCCACCCCTAGGGGATTCTCCACAATATGCTTCAATAATCGGGATGTGGCACTCACCTTTAGGAACATAGCGGGAACACACCTACAAACCTTTTGAATTTAGCACCATCTGGCAACATTTGTGATCACTTGAACATTTATTTAAGAAGTTGCATCACGTTGTGTTTGGGACTTTCATGTTCTGGTTCACTATTAATTTGTGTATTTGATTTATGCACATTTGTATTCATACAATCTATGTATATAATTTATGCACATTGAATTGTTCATATTTATTTGGATTTAGCTCACCATTCACTTTTTACACTAGATGTTCTTGCTAAACAACCTAAGATGCTGGACAGCTCTTTGCCTGAAAACATGACTAAACATACCTTCTATCTTGTTTCTGGTGAACCTTGGAACTCCTTGCTCTTTCCATGATCTTCCTACTTAAGCCATACCTTTTGCACTTCTTGTTAGCCAGGTTATTGTGCTCTTCTGTAGCCGATCTATTGCTCTTTCGGTCTTGCTGCTGTCCATATCTTCACTACCACTCCATACTGACCCTGGCTTGTTTCTCAACTATTTTTCCACTTGATCCCAACCTGCAGCCACTTGTTACCAATTTTTGCCCTCTGCTTAGTCCCTACCTCCTGCATGTGCTACCAGACCCAGGCTTTCTCACCTCTTGGTGGGGCGATCCGGAGGACTGCGACATGTGCTAACATGCTGCAAAACCCATCCCCATCATCAGGAGCTCTGGCTAATACCAGCTAGTGCTTAGACCCTGCACCTCAGGTGAGCCTGTGTCATCTGCCAGGGTGATTTGCTTGTGTTCTTATCCTGCTGGTTGGTTGCAACCTCTCAACTATTATAGCTCCTAGTCTCTGAGCCTGACCCCTGATAATGACAGGTTGCCTGAAAGTGCAGAATTTTGAAGCTGAACTCCGGGGAGAAAATTATCCTCTTAGTATTGGTGCTTTCATACCTCACAGCCATATACTTGTTGTTTCTTCCCCCAGTGTTTTATCTCTGAGAAATCTGGTGTCCATTATTTGAATTAAAAATAAATGTGTGTAATCCACGCTAAGGATAATCAACAGTATGTGATAAAGTGCAAAATGTGCATAGAGCTGCTGCCCCCTTTTACACTGCTACCGAAGTAGTGCCTGTTGTTAAACCTATGTAGAAAATGGGTTTTGGCGCTGCTCTGTGTGCAATATAAAGCTAATATCCGTTCAATTTATCATAAGCCAAATATCAAAAACAATATAAGTAAGTAGTAAGTCAAAAGTCAATAGAAAATATTGTGCAACATATGCAAAATGATGTACTTGGTGGTGTTACAACCAGGGGGTTGTGCAACAGCATGCAGTGTGCCCAGAGGCCGCGGTCAATGACATCAGTGTGATGAAATGCGTAGGGTGGAGCCTAGCATCACTGCCCCACTTCCGGTTTGGGTCTATTGAGCACATTGCGTCCCGGACTTCCTGATTTGACACGAGCAGATTGATTTTAACCAAATATAAGTGCACTACTGTGACTTTTTATTAATAAACCTATTTGTACGGAGTTACACTATGAGGTCTATTTTTGCCATTTCTATGTACTTCTGACACTGCTGGGGATTAGAAGGAGAGTCCACTAGAGGCATACAGCCAGGGGTAACTGTAAAGGCTGGATACCCCTATTGCAAGGGTAGAGATGTCTGGTGAGTGAAAAAGCAGGAGGGGGGCATGAGTGGAGATACCGGGCACATTACATTCTGCTGCACAACCCCCTGGTTGTAACACTACCAAGTATTGCTCCTTTTACTGACACCACCATACCAAGAAATTACTTAGTTTCTTGTGACATCGGTGTTGGAAGACCAGTGGCCGCTTGTATCCCCCTGGCCACCAGTCTTGTCCCTGCTCTGCTGTAGTTCTTTCTAAATGAGTGGTAACATAATTATGTCGTCACTCACTTTAGTGGGTGAGACGCCAGGTCTGAACCGCCCTTTAATGCTTCATTTTATTGACATTCCAGGAGGCTCCTGGTCTGTCCCGCGTCCTATGACCTCACACAATGGCTGATAGGCAAGGAGTCTCCTAGTCTGTCAACGCTCTCCACAGAGAGTACACAGAAGGGGCACAGCCGGAGGTTCACAGGTGGCTGAACAGGCTCAGTCCATCCAATAATTTCACTATAAGTGTACCTCTCGATTGCGCCCATTCATTACAATTCCCACTGCATGATGGGAATTGTAGTTTCTCATAGATGCAGTGTGTGAAAGCAGGATGTGATGTACATGCCTGCATCAGCCAGCCTCCCAGAGCCGGCTGAAGTTATTTTATGAATTGGAAAGATGACTTCACAGATATTGCAACCCATCTTTCTCCTAAATGGGGAGGTTTATAAACTAGCTACTAAATGTTTATTATTTTACATAGGTTAGTGCAAGGCACAAAATGTCAAGTCCCGAGCTACTAGCCAGGTCTTAAGAGTTACTTACCAACAGTTGCCCTACCCAACCCCTACCCTTCCCAGCTCCTATTCTGCCCCATACATTCTCTCATGAACTTGCACTGTGAACTGTTTAATGCAGAATTAAGTTGCAAAGATAAATATTAACAACAACTTTATCAGTGCAACCTCGTCAGTGCCCATCAGTTCAGCCTCATCTGTGCTCCCCAGTGTCCATCAACGCAGCTTCATCAGTGCCCATCAGCCTATCAGTGCCCATCAGCACTGATAGGCTGATGGGCACTGAATGGGAATTTTGAGGGCTTGCCCTATTTTTTTTGCATTCCAAATTCAGCTTTAAAAAAAAAAAAAACTTTAAAAGATGCTTATACAGAAACCTGCAGGCCTTTTTGTTGACAGAGTATTAAAAAAGTGCCCAAAATATCCTATTTAAAAAGTCTTTTATTCCTACTGGGATCCTATTTTTGGCAAAAACATGACAGGTGTACATGCTTATAAGTTCATACAAAACTCAGCTGGGTTCTGCTGTCCAATAAGGCATTTTAATTTGTGATAAGTGCTCCAATAAAAGTCCAAGGACACTGTCATCTTTTACCAGTGCAGCAAATAAACCCTGACAAAACACCAACCTCATGGGGGCTCTTTAATCAGAGAAAGAGCAGGTTGAGGTTGACCCTTTGCTCTCATATGGCTCTACAAAGAGATTGCGTGAAATGTCTGTTTTTGATTGTGATAGCATCATTTGTCTTTCTTTTGTACGGTCTGAAACATTTTTATCTGTAAATTGTAACTACTCTCAGTAGATCCTTCTAAGGCGGTGTAGATTCGCTCACTTTTTTTTTTTTTTATGGACAGTGAAACTTCTTTTTTTTTTTTTTTTTTTTGCCTAAAGTCCTTATGAAATTGGCGTTTTACAAGCTACATACCAGAAATTAGACCTACATCAGGACAAAAAAACCACAATGGCCTGCATTAAAGCAAACATGCAGACCCTGTCAAAATTACAGGTCCCAATGAGACTGATGTCAAGTTGCTAAAGAATTTCATGAGGGGCGTCATTTAGGATGTACAAATAGCATAAATGCCACAAAGGGGAAATCCAGGCTGCTTTAAAACAATGGAAATTGTCAAAGCTATTTTTTTGTAGTATATATTTTTACCACCTCACCCTTCCTACATGTATAGACCAGAATTTTTTTTAAATACACCTGTTTATACAGCGATAATATTGTTTAACCACTTCAGCTCCAGAAGATTTAACCCCCCTTCATGACCAGGCCATTTTTTGTGATATGGCACTGCATTAATTTAACTGATAATTGTCTGGCCGTTCAACACTGTACCCAAATAAATTATATGTCGTTTTTTTACCCACAAATAGAGCTTTCTTTTGGTGGATTGCCTCTGTTTGTTTATTTATTTTTTTTTTTAAACAAAAAAAGACTGACCAATTAAGGAAAAAAAAAACAATATTTTTTACTTTCTGTTATAAAATACATCCAATAAATTTTTTTTAAAAAATCAAATGTCTTATCAGTTTAGACCAAATAGTCATCTGCTACATATTTTTGGTAAAAAAAAATCACAAGCGTATATTGATTTCTCTTTCGTTCATTGACGGACACAGCGACATATCTTCTTTAGTCAAATGGGTTATGATGCGCTTCCTAGGAGTAGGAGACTAGGCGGAAAAGGGTTAACAAAGTTAACAGAACTTTAACTATGCCCATGGGTCGACGCCCATGCCTAGTCAGGAGTAAGGACCTAGCTCCCTGCTGGGATCTCTGGTCCTGGCATTTTTACTCATTTTTAAACAAAAAATTGTTGTTTGCATTCACACTGTAGGAGGTACAGAGTGAATGCAAACAGCAATATGTAGGAAGAACTATACGCACAGCCTGTGTACATGTAGGAGAACATTTGGCAAACATCCACAAAGGTTTTCCAGGGCATAGTGTGTCTCAACATTATGCCAAGTGCCACCAGAAAGATACGAAAAACCTTAAAATTATTGCCATAGTAAAATGCATTCCCCATTGGAGGGGGAGTAACCTTAAAAGGTCCATATCCAGAAGGGAAACCTTCTGGATTTAGGAGTTGAAATGTTCCATGCCTTTGGGCCACAATATAGAATGGGACATCAACTCGCATATTAGCAATAGCTAATATCCTTTAGTATGTATTTTTTAAATACACTTTCATTAAATTAAAAAATACTAGTCTAGAAACAATATTGAAAGAGTCAGTTTTTAAAGTGTGTTTTTATTTATAATTCAATAATTTTAGATGTATTTAACACATATACACCATTTCCTACTTGTACTCTTTGTTGTACTAAAGTAGGAAATTAGGAAATGGCTACTTCCGGTGTCAATATGAGAAAATAGAGATATTTATATTTTAATTTTTTGCAGTTTATTAATAAAAGAGAGAGAGGTCTTTCTTGATTTTTATATCTAATTAAAGATTATTCCCCTTTTTAAATATCTATAAAAAAATTTGAACCACTTTATTCAATTAGGATCCATTAGCGGCTTCCGGTTTTTTCCTGCAGACACCGGAAGGATAGTGGTTTCCTATCAATATAAAAGGTGGAAGTGACGGCGCGCAAGAACCTCCTATCTCTGTCAAAGTCCTGTTGGAGGAAACGTGTCAGCAAGGAGGCGTGCCATCACATACGTCACTCACGGTCCGTGCTGCAGCCGGACGCGAGTTTTCTAGGAGATCCTGTCTGCTATATGCAATTTCCAAGCCTGTAAATCACCATCTTTATGTAAGTGCACCACTTTTCTTTAATAAAAATTTTTAATCAGCTACTAGTTTATTTACATGTCTCTACCGTGGAGGAAAATCTAAGAGCTTCATCTGAGGGTATACCTCTGAAAGCCGCTACGCCCGGTCTGAATGGGAAGGGAGCAGATTACCTTATCACAATAGTGGTTCAAGAGCCTATATATTATATGTTTCTGGTAAGAAGCTAGTGTGATTTTTGCACCGGTGGTGAAGAGCACAGAGTTTATGGTTGTTGTCACATGAAGAGTGTTTTGGGAAATTATTTATTGCACTTGCCTCTCGTCCGCTGGGTAATGGGGAAAATCCACCAGGTGGAGGGATATCAATTTGATAACACCCGTTTTTCCTGCACCTTGATTTTGTACCACATCATCACAGATTGGAAGATTTTTTTTTTCCACTTTGGATTATTGGACTTTATGATTCATGCATGAGATTCACGTTTATTTGAAAATTACTCACATGTTATTAATATTGATTTTATATTGGATTTAGCGCACCAATTAATTTTACACATTTTATTTATTTCTGGTAGCAGCTTTTTCACACATCAGCGCAACCTTTATATATTTTTCAAAGCCACATTATTGTCTGTGGAAAACGCTCCGTCCTTTAAGGACCCTGCAGATAGGAAGACTGAAGCATTGGTGCGCTATCTTTTTCCAGTGACCGACTCAATCCTGGGCCGGTGTTTGCTATTATCTTGGTCTCCCAGACCTTGACGGAGTGGGCGAAGAATTTACGCCAAGATTTGAAAGCGGGTCAGCACCCTCAGGAAATGGCAGAGCTGGCAGAGCAATTAATTCAGGGATTGCAATATATTTTCGATGCCTCCCTGGATGCAGCTCCATTAGCCTGCAAAGCATCCGTGACGCCAGTGACTTTACGCCGCATGATCTGGTTGAAATGCTGGTTTGTTGACCAGGCTTCCAAAAAGGTTCTGATGGATCTTGGAAGCCAGATCCACAGCCTGCTCCAAACGGTCTGTTTGGAGCCCCCATGGAGGAGATCATTAAGGGTCTCACAGGAGGCAAGAGTACCTTGCTCCCACAGGTTGCTAAGAATAAACAGTTTTGGCGCAAACGTGGCCCGGTCTTTTTCAGCTCCCAAGCGCCCCTTTCATCCAATGGGGTCGCAGGACAAAGGGTCCAAAACCCTCTCAACCTTTCTTGGGGGGGTTCCAAGAGACCTTGGGGTGGTAAGTCCAAGGCGGGTCCCTCCGGTCTCACGGAGAAGCCCTCCTCCACCTGAAGGCAAGCCCTCACTCATTCTAGGGGTGGGGGGACGTCTTTTTTTTTTTTTCTTTCCTGATCCATGGATCTCGTTCATCCAAGACAAATGGGTACGTGAGCTGGTCCAGTTACAAGATCGAGTTCCGGTCCTTGCCCCCGCCAAGGTTCTTCCCCCTCCAATTTTTGTCTGCCCAAGGATCGGCACTTGTTGTCACAAAGGGTGATAGTTCCTGTTCCGGAGTCGGAACGCTTTCAGGGGTTTTATTCCAACCTCTTTACGGTCCCCAGGAAGGAAGGGGAAGGTTCGGCCTATCCTGGATCTCAAGGCCCTAAACCATTTTGTGCGGTTTCAAAAATGAAGAATAGAATCCATTCGCTCAGTTGTGGCTACTCTCCAGAGGGACTTTCTAGCCTCCATCGATATCAAGGACGCTTACCTTCATATTCCGATCTACATCAGACATCAACATTTTCTTCGCTTTGCCATAGATGAGAAGCACTATCAATTTGTGGTGTTACCCTTTGGTCTCCCCTCCGCTCCTCGGGTGTTCACGAAAGTGTTGGTCCCGGTATTAGCCTTATTTAGGAAACGGGGGATTTCAGTTCTGGGGTACCTGGACGATCTTCTTCTGAGTGCGGAATCGTCATCGGTTCTGAAGGAGGACCTGGACATTGTAGTGAGAACTCTGCAGGAGTTCGGCTGGATTCTCAATTTTCAAAAGTCAGCCTTAAATCCGTCCGAGTTGGACTTTCTGGGGCTGACTGGATTCAGCAACCAAAACTATTGAAGTTGCAGTGGGAGATTCACTTCCTGTTATCCAGTAGTCAGTTGTCTCTGAGGACCTGCATGCAGGTGCTGAGTCTGATGGTTTCCACCTTTGAGGCTGTTCCCTTCGCTCAGTTCCATACCAGACTTCTGCAAAAGGAGATTCTAACCAAATGGGACAAGCACCCACTTTGTCAAGGAAAATCATTCTTCCCCCTGTTCTGGACAGTGGTGACTAGGGACGCTAGTCTGCCTGGATGTGGGGGGGGGGGGGGGGTCCTGGGCACGGATTCAGCCCAGGGGTTCTGGTCCTCGGAAGAGTCCAGTCTGCCGATCAACATCCTGGAAATTCGAGCCATCGGACTTTGTGTACTCTGGTGGACGGATCGTCTGCAGGGATGTTCGGTGAGGATTCAATCGGACAATGCCACGGCTATGGCATATATCAATCACCAAGGGGGCACTAGAAGTGCACTAGCGGCAAAGGAAGTGGCCGGTATTCTGCAATGGGTGGAATGTCTTGTTCCGGCACTATTGGTAGTGCACATTCCAGGGGTGGAAAATTGGCAGGCAGATTACCTCAGTCGTCAGGCTCTGCATCTGGTAGAATGGTCTCTTCGCCCGGAAGTTTTCCATCAACTGTGTGTTCGGTGGGGGGACATCAGATGTGGACTTGTTGGCCTCTCGTCTCAACCGGAAGGTTCCGAGATTTGTTGCGAGGTCTCGGGATCCTCTGGCAGATGCCGCAGACGCTTTGGTGGCCCCTTGGGGCCGGTATCGTCTGATTTATGCATTTCCTCCAATACAACTTCTGCCGAGACTTCTGCGCAGAATCGACTCTGGTAGAATCAGACTGGCCTCGTCAGGCCTGGTAAGTTTGGTAGCCGACGCCCCTAGGTTGTTTCCCCTCAGGGAAGATCTTCTGTCTCAGGACCGACCTTCCATCCTGCTTTGCGATCGCTGGCTTTAACGGCCTGACTATACCAGGTACTGAAGGATAGGGGTTTGTCGGAATCTGTGATTCCTACCCTGCTAGAAAGTCTACCTCGAAAAATTTACCATCGAGTTTGGAAAGCATGTATTTCTTGGTGTGAGTCTCGGAATTTTCCCCCGTTCCTTTTCGGTATCACGTCTTCTGGAGTTTTTACAAAAAGGTGTTGATCAACGTTTGGCCTTGGGCACCACAAAGGGTCAGATTTCAGCTTTGGCAGTTTTCCTTCAATTCGTTGGCAATGAATTCCTTGGTTCACACATTCGTGCACGGATTTCGTCATTTGGCTCCCCCAGTGTGGTCCCTAGTGCCTCCGTGAAACCTCCGTGAGTGCTTTCTCTTCTCCAGTTCTCCAGTTCTCTTCTGCAGTTTGAGAATATTTGTGAAATTCCTTTACTTACCCTGTCACAGAAAGTGGCCTTTTTATTGGCAATTACTTCTGCACGCAGGGTCTCGGAGTTGGCGGCATTGTCCTGTCAGTTGCCTTATCTGGTGGTTCATCAGGACAAAGTGGTGCTTCGCCCCTGTCAGTCGCTCCTTCCTAAGGTCGTGTCAGGTTTTCACTTGAATGAGGACATTGTTTTGCCTTCGGTATGTCCTAAGCCTAAGCACCCTAAGGAGGTTGCGTTGCATTCGTTAGACGTGGTCAATTCGGTCAATTCGGAAGTCGGACTCCTTGTTTATTCTTATTGAGGGTCCTCGTAAGGGACAGGCGGTATCTGCTGTGACTATTTCCAATTGTATCAGGCAGACGATGGTGCAGGCCTATTCCATTAAGGCTCCGGTTCCTGTCTGTTAAGTCGCATTCTACGAGGGAGCTCAGTGCCTCTAGGGCCTTCCGTCAGGCATCAGTGGTTCAGGTTTGCAAAGCGGCCACCTGGTTGTCTGTACACACGCTCACTACGTTTCTACAAAGTGGATATTTTTGCATCTGCGGATGCTGCTTTTGGCCACAAGGTTTTGCAGTCTGGTGGCAGAGATTTCTGCCTCTTGAGGGTGTTTTTTTCCTGGTATGTGAGCTCTAGTTGTTCCTGGTGGAGCTCCTGTGTTACCTGGTTGGCTATGTTTAGCCCTGTTAGGAATTGTTTCTTGCTGTATTTGTTTCCCACCCCTCATGCTGATACTGCTTTGGGACGTCCCATTCGACTAATGCAGATATGTCGCTCTGTCTGTCAATGAACGAAAGAGAAAACTGGATTGTTGTCTTACCGTAAAAACCTTTACCCTGATGTTCGTAACGGACACAACACCCACCCCCCTCTGTGGCGTTGGGTTATGTATTCTTCTGACACTGCTTGTTACTAAACTGAATCCTAGAGCAGGAAGTGGGAATGTACCATCTGGGACTGCCCCATGGGCATAGTTAAAAGTTCTCTTAACTTTGTTAACCTCCCTGGCCGTCTGATTATGTCCAGATTTCTGTGCTAAAAGCGGTACATTCTTTTGCATGGAAATCTGTTGTTTTACATTTTAAAACTCACCTTCCCCTGCGATCCCCCACCGTCGTCCTGCTGTCCTCCCGCTGTGTGCTCGGCCGATGCCGACACTTGTCTTCCGGTTCCCTTCCCTGCGAGCGTTGCCACACAGGGGGGTGGAACCGGCGGCAATTTAAAAAATGTAAATGCACTAAATGACATGTTACAAAGTTGTGATCCTAACGGATTACACTGTATCATGCTATTTCACCACAGGATTGCACCTGGTGACTTTTCCAGTTCTTTGTGCCTAGAAAATTGAGAACAAAAAGTGTTCTTTTTGCGCAAAAGCGCTTTTAAACGAACTGGAAAACAGCAAAACTGAGTTACTTGAAGAACTGAGCAATAGGGATTAGTGGGAAAATTCGTCATCGTGTCCAAAAAATGACAACAGTGACGATTCTGATGTCTCTTTCTGGCACATAGCTCCGTTGGAAATTCTGTAGAATCATTTGCTATACTTCCCAAATTCCACAAGCTATGTGCCAGAAAGAGACCTCCGAATTGTCAGAATTTACTGACAATGGACAGTGGCTCTGGTAATGCTGCCTTCTAACAAAAGCAGGGAGTCCCAAAAGCAGGAGGTCCAGATTTAAGATTCTCATGCAGAAATTCCATGCATGCACTACTTTTGGTGCGATCCAGTGCGATTTCAGCCCATTCAAGTAATAGGGCTATAAATTGCATTACACTGAATCGCACAGAAAGGTGCAACACGCATTCCTGTGCGATTCCGTTGTGAATCCGCACTTAGTAAGGGGGGAGGACTTATCAGCGAAATAAGCAAGCTAATATTGTACATACAGTATCTCACAAAAGTGAGTACACCCCTCACATTTTGGTAAATGTTTTATTATATCTTTTTATGTGACAAATGACAACACTGAAGATATGACACTTTGCTGCAATGTAAAGTGGTGAGTGTAAAGTTGCTGTCCCCTCAAAATAACTCAACACACAGCCATTAATGTCTAAACCGCTGGCAACAAAAGTGAGTACACCCCTAAGTGAAAATGTCCAAATTGGGCCTAGAGTGTTAATATGTTGTGTGGCCATTATTTTCCAGCACTGCCTTAAACCTCTTGTCTTGGGCATGAAGTTCAGCAGAGCTTCACAGGTTGCCACTGGAGTCCTCTTCCACTTCTCCATGATGACATCACGGAGCTGGTGGATGTTCGAGACCTTGCTCTCCTCCACCATCCATTTGAAGATGGTGAGGATGCCTCACAGATGCTCAATGGGGTTTAGGTCTGGAGACATGCTTAGCCAGTCCTTTACCTTTTACCCTCAGCTTCTTTAGCAAGGCAGTGGTCATCTTGCAAGGTGTGTTTGGGATCATTATCATGTTGGAATACTGCCCCGCGGCCCAGTCTCCGAAGGGAGGGGATCATGCTCTGCTTCAGTATGTCACAGTACCTGTTGGCATTCATGGTTCCTTCAGTGAACTGTAGCTCCCCAGTGCCGGCAGCACTCATGTAGCCCCAGACCATGACACTCCCACCACTATGCTTGACTTTAGGCAAGACGCACTTGTCTTTGCACTCTTCATCTGGTTGCCGCCACACACGCTTGACACCATCTGAAACAAATAAGTTTATCTTGGTCTCATCAGACCACAAGACATGGTTCCAGTAATCCATGTCCTTAGTTTGCTTGTCTTCAGCAAACTGTTTGCAGGCTTACTGGTGTATCATCCTTAGAAGAGGCTTCCTTCTATTTTAAGTATGACCCTACAGAGTTATTATAACAGAAATTCTAATTTTTTTTCTTTTTAGTTTTTCAGGAGCCGGAAAGCTGGTGCTCCAAAACAATTGCACATGGCACCTAACTTTCTTTAACAGTTCCATTGCTGGAGGCTTATAAATCTTAGAATATATATATATATACTTTATTATATTCAGGATTAAAAATAAAAAAGCATTTTAAAATTATTTTCTCTTTTAAAGTCCGGTAAATATGAATTATAACATTAGAATGTTCCACATATATATTCATTTGTCCTCACAGCATTGGGAGCTTTTGGATTTTTACATAGCTAGTCTTAGCTGCTGTGCTGAAAAAAACTGTTTTCAAAGGTCATTATCGCAAACTTAATTTACACACATAGCTGAAAATCATTGGAGTGACTCATGGCATGAAAGCAAGCAGCTTATGCTAGTCTCTCTTTTTCATATAATCATAATACACTGTGACAAGTATCTGACTCAATAGGGCAATTCAGTGATTGTGGAGAAGCTGCTTACACTGATGGTGGGTATGCAGTAAAGCTGGTAGTGCCCAGTTTAAAACCAAAAACTACTCTGGACCCTACCTACCTACCGCTCCAGACCCCCCCCCCCCCCACTTTTGTTGTAGGCTTTCTACCGCAAAAGAAATAAAAAAACTAGGCTGCTGTCAATCACACGTACATGTACATTTTCCCAAAACATGACTATGTAAATGGCAAAGGCCTGGAGTAGTTAAAAAGGTTGTAAATGCTGAAGTTTTTTTGAATGTATGAAGGAAAAAAAAACCTTCAGTGTACAGCTCCCCTCCCCCATCCCCTCCTAATAATTACCTAAGCCAGATCTCGATCCAGCAATGTACACAGGACTCAAGGCTCTCCCAGGTGTCTCCCTCTTGATTGGCTTAGATACAGGAGCCATTGGCTCCCACTGCTGTCAAAAACAGCCAGAGAGATCGGGGCGGGGCTAAGCCACACTCTGTGTCTTATGGACGCAGAGAGCTGGCTCGGGAGTGATCATGCACAAGTGCCCCCACAGCAATCAGCTTGCTATGGGGGCATTTGGCAAGAGGGAGTGGCCCAGAGCGCCAGTCGGGGACCCAAGAAGAGGAGGATCGGGGCTGCTCTGTGCAAAACCACTTCACGGTGCAAGTAAGTATGACATGTTTGTTCTTAAAAATAGCATTTTAAATAAAAATGTTTCCTTTACAATCACCTTAATTCTAGTGCCTAGTTTAAATTATAGCCTGGCGTGACTCAGCTCTTTATCTGCAACTTTTAAATTAACAGCTAATATATATATATATATATATATATATCTCTCTAGCATTCTCAGAAGGAGTTTTGTTTGCAGGCACCATATCATTGTATCATGTCAGGCATACTTTAAATCTGAGTAAGTTCCCAACTAAAAGTCTATGTACTCATATTTTAGATTGACAAGTTTAAGTGGGTTTAGTTGTCTTAACCACTTACCAACCACCCACCGTCGATTTACGTCGGGACTTTGACGTTAAATACCGGGGTTATGGCAGCAGATAGCTGCCATAACCCAGGTCTTTTTTGAAATGGCGGGTGGTCCTCTTTCAGATAAGGGTGGTCCCAGTTGCGTATTCGCTGCGGGATCACCCTTACGGTGTGGCAGAAGAGGTGTAGTTTTTTTTTTACCGACAAATCTTTTTTACATTCAGCTGTCAGCAGGGAATCCTGCTGACAGCTGATGACTCATCCATTTTTAAGGACGCTGCAGCTGGCTTCCCCGCCTGCTTTTTAACAACCAGCTATATACAGTATGTTTAAAGAGAAAAACAACGCAAAATTTATGAAAACTGCATGCAAAAACGCATCAAAAACACATCAAGCACAGCCCGCATTGATGTGAACCTAGACTTAAATTGTAATGCGTTATTTAAGCATTTCTCTAGAATTGTCAAACTCATTGTATATTCCTGGATTAAAAATCAAATAACATGTTATTATTTATGGTATTAAGGTTTGAACATGCACTACAGACACAGATTTAGTAATTGTGATGTATAACGTCTTTATAAATAAAACCAAGTTTCATAAACAAACAAAAATATTGCTTTTTGACAAACGTAAGTGCAACTTTAAAATATGAAAAACCCAAAAAACTCTAAATCTCTTGGCTGTAATGCCATTGCAAATGTTATCTGAATATATTACCTACATTAAATATTAAGAAAAAATAAGAAAATTCTTTTTTTTTTCTTTCGGGAGCTTAGAAGATGCCTCCTACTTATTCTTGTGTGGTAGTGCAGTGTTAATTTTTACGCTAATTTTTGATTTAGGCTTTGTAATAGTCTTTTGACTATAATGCCATTTTGGTTTTAGTCGTATTTTAGTCATCTGAATTGTTTTAGTGTTAATGCCGATTCACATTGGTGCGATGCGGGAACCCTGCGAATCCACTGCAGGTTCCCGCATCGCACCCGACTCGCAGGCAGTTTTCACACTGCCATATGACAATTGCTGGGAGTGTCAATACAAAGTTAACGACATCCCCCAGATTAGTTCGCATATCGCAGTGCGAACTGTCAGTTCGGACAGGAATCCGAGAACACCCATGCGATCCGATTCTGGTGCGCACCAAAAAAAGGGTTCTGTGCGACTTTGGTCCAAATGCGATGCGAATTCAGCCAGGCAATCTGTATGGCTGAATTTGCATTGCACAGACGTCGCATGTAATTTGCACAGCAGTGCGGTGCGAATCACATGCAATGTGTGACATCGCATTTGTGCAAATGGTCACTAAGTTTTATTTCAGTAGACTAAAATAGTGTTAATTTAGTTGACAAACGTACTTTCCTCGATGAAATTAACACTGCTGTTGACCTCCAATTAAACAGTGAATAAACAAGTGCTAAAGGGGAATCTATATTTTACAGATGTACAGCATTCTAATGTGGTATATTAATTATGTGTATGATGCTTCCCTCCTTTCTAGTGATTACTTTCTGCAGGCTATGAATTTTTAGCAATGTTAGGTTCCATAATGAAAAATGTATTTATTGTGGCTATTAAAACCATACATCGGTATAAATTTGTGAAATAAGTTGCATTGAATGAATAGAAAATATAAAAATAGGCCCAGGGTGCAGAACAAAAGACTTTTTATGCAGAGTGTTTAAAGCTTGGTACAAATATCTTAACCCTGCAAAATTCCAAAGCCTTTTCCTCAATGCCTTTTATGTTTTTCAAAAGATAAATGTGTTAATTTTAAGTTTCTCTTTCTGGTTAGAACTTAACGGGCACATATGTGGCCTTTATGTGGTGCCAAGTACATCCTTCTGACAGTCCTCTCTGTCAGCAAGTTTGTTTGCCAAGCGCAGCTCCTGTGCAGACAGAAAGTGAACTGTGGCTATGATCACCGCATGTGATCTGACTTTTCAAGTTCTCTGTTCATTGCCTGGAAGGAGCCTGCGTGAAGGCTGGAAGAATAAAGGTGATTGGACGTCATGTAGAGAATGCATTAGTGTTCAGTGGAGTTTAAAAACAATGTTACATGAAGTTTTATTTCAGGCAGAAGTACATATATAGAACTTTTCTATTTTAAAGAACAGGCAGAAAGAAAAAGCACATTTTAGGAGATTACAGTAACTTCTGTATACCTGTATTTGTTTTATAAGTGTCCTCGGCACTCCTAAGGACCTTACATATGAACGTATTAGTGCTTTCTCAAGCACCACCAATCAAATTCAATCTTTAATTAGTAGCTGTAGGGAAGTGTCAGTTCTTAGAACTGGCCATTTGATATATCAAACCCATCATAGCTGTACCCTGAAGCATAAAACCCTTTTCTGAAGCTGCATGTATTTATCTATGAAGTTTCAACTCTCTCTGCTAAAATTGGTGACTATTTCTTCATTTTCTGCCAGTGCATGTGACAGAAGACACATAAAGCTACAGGTGTTAGAGAATGTAATGCATATAGTTATTTTATACTCCTTCCACCATTTCTCAGTTCATCCACCAGTAAAAATATTCCTATTGTGATCTGGATATAAAGTTACTACTGGTGTTTAGGAGTTTAGGAAAATGTAATACAAATATAGGTAACTGCATTGATGTTGCTGGAATCAAAGCTGATTGGAACAACCCAGGTTCCTTCAGCCTGTGAATGAAGCCATGTACAGGTCTGAAATAAGGTTTCCATTAATCCAAGTTTCCTGGAGACAGTCCATGTTTTGAGGGGTCTGTCCCTGGGAAATGAAAGTTTCCAACATGTCCCTATTACAATGTACAAATTTCTTTAGATTTACCAAAACCATATACAGTAAACCCCCCTCCATTGCGGGGGTTATGTTCCGGACCCAGCCACGAAAAGTGAAATTCCGCGAAATAGAAAAACCCTATTAAAATGCATTGTAGACATGTTTATTTTACTGTCACTGTACGTGTAGAAGCATTTTAAGGTCTTTAAACACACTATAAAACAATATAAACTCATTTAAACACATAAAAGATACTAAGAGACAGAGCAAGAGCTATGGAAAACACAAAAATATTTCATTTTTAAGGATTTATATAGTAAAATAACATTACAAAAAAAAACGCTAATTACTGGGACCGCAAAAACTGAACCGCGAAGGAGCGGGGGATTACTGTAATAATATAATGAGGTCAATTTTAAACACTTTAAATTTGTATGCAATCAGGCAGGCCCTTGCACTACATATTTTAAGGTAAATTAAATAAGAAAATTGTATATGTGTGTAATATATGGCTAGCTTAACTTTTACACTGCACTGCCTTGCGGCTGGGGACATGCCTAATGCCTTGTACACACGTTCAGATAATCGGACGACTTATCGTTTGCATTTTGTTGCATGTTACTAATATCAAATTACGTACTTAGCGTATGATTTTTTTCGTACGATTCTGGAAAAGCTTCCTGGTTGCGTAGCTTTGTATCGGATAGTGCAAAACAAAACAATGGCAGCCAGGCTTTTTCCGGGTTATTTTTGTGTTTCTGATCATGAGTGGTCTTTGTCTATCGATTTTTAGTGGACGCATACTGTACTGATTAAAGGATTGTCGTTCGCTAGGCTATCGTATGACAGAAGTTTTCGTGTTTGTCCCTTCGGATTTTGTTGGACGAACTGTAGTGATCGGCTGTCGAAAGCTGTGTACTAACGATCAGATTATCGTGCATTCAAGTCGAAAGTGATTTTTTTCATACAATTATCTGAACGTGTGTACGAGGCATAAGGCTCTGCTTATCAGCAAGCATCTTCCCTCCCCACACAGCCCCTTTGCTCTAAAGGTCTGCATAGGCAGCGCAGTTTGGGACTGATTTTGGAATTATAAGCTTAACCACTTGCCTACAGTGCACTTTCACCCCCTTCCTGCCCAGACCGATTTTCAGCTTTCAGCGCTCTCACACTTTGAATGACAATTACTCAGTCATGCAACACTGTACCCATAAAAAATTTGTGTCCTTTTCTTCACACAAATAGAGCTTTCTTTTGATGGTATTTAATCACTACTGGGTTTTTTATTTTTTGTGCTATAAATAAAAAAAGACTGAAAATATTGTGAAAAAACACATTTTTCTTTTGTTTCTGTCATAAAATTTTGCAAATTAGTAATTTTTCTTCACAAATTTTGGCCAAAATTTATATTGCTACTTATCTTTGGTAAAAATAACCCAAATAAGTATATATTATTTGGTCTTTGTGAAAGTTATAGAGTCCACAAGTTATGGTGCTAATCATTGAAAATTGATCACACTTGACCACACCTGATGTACTGAAGGCCTATCTCATTTCTTGAGACACTAAAAAGTCAGGAAAGTACAAATACCCCCCAAATGACCCCTTTTTGGAAAGTAGACATTCCAAGGTATTTAATAAAGGGGCATGGTGAGTTTTTTGAAGTTGTAATTTTTTCCTACAATTCTTTGCAAAATGAAGATTTTTTTTTTTTTTTTTTTTTTTACAAATTGACGTATTAACAGGTTATTTCTCTCACACAGCATATGTATACTTGCAACTACACCCCAAAACACATTCTACTACTCCTCCTGAGTATAACGATACCACAAGTGTGAGACTTTTTCACAGCCTAGCCACATACAGAGGCCTAACATCCAAGTAGCACCGACCGGCATTCTAGGAGCATAAATTACACATATAATTTCCTGCCAACCTATCGCACTTTTGAAGGCCCTTGAGCACCAGGACAATGGAAACCCCCATAAAATGACCCCATTTTGGAAAGCAAACAGCCCAGCGTATAATTTTTGAGGCATAATGAGTCTTTTGAATATGTAGGTTTTTTTCCACAAATTTTTGGAAAATGTGGAAAGAAAATTAAAACACTTTTTTTTTTTTTTTTTTTACACAAAGCTGTCCATTTATGCAATATTTATAACACATAGCATGTACATAGCAAAAATTGCGACCCGAAATACATTCTGTTTTTCCTCCTGAGTATGGCGATACCAAATGTGTAACACTTTTACACAGCTTAGCCACATACAGAGGCCTAACATCCAAGTAGCACTTTACACAAAGTTGTCCATTTATCCACTTTAAGACTGGGCCTATTTTTGACACTTGGTGTTTACAAGCTAAAATCATTTTTTTTGCTAGAAAACTACTTAGAACCCCCCAACATTATATATTTTTTTTTAGCAGAGACCCTAGAGAATAAAATGGAGATCGTTGCAATATTTTTTATCACACCATATTTGCGCAGCAGTCTTCCAAATGCAATTTTTTTGAAAACAATTCACTTTTTTTAATTAAAAAATAAGAAAACAGTAATTTAGCCCAATTTTTTTCCATAATGTGAAAGATAATGTTACGCCGAGTAATTAGATACCCAACATGTCATGCTTCAAAATTGCGCACGCTCACGGAATGGCGCCAAACATTGGTACTTCAAAATCCCCATAGGCAACATTTTAAAAATTTCTACAGGTTACCAGCTTAGAGTTACAGAGGATGTCTAGCACTCAAATTATTGCTCTCGCTCTAACGATCACGGCGATACCTCACATGTGTGGTTTGAACACCGTTTACATATGTGGGCGGGACTTGCGTATGCGTTCGCTTCTGCACGCGAGCTAACGGGGACAGGGCGCTTTCATGTTTTTTTTCCTATTTATTTTATTTATTAATTTTTTATTTTTACAGTTTTTAAAAAAAAAAATGTTTTGATCATTTTTATTCCTATTACAAGGAATGTAAACATCAATAGCATGACAGGTCCTCTTTATTGTGAGATCTGGGGTCAAAAAGACCTCACAACTACACTAAAAAATAAAAAATAAATTTGTTGAAAAAGAAAAAAAAAAGCGGCCCTTTAAACCGGTTGCTAGGCAACGACTTTTGACATGGCTCCGGTCCTCCAAGACCATAGAGTCGAGTGAGGGCCATCTTGCCCTCACTCGACTTCCTGTCTCTGAGGATCCAGGACCGGATAGTTTTCCCCGCTGCCTGCGGGTCCGGTAAGCTGGGAAAACGTCTGGGACGCGGCGGGAGGGGGGGGGACCTCTTCCCCTGCACCGTAAGGGTAATTCCGTGGCGAATCCGCCACTGGGACCACCCTTATCTGAAAGCCGACCGCCCGCCGTTTAAAAAAAATACCGGGGTTATGGGGGCTATCTGCTGCTATAACCCCAGTATTTAGCTTTAAATGGCCGACGTATATAGTCATTAGGCGGTCGGTAAGTGGTTGCATGTATATAGCAAAAATTGCACCCCAAAATGTGATGGGCTCTGCGACGGGTGATGGTTGACTGCGGATGATCACTGATGGGTGGCAGGTGACTGATAGGTGGCAGGTGACGGTCACTGATGGGGTGACAGATGACTATCACTGATGGGTTGATAGATGATGATGACTGATGGGTTGACAGGTGACGATGACTGATGGGTTGACAGGTGACGATGACTGATGGGTTGACAGGTGACGATGATTGATGGGGTGACAGATGACGACCACTGATGGGGTGACAAGTGACGATGATTGATGGGGTGACAAGTGACGATGATTGATGGGGTGACAAGTGACGATGATTGATGGGGTGACAGGTGACGGGCGATTGCAATCATTGCAAATCGCGGGACGCCTGTGCGTTGCCCATGATTTGCAATAGCACACCAAAAGCTGTGCGATGTTGCCTGCCATTTCCGCCGTAACATCGCGCAAACAATGCATGATGCCCCAAAGAAGCTCTTGTACCTTTTTTGGGCATCATGCGATGTTACCGCGATTCAGCAGGCAGAAATGGCGGCAACATCGCACAGCTTTTGGGGTGCTATTGCAAATCACGGGCAACGCACAGGCATCCCGTGATTTGCAATGATTTCCCCCAGAAGGTTGTGGGGATCACAACATTAAATCTGGCAAGGAAACTAAAATAAATAAAATTAAATAAAATAGGAAGTATTAATGAAGCTCATCAGTGCCCTCGCAGTTCATTGTGAAGTAAGAGCCATACAGGGGCTGAAGCATATTACATGTCACCCCCTAAATATGGGTATAATGTATCGCATGATCCAAATTGTGAACTTCTCCTTTAACATGCATTGGAGGTCTGCCTTTGCTGTTCTGGTGAAAACTGTCCTAAGAGGGGATGTCTCTTCAATTTGGAGAGATTTCCACTGGCTTTCGATTGCGTAGCCAGGAAAGGTCGCTGGAGTCATAGTTTGCACAGAGCTATGGACTCCCAGTTTGAGAAAGATGATTGGCCTGGCACTGTCACATGGTGAGTCATGTGCTCTTTCATACCTTGAAATACCAGGTATTTACTTTGCCTACTAGTTGAAAGGAAATTGCATATTATTAGTTGTCTAGTTACCTCACAAATAAAGCCTCTAATATCCTGGTTATCTGGTTACTTTTAGCTGACTCATGTTACATAGTCACATAGTAGTTGAGGTTGAATAAAGACAATAGTCCATCTAGTTCAACTTGTGTAGGCGCGCGTGGCCGTAAGCATCTCTCATACCCCTTAATGTTCTGATCCTTGAGATGTACGTCTAAGAGTCTTTTGAAAGTAGCCATACTTCCCGCAGAAAGTACCTCTTGTGGTAGAGAATTCCACAATCTTGTAACCCTAACAGTAAAGAACCCCCTGCGTTGCCTGAGGTTAAAACGCTTCTCCTTTAATCGCATTGTATGTCCTCGAGTCCTCATGCAATCCTTGCGATTGAATAGCTTTTTTTCTATGCTGAGATCACCATTGAGGTATTTATAAATTGCCATCATGTCCCCTCTCAGGCGTCTCTTCTCCAGGGAGAATAAATGAAGCGATTTGTAGACGCTATTCATAATTAAGGTCCTCCAATCCCCTAATTAGTTTAGTTGCTCCTCTCTGGACTCTCTCCAGCTCCAACACATCCCTCCTGAGGACTCGCGACCAGAACTGGACAGAATACTCCAGATGCGGTCGGACCAGAGGTTTATAAAGTGGAAAGATTATAGTTTTATCTCTGGAATACATCCCTTTCTTTATGCATGCTAATATTCTGCCGGCTTTGGCAGCTGCCGCTTGACATTGCATGCTATTGCTTAGTCTATCCTCCACTTTTCTTTCTCCATTTTTGATTCCCCCAAAGGTTCCCCCCGTAAAGTGTATTGTGCTTTTATGTTTTTAGTCCCCAAGTGCAAAACCTTACTCTTCTCCACATTAAACCTCATTTGCCATGTCGTTGCCCACTCTGTTATTTTGTTCAGGTCATTCTGTAGGATATCTGCCTCATGCTGTGCAGTTATTGCCCTGCCCAATTTTATGTCATCTGCAAAAACTGATATAGAACTAATGATCCCGTCCTCAATGCTGTTTATGAATAAATTGAGCAAGGTTGGTCCCAGGACTGAGCCTTGGGGGACCCCACTTACCACCCCAGACCAGTCTGAGTATGCGTTATTTATTACCACCCTTTGGACACGCCCTTTTAGCCAGTTCCATATCCAAGAGCTAACCTTGTGGTCGATGCCTGCAGACCTTATTTTATAAATTAAGTACTTGTGGGGAACTTTATCAAACGCCTTAGCGAAATCCAGGTACACCACATCCACTGGTCTCCCCCTATCTAGCTCACAGCTCACCTCCTCGTAGAATGTTAAGAGATTGGTTTGACAGGAACGCCCATTTGTAAACCCGTGCTGATTACTGCTGATGATGTTGTCTTTAACAAACTCTACGATCTAGTCCCTTATCATCCCCTCCAGAAGTTTACATACTATCGATGTCAGACTGACCGGCCTATAATTTCCCGGGACATGCCTCTGCCCTTTTTTGAATATCGGTATCACATTAGCTTTCCTCCAATCCCCTGGTACATTTCCTGTCATAATACTGTCAGCAAAGATCAGGAACAGTGGTCTAGATATAGTTTTACTAAGTTCTTTGAGTACTCTCGGATGTACGCCATCCGGGCCTGGTGATTTATTTGTGTTTAATTTTATCCAGCCTTTCCCTGATTTCACCCTCTGTCAGCCATAGCGGCAAGTTCTGTGAATTACTGCTAACCATACAGTCATGGTCAGTGTACCCCTCCTTTTCCTGTGTAAAGACTGAGGAGAAAAAAGCATTAAGCACGGTTGCCTTTTCAGTGTCCTCTGTAACCATCCTCCCCTCATCGTTAATTATGTGTGCAGCATGCTCTGCCCTAGTTTTTTTGCTGTTAATATATTTAAAGAATTTCTTAGGGTTCTTTTTACTATCCTCTGCTATTTGTCTCTCGAAGTTGATTTTAGCCATTTTGATTTTTTATTTACTTTTCTTATTTGCCTCCTTGTATTGCTGGAAAGCCGATAATGTGCCCTCTGATTTATATTTCTTGAAGGCCATTTTTTTCCCCTAATAAGTTTTTTAATATTACAGTTTAGCCAGCCAGGTTTGGCTTTGTCTCTTCTAAATTTATTTCCCATAGGAATGCACTGCGAGATGCATTTGTTTAATATGTTCCTACAGCATTCCCATTTTTCCTTCGTGGTCAGTGTTCCTAGGGTTTGGTCCCAGTTTACCCTTTCCATCATTAAGCACAATTTGGGTAAGTTTGCCCTTCTGAAGTTTAGGGTTCTTATGTTCCCCTTTTGCCTTGTTGTTTTGTTATTTACGCTAAATGTGATCATCCTGTGACTCCTACCT
Organism: Pelophylax lessonae; assembly: GCF_965119305.1. NCBI lineage: Eukaryota > Metazoa > Chordata > Amphibia > Anura > Ranidae > Pelophylax > Pelophylax lessonae. The sequence continues at coordinate 105,294,412 of NC_138772.1, forward strand.
CCGAGATTAGGTCTGGGTCATTAGTGATCAATAGATCACGCACTGCATTTTCTCTAGTAGGAGAATCCACCAACTGAGACATGTAGTTGTCCTGTAAGGTTTCCATGAAGAGACGGGCCTTCTGTGAGCGTGTAGTCCCCTCTTCCCAGTCAATGTCGGGATAATGGAAGTCCCCAAATATGATGACTGATCCCAGCTTTGCTGCTTTACCCAACAGTAATATAAATTCCAGCTCCACCTCCCTTTGGTTGGGTGGCCTAAAACAAACCCCCACAGTTACTTTTCCCTTTACTTCTTCATTATGGAGCTCTACCCACACGGATTCTAACTTAGTACTCATCCCTTCCAAAATATATCACTTTTCTCTATCACCCTTACATTATTCTTGACATAGAGACATCTCCCCCTCTTTTTCCTCCCCTTTCCTTCCAGTACACAGAATACCCTTGGATATTGGCCAGCCAGTCATGTGAGGGGTCGAACCAAGTTTCTGTTATTCCCACAAGGTCAATGTCCTCCTCATGTACTAATATTTCCAACTCATCCATTTTTTGGCTAGGCTCCTGGCATTTGCATATACCCCTCTTAGATTTGTGGAAGTTGGTAGTGAAGGGTGCTTCTTTTTATTCCTGTTTGTATTCCTCTTTGGTCTGAGGTTTGCCTGCACAGACCCCCCCAATTGACGTTTTGGATCTACTGTCGCTGCTGACCCTAATAATACCTTCTGTCCTTTGCTCCCTCCCTCCTGACTCCACTTCTGAGCCCTCCCCCCCCCCCCGTCTCCTAGTTTTAAAGCCCCTCCAACTTGGTGGCCATCTTTCTCCCCATGTGATAGGGATGTGATTGTAAATTGACTATATGGACAAGCCAGCCCACCGATCTCCTTTCAGGATTGTGCCATTTTCCTTAGAAGGTCGTATTATTGCTTGCAACGGGAGTTGGCTTGGGGTTTGTCCATTCCTTACACACAAGTCTAAATACTACATTTAGTCTCATCTCCAGAGCTGCATCATGCAAGCATCTGGTCTGGTTATCTGGCAACGCCTTTATGGGAGTACTCCAAGTCAAAACAGCATCTTTAGTTGCTGTTTTTTTTGTTATATTTCCTAATATTATTTGTATCCATCAATACTTTTAATAAATGTTATACTTATAAGTATTTGTGTGATCTCTCTTTTCACATATCAAATAAAACCACAAAAACTTAAACTATCACATGATCCAAGACCAGTGCTGAACAGAAATACAGGAGAACAAAGGGAAGATGAGTATGCTCTTAGGGATAGGGGATTTAAATTAAATATTGGCAGTTTTGCACATAGCTTTCTTTCTTCATTTATTATGCTCAAGACTGAACAAAAAAAAAATTAATAAAAAGATTTTTTGTTTTTATTTTTTATTCTGGCCATCTCCTTAGATCGCTGCATCTGGGGTTTCAGCCAAAGCAAGAAAGGAAAAAAAAAGAGCTACAACTGTAATATGTCTTTAGATAACTCATAGTGTTCTTTGAATCCTTTTTCGCTCATTGAATATTTATTTGTTGTATACATATGCATTGTAAAAACAAAATACAGGAAACTTTGTTATAAACGTAAAAACAAAATGAAATTCATTATAACGTTTTCTTAAAAAATGACAAACAACCACGTTCTACAATCTCTGTCAGACACTGGTATTTTCAACTGTTTTTGAAAACATGTACTCTGTTCAGTATAATCCTGCTTGGAAGGAAAATTGTACAGATACAGGTCTGAACTTTGGTCCCTGGTGATAATAACAAGATTATGCAGTTCCCTGAATTTTAAGTACATTTCACAGAAAAGTTTCTGCGTATAATTCACCTTAACTCTGTTGTGATCATGAGAAGTTTTAAGCAAACCTTGCCACTGCATGCAACTTGCTGCCTCACGCTTACAGAAAGTCTCCTGTGCAAAATTCCGGTACCATGAAGTTTCTCCCAGCCACTAAGTGATTAGTGATAGAAAAGTAGAGAGGAATTGAAAATCAAACTGCACATGTTTCAGGAAGTATGCTCCCAGAGACACAGTGAGGTGTTCTCTGGAATGTGGCCACTGCAAACAAAAGAGAACTCGCATTAAAGCCTAACTAATTTTATAAAAATTTGTTATAGCTAACAAGTCCTTGTATATGGTAGCTGCAGGTTTCCTTTTTTTGTTTTTTTTCTATTTTATTTGATTTACACCATTGGATCCTCCTAGTAACACATTCCCTTTTCTGTGGTGGCACTTGTTATTTTCTGTGCTGTATCTATGAAGGAGCAGTGTTGTCACCCTAGGCTATTTTGGAGCAGTGTTGTCACTCTAGGCTGCTATCCTGATTTGGACTACAAACATCTATCCCTTCCTTGTGTACAATACATAGGGACAAGGGGATGTGTACTTCACAGTAGATAGCTACAAAAACTAATAACAGAAATGAGGAAGTTTCAAGGCTTCTGAATTTCTGTCGGGATGAACGGATATTTTTCTATACTTGCAAAAAATATACTTGGCCTAAAAAAAAAAAAATGAGTTGTTTGATGATGAATTATTGAGAGTTAAATTAAGTCAGTAAAAAGATCGGGATAATTTATACTAATAGACAGGTTTTTCTCTGTTTTTTTTTTTTTTTTTTTTGTAATACGGGGGAAAAATATAAATAACCTGTGATATTTTATATTGGAGATATAACCATAGTATAGATACTGACTTTTGGGGGGTTTTGTTTTTTTAATTTGTAATATATTTGTGTATGTAAAGAACTTTAAGAAAATAATAAAATGTTTAGGAAAAAAAAAAACAAATTAGGCTGTTACATCTAAGGACTAATAAGCTGCAATGCACACATTTTTGGTTTTCGTTACACTTTAAACTTTTCACTGCCACCGACATGTAAAAACAGACTCGCAGGAGTTTGCTTACATTTTCAGGTTGCACTGTCAGCTTTCTTGTGGAAGTGCTTTGGTTGAATGTGACACACACACACACACACACCATTGTGTACAATTATTTTATAAAAGTGCAGAGGAGACATTTGTAGTTTGAAAACTCCTGTAAAACTTCTGCCTTTTTGTAAAAATAACTAGTCACTTGCACTATGTTATCACATAGTTATCATGTTATCACAGAGGTTTTTCAGCCCGATTGCGATCGCAAAAAATAAAATAAAGAAACAAATAAAAGTCAGCAGCTTTAAATATTGTAGCTGCTGAGTTTTCATAAAAAGACATATACCAGCCAAGAAATCCATCACTGTCTTCACCTGGGCAGGTTCTTCAATGGTCTTCGGGTCCCTGGCACGGCCATGTTGACTGTGGGAAATTGGCTTTGACTCCCTGTGGCTTCACAGCTGATTCCCCACATGAGCTACGCTGCAGTCTATGAATGGTCCTGCAATCTCCTGTAGCAGGTCCCAGGAGGTGGGAGGCCAAACTTACACTCAGTCGAGGATTGGCTCCCAGGGAAAAAAAATACAATACATGTAGAACAGGAGGGAAAGAAGACAATTAGTGGAACTTCCTGTAGAAAGTGAAGTACCATGCTTAAAGCGGAGTTCCACCCAGTGAACGTTTTTTTTAATAAAAATACCCCCGGGACAGTCAGGGCTAGTGCATTCCACAATGGCTAGCCTCTGATCTGTCCCGGGTTGCACTTACATTTTAGAAGAAATACTTATCTTGAAAATGTATTCTCCAGCGCTGCCATCTCAGATGTGGGCAGCTTGAAGCCAGCGCGATCCTCTTCTGTGTCCTCTCCCGTCTTCTTCGGTCCCACGATGCACTGCACCGGCCCCACCGTCACTTCCGGTGCCGCAGCGTCATCCCTGCACAGCTTCTGGGCATGCCCAGAAGCTGTTTTGCAAGGTATGACGGCGCCTGCACCGGAACTGACGTCGGGGCCGGTGCAGGCGCATTGATTCCGGGGAGCGATGACGTTCAGCTCCCAGGAATCATTGCATGCCAGGAAGTGACGACTCGCCGCGGCCGCCGAGGGGAGGAAGAAGGAAGTAAGGTAAGTATATTTTCTTCTAAATGAGGTAAGTAAAAAAAATAAATAAAAAAATTGTGATTATCCATTTGTTTTTCAGGTGACCCGGGGCGAGAAGATGGAGGTAAGTATAATTTTAGGGTGGAACTACACTTTAAGGTAAAAAAAAGCATAGGCATAGCATGACTGATATCCAGTCTCTTGCTGCAATCTCAGGCATAGTGCTGTTTTCTCCTCAAACAATCAGGGTTCCCCATCTAATGAATTTGGGGGCATTGTCATCCAAAGTGCCACGTTCTTGTTTTTTTTTTTTTTTTGTTTTGTTTTATCAAAGCAAAGAAGTCGTCTCCTCCCAAATGTCTTCTTTGAAAATGTAGATGACAACATTTTTCAAAAAATATGCTAAAAAAGGGACCATAGCCCCTTGTTTTTCTCTCAACCTAGACTCTGCGTTGCCTAAGGGCACCAAGGTGATCAGCATGTCCTCACGCTTTTCCTGTTCATGCCTCAAGCCAGATATGTGTTTTTGTTGTGCATTTCATAAACGCGTGCAAAATTGCATGGTTTAGTGAATGTTCACAAAACACTGTAGTGTGAATGCAACCTTACAACTTTGCACAGTGCAGTTAAAAAGAGCAAATGTAGCTTTCTGATTGGAAGATGGAGCTCAGGGATATTGAGGCTGATTTACTGAAGGATTTTAGAATGTACGCACAAAATCTTGTGTGAAGTTTTATTTCAATGCTCTAGTCTAGCATTTCTCAACTTTTTTTTCATCACATTTCCTTTTAAAAGTAAGCAAAATCTTAATGCACCCCTGTCTAAAATTTAAAAAACCTAAATGTTACCATCAATGGTAAACCTGAGTCTGGGACTGTGTATGCAGCCACCTTGCTGAAAATAACTTCACATTGAAAGCCTCCTTTCACATTAGTGGTCCCCCATTCTTAATCACATCAGAAACCCCTCTTCATATCAGAGATCACCCCTCACATTCCCATTGGATTCCCCCAAGACAGAGTCCTTTCTTCTCGTCAGAACCTTAACTTCAGCAGCATTGCAGAGGGCAGCAGACGGAGCTCATCTGGACAGAGGCGTACTTCCATCCTCTCTAATGCATGGGGGTTTCCCTGCATGCTGCCTGTCCTGGATGTATTGTCATGGGGGGTGCTTAGGAACAGCTCTAGAGCATCATTGGTTGTTGTGGTGCTCGTGACTGGCCCTCCCGTCCAATATCAATGCACAGCATGGATACAGGGAAAACTGCCTCCTGTGTTTGGGCACCCAAGGTGAGAAACTCCGATCTAGTCATACAAAAAAAAAAATCCCTGTTTATGTATTTTGTGTGCATATGACTAGATAATTGAAGCGAATATTAACACAATAAGATATATGAACGTTGTCAAATATTTTAGTAAATCAGCCTCAGTATCTTTAGTAAGCTGCTGCTCCTTCCCTATCCAGTCATAGTGGACACTTTATTGCTTGACTATAAAATTAAGATGTATGTACACCCAAAATTTTTTTCTTTTTTTTTTTTTTTAAATAAAGTAGGGAAGGTTTCGCACTCTAGGCAAAGCTCCTAGTGCATTAGTACTAAACAGGTTACTCTCCTAATCTTATCCTAAAGGCCCGTACACACAATCAGAAAGTCATACAAAAATACAACAATACTGCTCTTAAAGCGATCGTACTGTAATCTGATTGTTAGTACACAGCTTTCGTCTGAAATTTTCCAAAGGGACACACAAAAATTTTTCTCGTATGATACCAGATTGTACGATTTTCATTTAATCAGTAAAGTTTTTGTCCGAAAATACAATACAAATACATTACATCACTTCCGAATTTTTATTATGTTGTACGAGAAGTTTCGTACTTTAGTAACACCTTTATTTTCAATTTGAGACTAGCATGAAACAAAAAAAAAAAAAGGTTGATCATTCGTCCGATAATCTTATCACGTGTACTAGGCTTAATTATCTCCTTTTTTGTGGTTATACCTTACTATCTTATTGCATCGATATAACCATAGTCTCGTCGCATTTACTCTTACACATTCGTTTCTAATGCATGACAAGATATGTGGATGTTCTGTTAGGAGAAGAGTCGGGTGATATACCTTTTGTTGGATGCTCAGACAATATAAAAGCAATACCAGATATTAAATATGTATCTCGCCTTTATTATTGTGGTAATTGTTCCTTAATTATGAAATGATTAAAAGAAATCAATGTCTATGCCCTGCAGTTTATTTATTTCAAATTTTACCTGAACTTCTTTGCAAATGTAATTGTTGTATGTATAAGCCAACTGTTGGGAGATTCTAGGGTGGGTGGGGGGCTGTTTTTGGGTATAAAAATATTGGGTCCTTTTTTGGAAACAATGTCAAAATTTCAATAAAAAGTTTTTGATTAAAAAAAAAAAAAAAAAATGTAGGAAAAGCTTAAATCCTCAGCCAGCTTATTTATTTTGCTGCCTTTGTACCATTGAGGAGATTTCCCTTCACTCTTTGCCACAGAGATGCAACAAGAAGTTGGAGAAAATTTCCCAAAATTTGTGGAATATCCCTCTTAGACATTTGTTTCTAATACAGATGTCCCCATTGGAAGGTTTTCCCTTACCTCTTGTTCTGAGAGAAATGTTAACATTTTGGATTTCTCTTTCGTTCATTGACAGACACAGCTCCTAAACTTCTTTAACATTGGGTTATACTGCCCCCTACAGGAGTAGGACACTAGGTAGAATAAAAGTCTGGCTATGCCTATGGACAGTCCCAGGGGGGTATACTCCCTCTCTGTGCTATAGGTACTCTTTTTTTTCTGCCTAGTCAGGAGTAAGGACCTAGTTCCTTGCTGGGATCTCTGATGCTGGCACTTTTATTCTTTTTAGATAGAAATTGTTTCTCTTGGTTTTTTTTTTCCTATGAGATCTACAAACAACTGCTGGACTGTGCGACGGGCTGGATAATCTAAATCCAGTGGTCACCCCAGTCTGGCCAAGAAGATTGACCTGAATTCCCCCTTCATCAGCTGGAAGGAGACCAACAATTTCCTAAAGGGTCTCAATAAGAAGCAGGGACGGGAGCACTATGGCGTAAATGATTTTATCAAACTGAAGGATATCTCAACATGGAAGGACACAGCAAAAAAGGTAAAAGCCAAACCTTCTGAAGAAGTCAAGTTCCTGAAGGACAAACACCTGATAGAGAAAATCTCCCTCATCAGGGGTGACTATCACTAAACTGGAGGTAGATGCCATTGTCAATGCAGGACTTTCTCAGAGGAATTTCTCAGGTGGCTGTGAGATTGATTTCTTATTGCACAAAACCTTTATGCCGCAGGTGAGCGCGCATTGCACACAGAGGCAATAAGTAGGTGATTAATTTTTGGCACTCTCAAGCCCAACCATTGTATAAGGAAGCACTATATGAATTGAAGATTCATGGACTTCTTTTTTTTTTTACATTTTTTTTGTGTGTTCACAGGAAATTTTAGTTCACTTTGGCATCACAGTATTCACAATATTGTTTTGGTTCACAAACCTATTTTTATTTCATCAATTTTGTTTTTGGTTCACTTTGTCATCATAATAATAAAATGCTGATATTTTGCATCAAGGTGTAAAATGAGCACATGATTGTTTTTGGTAATAATTATGGAGGCTAATTATGTCTTGAAGGTATTTTATGAGTTAATGATTAGCGCACCACCCTCATTTTATATCATTGTATTTTGTTCAAGTTTTCTGAGTACTTGAAACTGGTGGGAGCAGCAATTCACTATTTAAACACGCTTGTTACATTAGATACCATTGCAGCGCAACTTTCAAAGTACTATTCACGGTTTATCTGTAATGCCTCTTTGGATGCAGCTCCCCTAGTGGCTTGGCTCTCTGTTTCAGCAGTGGTCCTTCGGTGTGTCTTTTGGCTCAAATGCTGGTCTGCGGACCAGACTTCTAAGAAAGCCTTGACTGATATCCCCTTTCAAGGAGATCGCCTGTTTGGAGCTACCCTGGGTGACATGATTAAGGGTCTTACAGGGGGCAAGAGTACCTTTCTCTTGCAGGCTACTAAGGGCAAAGACTCTCGTCGTAGACGTGGGCCCTCCTTCTCGGCTCATAAGAAGTTTTTTCCTCCCTTAGGGTCGACTGATAAGGGCTCAAAGCCTTTCAGGGCCTCCTCTGTAGGATCCAAACGAACCTGGTCTGGCAAGCCGAGAGCGGGCTTCTCCAGATCTGCGGAAAAGGCTCCTTCAACATGAAGGTACGCCCTCACCCCTATCGGGGGTGGGGGACATCTTCGCTAGGTTTCCAGACCTGTGGACTTCCCTGGTACAGGACAAGTGGGTCCATGAAGTAATTCGGTCTGGCTACAAGATCGAGTTTCTCTTGTCCCCTCGCAAGGTTCTTTCCTTCCAACCTGCACCTGTCCCATGACAGGGTCTTTTTGGGGCGGTGTAAGACCTGTTACTTCAAGGGGTGATTGTCCCGATTCCGACTTCCGAATGTTTTCAGGGTTTTTACTCAAACCTCGAATCTAAGGATTGCAAGGCGCGTCCAGTCCTGGACCTGAAGGTGCTGAACTGCTTTGTGCGGGTGCATCAGGGAAATTTTCATGCCTCTATCGACATCAAGGACGCTTACCTTCACATTCCAATATGTGCTGGTCACCAGCGCTTCCTCCGCTTTGCTGTGGGAGAGGAGCATAATCCGTTTTTGCCGTTACCCTTTGGTCTCACTACTGCTCCTTGGGTCTTCACAAAAGTGTTAGCCCCAAGGTCAGCATTGTTAACGGGGTATCCTGGTACTGGGCTATTTGGACGACCTTCTGCGAGTGGAGTCTCCTACTGCTCTGGTGAAAAACCTGGAAATCACCATAAGAACTCTGAGGGAGTTCAGCTGGTTTCTGAATTTTCAGAAGTCTGCTCTGGTTCCATCCACAAAGCTGGACTATCTGGTTCAGACTCTGCACTCGACCTTAGCCAGTGTGCTTCTTCTTCTGAACAAACTCCAGAAATTGCAGGCTGCGATTCATCTCCTGCTGTCCAACAGTCCCCCCGGACTTGCATGCGGGTGCTGGGCCTGATAGTATCTACCTTTTTGAGGCGGTTCCATTTGCACAGTTCCATACGATGTCCCTGCAAAGGGAGATTCTGGCCAAATGCGACAAGACTCCGCAGTCTCTGGACAATCAGTTACAGCTGAGCCAGGGATCGAAGGAGTCCCTGATATGGTGGCTTCCTTCTCCGGGGCTCCCCTTGTATTGGACAGTGGTCAATATGGATGTCAGCCTGTCCGGCTGGGGAGGCGTTCTCGGCAGAAGTTCTGCTCAGGGACTCTGGAGGAGTCCAGACTACCGATCAGTGTGTTGGAACTCCGAGCAATCAGACTGTGCCAGGACCATTTGACCTATTGTTTACAGGAATGTCCAATGCGCATTCAATCGGACAATGCCACGGCCGTGGCTTATGTCAATCGCTGGGGGGGGGGGGCACAAGAACTGTCCTGGCGACTCTGGAGGTAACCAACATTCTAAGGTGGGCAGAATGGTTCATTCCAGCCCTCTCTACTGTACACATTCCCGGGGAGGAGGGGGGGGCTACTGGCAGGCGGATTATCTCAGTCGGCAGGCGTTGAACCAAGGGGAGTGGTCCCTTCATCTGGAGGTGTTGCATCAATTGTGTCTCCGCTGGGGTTTGCCCCCGAGGTGGATCTGTTCACATCTCGGCTCAACAGAAAGGTGCAGAGATTCATGGCTTGGTCACGGGATACGGTAGCGGACGTCGCAGACGCGCTGGTGGCCCCATGGGGTCAGCATCGTCTGATTTACGCCTTCACTCCTCTCAAGCTTCTGCCAAGACTTCTGTGCAGGATCGAGGCAGAAGGGATTCCGATTATCTTGGTGGCTACAGACTGGCCTCGCCGGGCTTAGTATGCAGATCTGGTGTGGCTGGTCACCGACGTTCCTTAGAGGCTTCCTCTCAGGGAGGATCTGCTGTCCCAAGGACCAATCTTCCTTCCTGCTGTACGTTCGTCGGCTTTGACGGCTTGGCTGTTGAATGCCAGGTGCTGATGAATAGAGGTTTGTCTGTGTCAGTGATTCCAACGCTGTTAAAAGCTAGGAAATATACTTCTAGGAAGATCTACCATCATACGTGAAAAACGCACATTGCGTGATGTGAGCCTCCTTTTGAGAATCTTCGGGAAATTCCCCTGCCTATGCTATCCCAGAAGGTGGCCTTCTTGGTGGCTATAAATTCGTGTCGGAATTGGCGGCGTTATCCTGTCATTCCCCTTACGTGGCGGTTCACATAGATAAGGTGGTTCTTCGTCCCTGTCCGTCGATCCTTCCAAAGGTTGTGTCTTATTTTCATTTGAATGAAGACACTGTGTTGTCTTGCCTGTGCCCCTGTCCTAAACATCCGAAGGAAATTGCTTTGCATGCCTTGGATATGGTCCAGGCAATTAGGGTGTACCTGGCAGCTACGGAATCTTTTAGGAAGTCAGACTCACTATTTATGCTTACGAATGGGCTCTGAAAGGGGTGTCCGCTTCCTCTGCAACCATTTCCAGATGAATCAGACAGACTGTGATTCAGGCCTTTTCCATCAAGGGTCAGGTTCCTCCTTTCCCTGTCAAGGCGCATTCTATTTGGGTGCTCAGTGCCTCCTGGGCCTTCCGTCATCAGGCGTCAGTGACGCAGGTTTGCAAGGCTGCCACCTGGTCGTCAGTGCAAACTTTCACAAAGTTCTATGAAGTGGATGTGTTGGCATCTGCGGATGCTTCCTTTTGGCCGCAAGGTTTTGCAGGCTGCTGTTTAGAGGACCTTGTCCTCTTTGAGGGTGTATTGTTTTTTTCAAGTGAGCTCCAGTTGTTTTGGAGCTCACAGGTTGAGCTCCTATTTACCTCGTTGTCTATAGTTAGCCTTGGGAATTTCTTTTTCACTGTTCACACCACTCATGTTTAACACTGCTTTGGGACATCCCAGTGGTTAAGAAGATCAGGAGCTGTCTTTGTCAATGAACGAAAGAGAAAATGGGATTTTTGACTTACCGTAAAATCTATTTCTCTGATGTTCATTGACGGACACAGCACCCACCCCTCTGTGGAGTTGTAATTCTTCTGACAATGCTTGTAACAAAAGTACCTAAAGTAGAGATAGGAAGTATACCCCCTGGGACTGCCCATAGGCATAGCCAGACTTTTTTTCTGCCTAGTGTCCTACTCCTGTAGGGGGCAATGTAACCCAATGGGTAAGAAGATCTTCTTCCGGCCGAGGTCTGAATTTCAAGTCTTTGCTATGATAGTTTGTACTTGTCTACTTTTCCTTTTTTTGGTGCATCCACGTTCTCTGTCACTTTTGTTACTGTTTCCTCCACACACTATGGTAATACTTTGTAAATGTAAATGTCCCCATTAGTGTTCTCCCTTACATCAGATGCCCCTACCAGAGTAATTCTTTACATTGGGTGCCTCCATCAGACTACCCCCATAAATCAGTTGCCACTGTCAGAGTACCCCCTTATATCAGGTGTTCCCATCAGAGCGCCACCTTACATCAGGTGTCCCCATCACATCAGGTATGCCAATCAGAGTGCTCCTTTACATTAGGTGTGCCCATCCGAGTGTCCCTTGTCATCAGATATCCCCATCCAAGTGTCCCTTTACATCAGATGTCCCCATCCGAGTGTCCCTTTACATCAGATGTCACCATCCGAGTGTCCCTTTACTAGAGATCGACCAGTAGCCAATATGCACTTTCCCCGATATATTGGAATCGGCCTTTGGGTTTACTGATATTGCCGATATTTAGGGAAAGTGCATGTACCGGGGTAATGCCTGCAGCTAGAGGCATCACCCCGGTACTGGTGTCCATAGCCGATGGTCGGCTGACTTGTAATGACAACCGATGCGGCTGAGAAGCCGCTCGGCTGTGATTACAAGGAGCGGGAGCCCCTCCTGCCGCCTTCCGCAGCTCGCCCCGGGTCTCCTGTCCCAACGGGAGGCTCGGGCATCCTACCTGCATTGCCGCCATCTGACCGGGTCTCCATTTTTTTAAATTCTGCGCCGAGTCCCCGGAAGTGATGTCATGACATGACATCATTTCGGGGTACTGGCGGCGCCGAATTAAAAAAATTTACAGCATTCAAAACAGCCAAACTTGCCGTTGAATGCTTTTAAGTGCAGAGGAGGGGTTTGGGGTCTTTTAGACCCCCAGATCCCTCTACCACAGTATCTGTAGAAATTTTATTTTTTTTTATTGTCCAAAAATATCGGCTGATGACCAAGATATCGGTATTGGTATCGGGGTTAAAAAAAACAATATCGGTCGATCACTACCCTTTACATCAGGTGTCCCCCATCAGAGTGCCCTTTTACATCAGGTGTCCCCCATCAGAGTGTCCCTTTACATTAGGTGTCCCCATCAGAGTGCCCCTTTACATCAGGCATCCCCATCAGAGTTTCCCATTATAACAGGTGTCCCTATCAGAGGGCCCCTTTACATCAGGTGTCCCCATCACAGTGCCCCCTTACTTCTGATGTCCTCATCAGTGTGCCCCTTATATAAATTGTGTGCATCAGCACAAGTGTGCCCATCAGTCTGTCCCTGTTAATATCAATAAAGTACACAAACCACATACCTTGAGGGCAGGCAGGGAACGGGAGTCGGCAGAGGTAGCAAGCTGCAGGGGGTGGGAGCTGCACTATCACACCATACCTCACGGTTGGGATAGCAAACAGCAGCAGAGGGCAGGGCACGCACGTAGCGTCACGCTATATTTTGAGGCCCGGCAGGTAGTGAGAGCCTGGAGTCACGAGACAGCAACAGGGGGTGGGGCACACACGCAGCGTCATTGTTTGCTTGGATGCCCACAGTCCCAGCAACCAATGACTGCTAAGCAATGGAGATGTGGCACTTTGCACTGGTGGGCTGGCAGTCCGAAAAGAAGCATCTTTCGGACCGCGGGCCACCATTTAACCACTTTACCACCGGAGGATTTTGCTGTCTTCCGTCCAGGCCACTTTTTGCGATTCGGCGCTGTGCGACTTTAACTGACAATTGCGCGGTCGTGCGACGCCGTACCCAAACGAAATTTACGTCCTTTTTTTCCCACAAACAGAGCTTTCTTTTGGTGGTATTTGATCACCTGTGCGATTTTTACTTTTTGCGCTATAAACAAAAAAATAGCGTTTATTTTGAAAAAATAACAATATTTTTCACATTTTTTATATGAAATTCCCCCCCAAAAAAATGTAAAAATCAAATTTTTTTAAAATTTTTGGCCAATTTGTTTTCTGCTACCTATGTTTAGTAAAAAAAATCGCAATAAGCGTATTTTGATTGGTTTGCGCAAAAGTTATTGCGTTTACTAACTAAGGGAAAGATTTCTGTCATTTTTGGTGTTTTTTTTTTAACGCGTAATGGCGGTGATCTGCGATTTTTTTTTGCGGGACTGTGACATTGCGGCGGACAGATCGGACCCTTGACTGACATTTTTGACACTTTTGGGGGTACCAGTGACATTTCTACAGTAATCAGTGCTATATATATGCATATAGGCAGGGAAGGGGTTAATTTTATTGGAGAGGGAGGGGTTAATGTATGCCTGGTGCTTACTGACGTGTGGGGGGGGGAGGTGACTGAGTGACAGAAGGACAGATCGGATGTCCAGCTATGCTGAACACTCCGATCTGTCAGTCCCTGTCACTATGGAGATCCGCCCGCTCTGTTTACACACAGCGGGCGGTTCTCCAGACTCGATCCCCGACGATCGGGGCAGAGCAGCGGCAATCGCCGCTGCTCCTCCGCTGGCCCGACTCCCGCTGTGAATAAACACAGCGGGAGCGAGCCTCCGGCGGCGCGCGAGCGCCGCCCACAAGGGGCGGAGTCCAGCGACGTAGGTCTACGTCGCTGGACGGGATCGCGGCACTTTGCCGCAGTAGCCTCCATGTGAGCGGAGGTAAAGTGGTTAAAGACAGCTGCATTCCATTTTATATAATAAATATATGGTAAAAGGCGCTGGTAATCTCTAAAGTGCTGTGTATGGATGCTTAAATAATTTGAATTAAAAAACTTTTTCACCAAATGTAAAAACTTCAATAAAAAACAATAAAAAACAATTATCTTGAATAATAAAGTGCAAGTGCTTACAAGCTACTGTGCAAAAATTTACATAAACCTTTTAAACAATATTAATTGTGTATCCACAAATAATTGTTACAAACTTAGTGCATCTATTAATAAATTAATGTGATCACAAAATTTTAAAGTGATTAAGGTGAAAACTGTGCTCAATAAATATTTATAGTTTAGTCCAAGTCAATTCATGCAAAAAAAATTATAGTAATATAATCGCTTGGATCTGTAGTGCTTCAAGTGTAGGAGAGTGTCACTCGTTGCCTCTTACCAGATAGGGGCAGGTCGCAAGGACCCCCAACGCTTGTGATCCCTTTCACTAGGTGGATCAGACCATTAATCGACTCCTGTCTCCAGAGTATCCTGCTCCTATTCATGCGTCACTCATACATAGAGTATACGATCCGTATGTGCATATATAAAGATATATAAGATAGCCGGACAATAGTGTAATACTGTTGGTTTTTTAATCAACATACACAAAAAACAAATAGATGGCTTCTTACATTTTGTTGTGCCCTCCTGGCACTGGGCAATTTGTATGGATTGCTTGCGGATATCAGGAAAAAGACTATAGTAGACTATAATACAACTAAAACAATTCAGATGACAAAAATAGGGCTAAAAATAAAATAACATTTTAGTCAAACTATGACTAAAACTAATTTTAAATTAAAATTAACACTGGTACAAAAACAGAGGGTGAATCTTGCCAATGAGAATAGAGACGGCAATAACATTTTGACAGAGGGTCTAAACCTTCCCCAGTCTATAAAAATTAAAATAAAAAAAAGTGTTTACCTAAAGATATATATTAGTTGGCACCTGCCAGGCAGCGGTGTCTAGATTAGAAAAGTTGCTGAACAGATTTGCTTATTATTTAGTACGTAGGACAGTTCATAAAAATGTAATTTAATTCAGTTTTTATTCTTTGCTTACAGTTTAAATACTGTATATTAAAAAGTCAAAAACTATTTCCATTCCGAGCAAAATTATATAGCCTTAGAACAAAGCAAACAATAAATACAAAACCATCCTATTTAGCTGTTGCTGCTGCATTATTAAATCATGTGTATTTGTTCTTGCAAGTATGGCTGAATTTCAAGGTTTTCCTGTTGCATTCCAGATGGGACATTCACACAGCCCTAATGAATCATTCACCGTGTCACTGTGTCCTTTCTGATTGGCTCTGTTTTATGTCCGTCACCTAAATAACACTTTCCCACAAGTATCGTGGCAGCAGTAGGAAACACCACGTGACTCTTGAAAAACTCTCATCCAACAATGCTCTGCCAGAAAGCTATAAATTAACTGGGAGGTCTTTTAAGCCTGGTTAGCCTAATAGTGAATGACTGGAAAGACAGGTATAGAGCGTGCACTGGTGCTGCTACTCAGGTAAGCCTATTGCTTCTTGTACCTCGCTGTGGGATAGAATTTGTGTGCAGCGTCATACAAGTCATGTTTTAAGCTGCTTTTTGCTACTTACTTAGCTCCAAACTATCACTGAGCTGGCCTTATAAAGTATTAAAATGTTATTAACATAAAAATAGAACAGTATTTCTTATTTTACTGCATTTAAGTGCTTTGCTTCCCCCCCTTAAAGGTAACAGGAATTCATGTTTAACACATTGCACTTCACAAACCAGTGCCAAATGCATGATATTTTTTCTTAACGGCATGCTGCGTTTGATTTGCTTTTGAGTTTGATGAGTTTGATGCATGTGTACTGTTAATGTAGAAATGAAAATATGTGGAAACTTGTTGATAAAAAGCTCTCTAAGTGCTTTAAAAAATGCTTTTTAAGTGGTTGGTGGTGTATAGGAGTAATTGCTGGTTCACACCAGTGCGACTTCCTCTGCGATTTGACTCACATGACAAAGGAAAACACATTATATTCTACGGTGCCTGTTCTCATCAGTGCGACTCAGGAAAAGGTTCCTTTGCTACTTTGGTGCAATTTACAGTGCTATTTTGCCCCATAGAATATGTAAAAGTAAGAAATGTCCCAGCACATAATGGATCTCCGGAATGGGTCCAAAGCTTTATTCAGCCTTTGCATCATTACAGAAAATAGCAACATTTTGGAACCTCGCAGAACATCTGCATCAGGAATGTAAAGCTTAGGACCCATTCTGAAGATCCATGGTGTGCTGGTGACATTTCTCACTCTGTCTATGGTTCCAGCTGGTGGACGCTTCAGCACCCACTTATACACACAGCCATTTCTACAGGAACATGTGCGTAGGGAACTGTGCAATAGAATATGAAAAGTTGCATTACATAATTGCACTAAAAATCATGTCAATTACAGCAGGGTGGACTGCGCCCAATGCATTTTACTTTTGTTATGGCATTTTAAAGTATGCTTGTCAGAACAAAATATGGAGAATGCCATTATTCACCTCCCTCTGAAAATGTTAGTTGTCAGGCTGTGTTTGGCTTCTATATTTATGAAAAACTGACGAAATGAGCATGCAGAAAATAACACCTAGGCCACAATCATGCGTTTTATCATTTTTTAACATATTGGTATTGGTCTCACAATGGTTTGAGACCATCGCAGATCTTTCAGTCCATAAATGTCTTCAGAACGTTCTTGAAAAGCTAAAGGATTGCCATAAAAGAAATTGTAATTGCTTTGAGAAAAAGCGTGTTTTTTTCGGGAATCCTTGCCTTCATGTGCAGGATTATTAGAAGAATGTTGACAGAGAAGGGAAGATAAAGATGGAGGGGTCTTTTTAAGCCTACGGTTTGAGATCAGCTGGCATTGTATCCAAGAAGGAGATGTGATAAGGGGGTCATTACATGTATTGACCTCTTATATTGAGTGAGGTCTCACCTTCTGGTGTGAGAGGTATTCCAATGTGCGGTGATGGAAGCAACTAATGATTTAGGCCTCATGTACACTGGGTGTTGAAAACACCACTTTTAGGAGCATTTCTTTCTTCCTTCCTCCAAACGCCCTTCAGTGTTCACTTATGTGTTCATGCACAGATAGGCGTTTACAGGCATTTAGAAGCACCAAAAAAAAAAAAAAAACACCGTCAGTGTGTTCAGGACCAGCGGCATTTTGGCAGAAAAAACCCTTGACAAGCTTAAATGAATATAAACACGTCTAAAAGCACATTATTATTCTGGCAAATTACATTATTTAATGCCCAAGCACTTGATGTGCCTAAACATGTTCACAAAAACACAGCTTTTCTGATGCTGCTTTTATCATGCTAGGAAAAAGGTGTTCAGGAGAGTGGAGCAAACGCTCAGTATGCTTGAGGCCTTTAAAAAAAAAAATTGCCACTTAATCTGTTCTTTATTATATTTAAAGTAGAACTATAGGTTAATCTTTTTTTTTTTTTTTTTTTTTTCATTTTGGATAGAGTAAGAAAGGGGTTATAACCCCTGTCAGCTTTTTTTTTTTTTTCATCATCTATGTCCCATTGCAGAGATTTCTCTTCACTTCCTGTCCTATAGCTATACAGGAAGTGAGAGGAAATCCCTGCAAAGTAAGCCCCGGAGGATTTGGCTGCTCAAAGACCAGGGTTATTTTGCGATTCGGCACTGCATGACTTTAACAGACAATTGCGCGGTCGTACAATGCTGTACCCAAATGAAATTAACGTCCTTTTTTTCCCACAAACAGAGCTTTCTTTTGGTGGTATTTGATCACCTGTGCGATTTTTTACTTTTTGCACTATAAACAAAAAAAGAGCGACAATTCAACATCCTTACTGCTCTTGACAGTTAAGGACCCCCTACGTACTTTAAGGTTAAACCGCCTTTCCTCTAGTTTTAGTGAGTGGCCACGTGTCTTATTGTATTCCCTTTCTCTGAATAGTTCGTTCCTTATGCTAGGGTTGCCAGTACAGTATTTGTACATTGATATCCTATCCCCCTTAATCGTCTCTTCTCCAGAGAGAATAAGTTCAGTGCTTGTAGTCTTTCCTCATAGCTGATGTCCTCCATTCCCCTAATTATTTTTGTTGCCCTTCTCTGGACTCTTTCCAGTTCCAGCACATCCTTCCTGAGGACCAGTGCCCAGAACTGGACAGCATACTCCAGATGTGGCCGGACCAGAGTCTTGTAGAGTGGGAGAATAATCTCTATATTTCTGGAGTGAATCCCCTTTTTTATACAACCCAGTATTCTGTTGGCTTTGCTTGCAGTGGCTTGGCATTGCATGCCACTGCCAGGCCTGTTGTCTACCAGTACCCCCAGGTCCTTTTCCATCTAAGATTCACCCAGAGGTCCCCCCCCCCCCCTAGTGAGTAGATTGGTTTCTGGCACCCAAGTGCATTACTTTACATTTTTCAACATTAAACCTCATCTGCCATGTAGTTGCCCACCCCATTATTTTGTTTAGGTCCGCTTGTAAGGTTTCCACATCCTGCAAGATATTGGCAAGCTTAGTTTAGTATCATCCGCAAATACTGAGATTGTACTAGATATCCCCTCCTCTAGATCATTTATGAATAAATTAAACAGGATTGGTCCCAGGACAGAACCCTGGGGGACCCCACTTTCCACACCCGCCCAATCTGAGTACTCCCCATTAATTACCACCCTTTGCACTCTCCCCTGGAGCCAGTTCTCTATCCAGGTACTCACCTTATGGTCCATACCTACCTTCCTTAGTTTGAACAGTAAGCGTTTGTGGGGAACTGTGTCAAAGGCCTTTGCAAAGTCCAGATACACCACAACCACAGGCTTACCTATATCTAGGTGGCAGCTCACTTCATCATAGAAGGTTAATAGATTGGTTTGGCAAGAACGATTTTTCATGAATCCATGCTGAATACTACTAATAATACAATTTTCATTACTAAAGTCTTGTATGTGGTCCCTTCACATCCCCTCCAAAATCTTGCAGACTACTGATGTTAGGCTGACCGGCCTATAGTTACCCGGAATATATCTCGGCCCTTTTTTAAATATTGGTACCACGTTGGCTTTTTTTCCAATCAGCTGGCACCATACCCGTCTGTAAACTATCCTTAAAATTCATGAATAATGGTCTGGCATTCACCTGGCTGAGCTCTTTAAGAACCCTCGGGTGCAAGCCATCCGGTCCCGATGATTTATTTATGTTAAGTTTCTCTAGTATAGTTCTAAGTCTATCTTTTGTTAGCCATGGCGGTACTTCCTGAGGTGTGTTGTTTAGTTTGGCCCTACAAGCTGGGTTAGTGTAGCCCCCCCCCCCCCCCAATTCTTTTGTGAAGACTGAAGAGAAGAAATTATTTAACACTACCGCCTTTTTCCCTGTCGTCTGTGGCCAAATCTCCCTCGTCATCTTTTATGGGGCCAATGTGTTCTGGCCTCGCTCTCTGACTATTTATATACTTAAAGAATTTCTTGGGGTTCTTTTTACTCTCTTCCGCTATATGTCTCTCGTGTTCTATTTTAGCCGCCTTGATTTCGTCTTTACATTTCTTATTACACTCTTTGTAATGTTTGAATGCTGCCAATGACCCCTCAGTCTTGTATTTTTTGAAGGCCTTTTCTTTAGCATTAATATGCATTTTTAAGTTGGAGTTTAGCCACCCAGGGTTTAGTTTTGCTCTTTTAAATTTATTTCCCTTTGGAATGCACTGGTCAATCCCTTTGTTTACTATGCTCTTGAAGCACTCCCATTTTTTCTCTGTGTTCTTTGTTCCCAGGGTTCTATCCCATTTGATATGCGCAGTTTTGGGAAATTGGCTCTTTTGAAATTCAGTGTCCTTATATTACCCTTATGTTTCCTATTACCATGATTAATACTGAAACTAATTGACCTATGGTCACTGTTTCTTAAGTTGCCCCGTATTTCTATATCCGTGAGCAGGTCTGTATTGTTGGTAATCAGTAGGTCAAGTACCGCATTATTTCTTGTAGGTGCATTCACCATCTGACCTATGAAATTGTCCTGCAAAACATTTAGGAACTGCCGAGCCTTGGCTGAATGCGCAGTTCCTTCTTCCCAGTCTATATCTGGATAACTAAAGTCCCCCATTATAATGACATTTCCCATCCTTGCTGCCAATCCTATCTGTAAAAGGAGGTCCACCTCCCCCTCCTCCCTCAGGTTGGGGGGCCTATAGCATACGCCCAATATTACCTTCCCTATCCCCACAATGTCTTCCCTTTGTTCTACCCATAGGGATTCTACCTCGTCCATTACTCCATTATTAATATCATCCCTCATATTTACCTGTACATACCACTCCCCCTTTTTTACCTTCTCTATCCCTGCGATAAAGGAAATACCCCTGAATGGTCGCCATCCAGTCATGAGAGCTGTCGAACCAAGTCTCAGTTATTCCCACAAAATCTAAGTCCTCCTCAAACATCAGCAGCTCCAGCTCTCCCATCTTGTTGGCCAGGCTTCTGGCATTGGTATACAACCCTCGTAATTTTGGCCGTTTACATATATCCTCATAAGATTTTTTTAGGCTGCTCTTGTTATTTTTCCCCATACCCACCCTGGGTTTAGGAGCTCCGAACACCCTACCGCTAATGTCCCCATTTGTGCCCTTTGAATCTTGCTTTCCACTGGCTAATTCTACATCTGTACCCTCCCCCCCCCATCACCTAGTTTAAAAGCCCCTCTAACTTTTCGGCCATCTTCTCACCCAGTACGGCTGCACCCTCCCCATTTAGGTGCAATCCGTCCCTACCATAGAGCTGGTGGCCGACTGAGAAGTCGGCCCAGTTCTCCAGGAACCCAAAACCCTCCTTACTACACCAGCTCCTCAGCCACTTGTTAACTTCCCTAATCTCCTGCTGCCTCTCTGGTGTGGCTCGAGGTACAGGTAGTATTTCTGAAAATACTACCTTGGAGGTCCTACTCCTCAACTTAGCGCCCAAGTCCCTGAAATCGTTTAGGACTCTCCATCTTCCTCTACCTATGTCTTTGGTTCCCACGTGTACCATGACAGCTGGGTCTTCCCCAGCCCCGCCCAGTAATCTGTCCACCCCATCCGTGATGTGCCGAACCCGAGCGCCCAGTAAACAACAGTGTTCATCAGACCACAGTTAACCATTGAGGTTTTGCTACTGGGCAGCTGTCTATGTCCCTAGAGCTCATTTTACACTTGCTTTGACTTTAGACTGGGTTCACACTATTCAGATGTCAGACATCGCATGTGATGCTGTGCATATCACATGCAATGTCTGTGCGATGCAAATTCAGCCATTGTATGGCTGAATTTGCATCGCATTTGGACAAAAATGGTGCTGGACCCTTTTTTTGGTCCACGCTGAATTCCTGCACCTATTGACAGTTCGCAGTGAGATCTGCGAACTGATCTGGGGATGTCATTAGCTTTGTATTGACACTCGCAGCGGTTCGCATATGGCAGTGTGAACTGCCTGCCAGAGACATGCGATGCGGGAACCCAGCCTAACACACAATAAAGCACCTACCACTTCAACATGCTTTTTTATGTGTTTTTGATGCTTCGTTGATTCTTTTTTCAAGCTTGGCAAATTCCCTGTGTGTGTTGATTTTCTATTTTGTTTTAAAAGGGCCCAGTAGAACCCCAGTTCAGTAGTACCCCCAGCTCATTGGTATTCCTGTTCAGCAAGTCCCCAGCTTATTAGTACCCTTGTTCAGCAGATCCCCAGCTTATTAATACCCTTGTTCAGCAGATCCTAAGTTTATTAGTAAATAAATAACAAGACCAGCGCAGGTATAGAAATAAAAGCTGCTAGCAACCAAAGGAAAAAACACAAAATCTTCAATAAAAATAATAATGCAAGGATTGCAGTGCCCAAATATAATTAAAAGGTGAACTCCTATAAAAAAATAATTAGCTCAAGTACATAAATAATGAATATAGTCCTTAAAAAAAATCAAAGAAGGAGAATCACTCACCAAAAGATCAGTAAATCTTGGTACCGAAATACCTGGTATTACCCAGGTATTTCTGTACCAAGATTTATTGCTCTTTTGTTGAGTGATCCTCCTATTTAAATTTTTTAAGGATTATATACATTATTTATGTATTTGAGCTGAATTTTTCTCACCTTTTAAATTATATTTGGGTGCTGCAATCCTTGCATTATTATTCTCCGTTTATTAGTACCCTTGTTTAGCAGATCCCCTGCTCAGTAGTACTCCCAGCTATGCTAATGTCCCACTCAGTGGTACTCCTAGCTCTGCTGATCCCCTGTTCAGTAGTAACTTCCAGCTCTGCTGGTCCTCTGGTTTGCTGATCCTCCTCTTTCTTCAGTCCACGCTCACTTCCCGCTTTATTACTCCCACGCTGCTCACCACGTGTGACATCTGCTAGTTTCTCCTGCTCCCCGAGCTCTGCTGATCTCTGTCGCTCAGTCCTCTCTCTCCAGACCCTTCTCATCTTCTTCCTGCTCCACATCACATGTGACGTCTGCACCAGACACTTTCAGAATATATAAACATGAACCAGAAGTGACTGCTGGTGATGCCTTTCCAGTTTGCTTGTGGGTTTCTCAGTGCATCCTGGGATATCTCATAACTGCAATACCTCCAAAACTAAGCGAAGCTAAGGCTGAAAAGCAACACCTGAAAAGCTTTGGGTGCTGTAAGCAAGTGTGGTCATAGGCTTCTATTGAGGCTTTGGAGACGCTTTGAAGCACCAAGAAAGCAACATGGAGTATTCCCTTTGAAGCAAAGCAAACACTATGGGGTTGATTTACTAAAACTGGTGCAGCTGTGCATGGCAGCCAATTAGCTTCTATCTTCAGCTGGTTCAACAAAGCTTTGATGAAAAACCTGGAAGCTGATTGTTTTTTTTTTTTTTTACAGAGCTGCACCAGATTTTGCACTCTCCAGTTTTAGTAAATCAGCCCCAATGTGTGAACAGGACTGTAAGGTAACTATTTTATTTAGTGACAGATGCTTTTATTGGCTTCAGAATGCTTTAAAAAAACATGTCCAATGCCATGGAAGCAAGTAAGTAAGCAAGTGTAAATGCGCCCTTAGAAAGCAAGAGGTAGCACGGCTCTCAGTTGCTGTTCTCTATAAGGTGCTTGGCTCAAGCTACCCATCTACTAAGACTATCCTCATTCTGAGCTAGAGGACAGGGTGGTTATTAAATGTAAGTGATAACATGAACTGAAAAGTCATCCAAAAAGTAATTGACAGTCTTACATTTTAGTTTTGAAGAGGATATAAAGGGATTGAAAATGTTTGTAGGTTTGGGGCCTGACAATTATTTGCATGGTTATGAATGGTTTGAATGAAGGGTGACATCTTAAATAATTCTGAGTTACAGTGGTTAGATGTTCTTCCTG
Source organism: Pelophylax lessonae (assembly GCF_965119305.1). Lineage (NCBI taxonomy): Eukaryota > Metazoa > Chordata > Amphibia > Anura > Ranidae > Pelophylax > Pelophylax lessonae. The sequence continues at coordinate 105,317,785 of NC_138772.1, forward strand.
ACTTTCTTGTCTGTGGACCCTCCATCATGGAATCACAGACTCCACTCTTTGATTTCAACAAAAGCAGTTGTGTAATTCTAGTTGAGCACTCTTTTAGGCCTGTTTCACACAGGCTTTAGCTTGTATAAGAGCAATGTGAACAGGAAACTTGGACAAAGATTTGCAGAGCTTTTTTGAAGCTTTTAAAGTACCATTTAGCTCCACTTTGTAAATGTTGAACACAGATCCTAATAGGAGTGTTGATTGCCTCTTTAAGCAAGCTGCTAGCAGGCTTCAGCAGGCTTTCAACAAGCTTCAAGAAGTTCTGAAGCCTACTAGCAGCTTGTTTATAGTGGCAGTCAGCTCTCCCATTAGGATCTGTGCTCAGCGTTTGCAAACTAGACATGAATGGTACATTAAAAGCTTCAACAAAGCTTGCTGAAAGCTCTGCTAATGCTTTTTCAAAGCTTGCTGTTCACCCTGCTCCTTTACAAGCTGAAGCCTGCAAGAAACTGTCCGAAAGAAGGGAAAAGAGCCTTTAAATACTGTTGCTATTGTAACAGGAAGTCAGCTAAATCTGGGAATGTAGTCACAGGAAGGAGATACATTTCTACCTGATTTAGAAAGTCCATTAATTAATTTAGGGTGTTGGCTACAGAGCTAGCCAGCAGGAAGTTGAAAGGCCTTCACCTGTTCAGAATGAGGGAGTTAAGGCTCTATAATTTGTTCAGAGAAATTCCTATTGTTTGCTGCCTCCAGAAGCTGTGTCCTGAAGCCATGTGGGCTGGGAGCAGGAGGACAGTCAGCGTGTGCCTCCCGACAGGATGTGTGGGCCTGGGAGAAGACCCCCCGGAGTGATGTGTGCCCGGGACGGTAACCAAGGGTGAATACGTCTCAAAGGTGAGAAGACGAACTGTTGATGTGAAAGAAAACAAAGGACTGTGTTGCCCTGTGAAGCTATTATAAAAGGACTATTGAGTGTCCGCTGTAGGACAAGGAAGTCTGCCCGACGGTAGGTTGGAGACAGACACTTAGGCAGGTTCCAGTTGTGAGAAGGTAGCCGCCCAGAGAGGCAAGGATTTATTTTCTGTTTTATTTTATTTTGGATGTTTTGCTGCATACAGCCTGGTGAAGAAAACACCATTTAATAAACCACACTGTTTGTTTGCAAGCACTTGTCGGCTACCTCTCTGGGAAAACGCACCCCCCAAGGGGTCATCCACACCCGCCACCGAGCTAATCCCTCACATATGGTGGAGGATGCGGGCATAAGCAGAGATCCCTGCAAGGAAGTGCAAATGTTTGATGAACTTTATCTGGTGCATGAGATTGCACAATCTATGTGTACAGGAGAGAAGATCCTGACAGAAAAAAAAAGTGTTTTAAAGAGACAGCGGTCTCAAAATTATTTGATGAACTTTGTTGTGTCTGGTGCAAGTGACTGCACAAACTGTGTGTGCAGGAAAAGAGATCTTGCAAGAGAGAGAGAAAAACTACATGTGTTAAAGAGACAGTGGTCTGAAAAATTTTTGCTGGACTGTGAAAAATTTGTTTGTGGAGTTATTGAAGATGGGGCGTTCAAAGCGCCTGAAGAATGCAAAGATAGATGAAATGAGAAACCGGATTCTATGGATGGAGGGGATGCTACCGTCTGAACCAGCCCCATCCATGCCTAAAGAGAGTCTACTAAAGAGGAAGGTTGTTGTCCCTAGCAACACTGATGAAACTGCTATGGAGACGCAGTGTGCTCAGATGAAAAGTAAGCTCAAAATGGAGGAGATGTTGAAACAACTGATTATATCAAATACAGCTCAACAGCAGGCAAATGCAGCTCAACAGCAGGCAAATGCGGATTTTCAGCAGAGCTTTGCAGCTCAACAAAAGGCTCATCAAGAGAGCATGGCAGGCTGGAAACAGAGACGCCAGCAGCCAATGGAGGCCATCGGTTTGGAGGAAACCGAGTATGTGTGCAGGGCTGAGTTGGATGCCTTGCAATGGAAAATGGAAGAAAAGGAACAAGCCTTGGAATTGCTTAAAATGGAGCATAGAAACTTGCAGGAAACGAATGAACTACTCAAGTCTCATGTGTCACAGTGGGAAGAATCCACTGCTCTTCTTTTGGTCGAGTTGCAAAAACGCAGAGAGACTATAATGGAGAAAGATACCATCCTCATGGAAAAGGAAAGTGAAATTCAGACTTTGCAGAAGCAAAGTATGGTTGATATGTTGGAGTTGCGTAATCAGCTGAAAAAAAGTCTTCAGTGTTTGGAAGTTACAAAAATAGACCTGCAGGAGTCGCAGGAACAGAATGTCGCTCTGAAAACGACATTGTCTCTCAGCGACAACGAGAAAAGTGAAAGAGAGGCTAAATTACTGAGTACTGTGTATGAGCTCACCACTTTGAGCAATGTGGTAGATGAATTACGTGCAGACTGTGAAAGTTGGAAAGGTGAAGCCCAACGTTTCCAGCAGCAGTTAAAGGAGAAAGAAGCCTGTGTGGCAGAATTACAGTCTCATTCCCAGAAACTAGCCAATGAGGTGAAGGCTCTTATGCAGGGAAAAGGAGATTGTGAACATAAGAGGGAAAAAGTAGAGGCACAGCTTCTGGAATCGCAAGTCAAGGTGTCAGAAGGTGACCGATTGTGTGCTAAGCTGTCAGAGAAGGCAAACCGATTGCAGGTTGAGTTGGACAGTGTCACAAATCGGCTTTCTCAAGCAGACAGCAAATCTAGAGAAATTGCGGAAGCTTTTTCTATCTTGGAATCGCAGCTGCAAGACACGCAGGAACTCTTACAGGAAGAGAGGTGTCAAAGGCTGAGTTTTAGCACAAAGCTCAAACAAATGGAAGATGAGAAAAATGGCTTCCTGGAACAATTAAAAGAGGAGGCGGAAGCAAAGAAAAACCTATCAGAGCAAGTCGCAACATTGCAAGCTCAGATAGCGGATATGAAAAAACGCATGGAAGAAAGCGTTGGTTCATTACAGTGTGTTGAAGAGGTGAAAAAGAAGTTTGATCAGATGCTTGGTGAAGAGAAGACTGTGTCTGCAAAATATGCAGAAGAACGCGCCCGTGCAGAAACGGAGGTGCGTGATAACGAGAGCAAAGCCCTGTTCTTGGCTCGCTCTTTGGAGGAAGCTCTAGAGTGTAAGGTTGAACTAGAAAGAGTTAACCAACAGCTGTGTACAGAAATGGAAGATTTGGTCAGCTCCAAGGATGATGTTGTGAAAAGCGTTCAGGAGCTAGAAAAGTCTAAGCGAGCCTTAGAACAGCAAGTAGAAGAGATGAAGATTCCGTTGCAGGAACTGGAAGAGGAATTCCAGGCAACAGAGGATCTGTCCCAAAGAGGGGATAGTGTGCCTGATGCAGTTTTTAAAAGGATCAGTGTTTTGGGGTCTGTCCTGAGTGAGCCTCAGAAATGTGACGACATGTGGCTTGAATCACCCCTTTGGAATAAACCGTTCCTTCAAAAACTTCAAGCATTGGAAAATGTATCATTAGAACTTCAGCAAACAAAGGAGCTGAGTAAGAAATGTGGTGATTTCTCAGTTCAGGCTGAAAACCTAGTGGAGAAAACTAAGGCTGTTGGTGAAAACGTGAAGCAAATGAATAAGTGCCTTTCAGGGAGTGTTTCCAAAATGGAACTGGTGAAAGACGGGTGGCAGAAGTTTGATCGTGATCTTGAGATGCATTCCATGTGGAATTCAGATAGAGAAAAAGAACTAGGTGACCTTGAGCGGTCAAATAGTTCAGCAGAAAGTGCATTGAAGAAACCTGTAAAAGAATGTGTTGCAGTTCCATGCTTCTTCACTGATGCAGAGAGGAGGTCTATAATGGATACCACCCAGATCGCTGGGTTCAACTGTGTTGTTGCCTTTGACCCCTATGTTGGTGGAAGGAAAGTTGATGATGTTCTGGTTGGCTTCTTCTGTGAAGAGTTTGGCAAGAAATATAAACTGAATATCAAATCAAATAGTAGGCCTTTACTGCGACTCGCTCAGGAGGGCGAAAAGTTTAAGAAGTTGATGAGTGCAAATGCTTCAGATCTGCCTATGAATATGAAATGTTTGGTGAATGATATTGATATCTCTGGGAAAAGGAACAGGGGTCACTTTGAAGAAATGTGTGACAGCCTGTTGTCTCAATTGGAAAATCCTCTGCACAGCATCTTAGAGCAAGCAAAGCTCAAGAAGGAAGATCATTCCCTTTTACAACAAAAAGTCAATGATTGTGTACAGATGTATGGAGAGGCAACTCAAGTCACAGAGGGATGTCAAGAGTCCCTACTTGGAACAAAGCTTAGTGAAGCAAAGGTTCTCAAAGTTTTGTGGAAAACATTTATGGATTGCAGAGAGAGGCGTCTTAAGAATGTTGAAGACATTAAGACTAGCCCAATTGAGTTGCCTATGGATCACGGTCCTCCATGGTGGATTGGACAGACGGTTATGAGGGACAAGCTGTCTGACATTTATGAGAAAGCTGTCAATGAAGATGACAGAAACGAGAAGGAGCGAAATGATGCCAAAAATGCAGTTGAAGAATGTGTATATGAGATGAGAGACAAACTGTGTGGCATTTATGAGAAATCCGTCAATGAAGATGACAAAACAGTTTCATCCGGAAGCTTGAGGATAATAGGAGGCTTATCAGTGAGTCAGCAGTGCTTGACACATGCGTGCCTGGAAATCTGTGTCCCAACCCTAGGGTTGAAACAAGAGGGGGGGGTATGTAACAGGAAGTCAGCTAAATCTGGGAATGTAGTCACAGGAAGGAGATACATTTCTACCTGATTTAGAAAGTCCATTAATTAATTTAGGGTGTTGGCTACAGAGCTAGCCAGCAGGAAGTTGAAAGGCCTTCACCTGTTCAGAATGAGGGAGTTAAGGCTCTATAATTTGTTCAGAGAAATTCCTATTGTTTGCTGCCTCCAGAAGCTGTGTCCTGAAGCCATGTGGGCTGGGAGCAGGAGGACAGTCAGCGTGTGCCTCCCGACAGGATGTGTGGGCCTGGGAGAAGACCCCCCGGAGTGATGTGTGCCCGGGACGGTAACCAAGGGTGAATACGTCTCAAAGGTGAGAAGACGAACTGTTGATGTGAAAGAAAACAAAGGACTGTGTTGCCCTGTGAAGCTATTATAAAAGGACTATTGAGTGTCCGCTGTAGGACAAGGAAGTCTGCCCGACGGTAGGTTGGAGACAGACACTTAGGCAGGTTCCAGTTGTGAGAAGGTAGCCGCCCAGAGAGGCAAGGATTTATTTTCTGTTTTATTTTATTTTGGATGTTTTGCTGCATACAGCCTGGTGAAGAAAACACCATTTAATAAACCACACTGTTTGTTTGCAAGCACTTGTCGGCTACCTCTCTGGGAAAACGCACCCCCCAAGGGGTCATCCACACCCGCCACCGAGCTAATCCCTCACACTATTTATAATGTGTTTAATTTTCTAACAATATATATTTTTGAAAATAAATGTTTGCATTAACAAGTATTTTAGTCACAAATCCTTTTTTTTTTTTCATAGGCATTAAATATGACACTATGTGTGATCCAGGTTGCAGTGCTCTTAGTAACGTATTTCTGCAGTCATGTGGAGGGAAAGCGAGATCCAATCACATATTGTGGAGGTTAGTAGCATGTTTGATTTGCTTTTATGTCTGCAGTAAAGCTGTTCAAGTACAAGGTAGCCAGCTGTGTCTGGAGTCCATTTAAGAAGCCTATTGAGACAAGCCCTGGTGCTGTGTGTATGCCAAACTCTGGAACAGAACATTGCTTTAACTTCCAAAAGTGCATTCAAGTACACAACGCAATTAAATCACCACTAAAACAAAATCACTCATTGTCTGACACAAGTGATGGATTTGAACAATCAAGATTACGTGTTTGAAAGTTTATGTACCTTAAAAAAAGACTTTGTTTTAAAGAACTTTTACATAACTTAATTTTAAATAACTTTAAATAATTATAGTCTTTCTTTGCTATGAGACTGCCTACTAAAGCTGGCCATAGACTGTTCGAATCTTGGGTACAGCCAATTATATCGAATTTTTCATGCGATTATTGCCAGCAGCTATAGGCTGGCCATAAACAGATTGAAATTCGGCCGGTTCAGCAGGAACCATCCGAATTCCAATCCATCTTTGGGCCGGCTGGTTGTATTGAAGTTAATCTATGGGCCGGCTGGTTGTATTGAAGTTAATCTATTGATCAAGTTTAGTACAACCAGCCTGCAAGTTTTTCTCGTGCCATCTCTGCTGGCGGCTATAGCTACCAGCAGTAATCATTGTATTCTGACAGTGGGGAAACCTCCTGCTGTCAGAATACAATAACGAAACCGGAGGGGCTCCCCCATCAACACTGACTGTGTTGATAGGAGAATTGAGTGATTTTCTTTCCTTTAACCCAGTTCTGTATGGCTAGCTTAAAGGGATTGTAAAGGCAGAAGGCTTTTTTTTATCTTCATGCATTCTATGCATGAGGATAAAAAAACCTTTTGTGTACAGCAGCCCCCCTCAGTCCCTCTAATACTTACCTGAGTCTGTCTTTATCCAGCGATGTTGCAGGAATGTCTAAGCTGCCTGGGACTCCCTTCCTCCTTGGCTGAGACACGCTGCTGTCAATCAAAATCATTCAGCCAATATGAAGAGAGTGGGGGCGGGGCCGGGTCATGGCTCTGTGTCTGAATGGACACAGGGAGCTGTGACTTGGCTCGTGTGCCCCCATAGCAAGGTGCTTGCGGTGGGGATACTCAACAGGAGGGAGGGGCTAGGAAAGCCGAAGAGGGACCCGAGAGGAGGAGGATCTGGGCTGCTCTGTGCAAAACCAACTGCATGGAGCAGGTAAGTATAACACGTTTGTTATTTAAAAGAAAAAAAAAAAGAGACTTTACAATCACTTTAAGCTTTAATGCATTTATGCAAAGCGGACACAGACAGAACCTGCTCTGCTCTATGGTTGGGTGGGTGTAAACAGACTTCACTGTTCCTTTACACTCCACTACCTCTGTTCTGTCTAAATGGTCTGTCTAGCATATTGGAGGCAGGTGTAATCGGGTTGCAAGAAAGAAAATAGCTTGATTCCCCCATCAACACAGTGTTGATGGGGAAATCCCTCCCATGCAGCCATTGTGTTCTCCCAACTGGTGCAGCTGTCCCCACTGGGAGAACACAGTGATTACTGCTAGCGGCTATAATAAGAGCTAGAAATAATCACATGTAAAATCCGACGGGCTGGTTGTACTAGAGTTGATCGATTGATCGATTAACTTGGGTATATTCAGCCTGCCCATATATGGTTTCATTCTCGGCTGGTATCTGCTAAACTGGGCGATATTCTAACTGTCTACGGCCGGATTAAGTTAAACATAAACACTGTTACAAACAAAATGGCTGTCAATTACTATGAAGGCCAGCATGTAGAGGCATGTCTCAGAAGAGAAACTTTTCAGTGTTCTATGTTCAATATTTTAATTAAAAAAGAATAAAGATTTACAATCCCTTTAAAGCTATATGTTGTATTTCAGAACCAGCATGGCTTTAAGGGGAAATCTCTGGTCACAGTGTACTTTGCAGTGTATCTTTGGCTGTGGAATTACAGACAGCAGAAACATCCCAATCTACTTTAATTTTACTGTATTGTTCTCAATTCAAAATTCTGGAAACTGGTTATGACTGAATCAAGTGTAATTGTTCGAGTTCTCCATTTCTGGCTTAGTGAAAGAACTGCCACAATTACATATTGCAGGGAATGTTATAGCTATGAACTACTCTCTCTATGTCAAGGAGAAATGCAGAGTATCTATCTATCTATCTATCTATCTATCTATCTATCTATCTATCTATCTATCTATCTATCACGGAACGGTGACCCACAATGGGCTTGTGGGCTTCTGTCAGTATACCGCTTTCTTCAGTCTTGAACATAGATATCAGATATTCTAGCCGCCCCCATGCAAAACTAGCCGAGAATAGCCTGTATAAGATCTGAAACCTTTAGTGAACAAACTCACACCGAATATATACCCCACCAGGTCAGGTGCCTGATTGCATTATCAGATGAAATTATTGTGTACAGAAATATAATTAACATATCGAAGGAACAACTAACACAAACAGTATTCTACTTTCCCACTAGCAACTAATAGAGGACAGTGATTTAATTAGCTTGAGCTAGTTAGCAGACTTGCCGTCATCGAGCTTGTGAAGTACAATACACATTATTATAAGTGTAAACGCATCCCCACAGTAGATAATAGGTGAGTTAATCAGCACAATCAACAATGTGTGGAAGACAGGTGGTTGAGCTGATGATATTCGCATCTGCCATGAGTCTGACTGTGCGGAGCAGTCCCCTATTGGCAATGGGCAGCTAGGCTTTTAACATGGATCCAATGCCTAGAGTCCCAGAGTCTGTGTGTCTTGGGGAGATGTGGACTTGAATTCAAAGTAACATTACTCCAAGGGTCCCCCCAGCATACACCCCACAAAAGAGCAGTGTTCCCTCACAAGCCAGGGCCCATAGTCAGTAGGCAAGAGGCTAGCCTGCAGTCTCCTCCAAAAGCCCCTGTCCCGAATGAGTTTGTCACTCGAACGATCGATCTTAATTATCAATCGACTTGGACCACCCCATCCCTTGTATTATCTATATATTGCTAGCCCCTTCAAACTGTCTACACCTGAAGAATACAGAATTGTTTGAGTGTTCCATTTCTGCCTTGTTGCATATGGAGGCTTGCATATTTCTCCTTTTGTTCTCAGTATGAGACAGTGACAAAATGATTAAAAGAGCAGAGCAAGAGAGGTTTGGGATTAGAGCCTGTCATTGCTCTTGAGGAGGCCAAGCTATCCAGGACTCCTGAATAATTTTGACCTTTTTGATGAGACAACAAAAATAGTAAACTACAGTGAGGCAGGAATTGGTGATATAAATCCACTTGTGTTCCTTCCACAGTGCATACTGCATGACCTAAGAGCTAGAATCACTCACAAAAAGAACAATCACTGCAACTACTCCCATTTTTCTTTTCCTTGTAAGCCTGTCCCTGTGCAGGTCAAATAAATATAATCAGAAATGGTAATTTCAATATTAAAAAAAATCCACAGCTTAAAGCACAGGAGCTTGCAGAGGAATGGGAAATCTGAAGTCTGTTCCATGGCTTAACTCACTGGAGTAAGCAAACTGAATAATACATGATAAAGAACTGTTTAAAACACCCTTGTTCTTCAAGTTTTTGAATTCAGCAGACACGCATTAACAAATTTCCACCCTCTCTAACCATTTTTTTAAATGTATTATCATTTTTGTAATTATTTATATTTTTAATTCTTATAAATAATTTTTGTCTTTTTGTTTGTTTGTTTTTTTCTTTTTAATGCCATCCCTGTCCTAGTCAAGCAAATGTCAAACTTAAGGCCAGCAAGAATGTAAATTTAAAATAAAAAAAGGACTGCTTTGTGTCGATATAGCACTAGCTGTGGGTGCCTAATATGTACCTGCTTTGCTGCAAGTGTCATGTCAAAGAGAATTTGTGACTGAGTGCTGGTTCACACTGGTGCGATTCGGGAACCCTGCAAATCCACTGTGGGTTCGTGCATCGCACCTGACTCGCAGGCAGTTCACACTGCCATATGCAAACTGCTAGGAGTGTCAACACAAAGTTAATGACACCCCCAAATTAGTTTGCATATCACAGTGCAAACTGTCAATTCAGACAGGAATCGGATTGCATAGGTGTGAACGCCCATGCAATCCGTTTCTGGTGTGGACCAAAAAAAGGGTTCTGCATGCCTTTGGTCCGATTGCTATGCAAATTCAGTCATACAATCTGTATGGCTGAATTTGCGTCGCACAGACATCGCATGTGATTTGCAGAGCAGTGCAGTGCGAATCACATGCGATGTCTGACATCGATATAGTGTGAACCGGCACTGAGAAGTTGACTTTTTTTTTTTAATGAATCCATTTAACTAACAAAAGATCAAATAGAGATTTCTCTCTATTCTCACTGATGCTGGCGCTGATGCCAACATTCTGCCTCCTGGCACCTCTTTTACTTCTTCCTTTCTTTTGCCAAAGATTATAAAATATTCCCTTAAATTAACAAAGAGCTGAAGCTCTAATTTTTTGGATGAAAATTCTTTGTGCCTTCTGCCTCAACATTTGGCCTTGCTCTCACTGTCTTGTGTCTCCACATTTTAGGAAAGGTAACGGCAGGCGTATTTACTTGGTTTGGTAGGAATAATATAAAAATAAATGTCCTCCCAAGAATCACCTCTGCAATAAACATTGCCCACTACCAGCCTATTAGATCTAAAGTTCACCTCCCTCAACTTTATTTGGGCTCGACAAAGGACAAGAGTTAAACACTCCATACTCAAATCCCACCTAATATTACGAGGCCACCCATGTGGCCAGGATTCTTGCTCAGCATTCCCATGGAGGCAATGGATCCATTTGGAACAAATTTCACCCCCCAATCCTCTGAGGACTGCCCTGGATAAATGCCCCCCTCGGAGTTTAGGACTCACCCACTGATAGGCCCCACTTGTGCCATAGACTGACAAGTTTTTCACTCTACCAAAATCTCATCCACACCTTTCAAGCAATTTCCCATTCTGGGTCAGTTGGACTTTCTGTTTAGGTAGTTTGGAGCCTGTTTTTTCCAGCTCTTGAACTTTGGTACATTTAGATCCCTTTACTATTTCAGGGGCAATGGCTTTCTGACTCTGGATCGATTACAATCCCCTTTCAGGGCTGACCTGGCCTTTTGGAGCCTTGTTCAATTACATAGTAGATAAGGTTGAATAAAGACAATTGTCCATCCAATTCAACTTGTGTAAACATGCCATCTTCGGTCACAGGCCGTTCCTTTAATGTCTTTCACACCATTTGAAAATTTGGTTAGCAGGCTCACCAACATAACACTCCCTGTCGCCAGCCAATGACATACTGATTAATGCTAGGGAGCCTACCTCTCAGTATACTACAAAATGGGAGGGGGGCCTGGGACTCTTTTTCCTCAAAACAAATTGACCATAAGGTTACCATTTGCCCGCAAACCCATTTCCAATAAAATACAGTAGACAGGCTACAGGCTTGTCTCCAGGTGCTACAAAACCCCAGCTCTGATAATACATCTCCCCCTTCTGCTGGATGTATATTGCACACTGGCCTCTCCATATATTTTGGATTTGTCTGCTTATACATGACCTGTGGAGTTCCAAAAGGAGTATTTTCCATCATTTAATAGAGAATGATCTAGAGAGCCTACATTCTCCCCTAAGGAAACGGGCTGCCTCTCCTTCTACAAGCTAGTGGTTCTCTAGAATTTAACAACACAATGCACATGGAAGATCTCAACCCTACCCTTTACAATTGTGAGAAAAAAAGCCAACACCCTTGGTTCTATTGAATACTCTCCTGACTATCAAGCATTTTTTTGAGTAATGGATGCATTCTCCACCTAATCTAAACCACCAGACCTTCCTAATTTCATCTTTTCTGCAGCAACGGAGGATCTACCTTGTGAAGCCCTCTGCTCCTACACCATTGCTTTTTCTTGCAGCCCAGTTCCTTTTCCCCCACCCTTTTTCTTACCCTTCTCTTTCTTTCCTCCTTCACCTCACCTTCTCTCACCCTGATCCATCACTATTTTTCCTCATGTTCTATTCTCAGCCCCTTTCTTCTCCCCCATTTCAATTTCTAAAACCAGGTTCCTATATGCTCAGACACTTTTATATACCTTTCATCCAGTTTTTAATGTTTGCTTGCTATACTTCACAAGCTGCAGTTCTCCAGCTGATAAATAATATTTCCCAGCTGCTCCCAACAACTTGCATTTGGGAGACTTTTTGCCCTTAGATTGTAACTGCAACTATCCTTTTCTGTTGCTTTGTATATGTGGTATATTTGATGGCATACTGTAACTTGACAAGGATCATCTTACTGTACTTGTGTTCACCCACACCCGCAAAGGAATATAAAGTAATGTGCCAATTCACAATTTACCCAAGACCCTAAGTGCAGAGTCTAAGGAGCAGCCGGATGTGTTGTCCCTGCACAACTATGGAGTTCATATTGCTCCCCTGAGCTACTGAATTATTTTGCTTCTGACTCTGCTGCATCCCTGCTGCATTTGCAGTTTCTGCTAGACCTCTGCAACATCCTCACTTTGCTGCATCTCCACTGCAGCCCTGAAACATCTAAAGATTCTGTTGCCTCTCCACTGCGCTTACAACCCCACTGCACCTTTGCAACATCCATAAACTCTGTTGCATCTCTACTGCACTCACAGCTTCTGCTGCACTTCAGTTATACTTCTGTACTGCATCACCATTGCTCTTGCAGCTTCTGCTTTACTTCTGCAACATACATAGACTCTGCAGCATTTGCACTGCACTTGCAGTCTCGCTGCACCTTTGCAGCTACCACAGTCTCTGCTGCATCTTTGCTTCACTCCAGCTGCATCCACTGTCTTCTAAATCAATAGTCTGAGCCTGCTCTTCACCATGCCTGCACCCGCAGTCTCTGGCATCTTCATTCAGAACTTCCGCTGTGCCATCTCTGCACCTGCAGCCTGCAGATTCTCCCGTTTCCAGCTGCCCGGTGCCCCAGTCTCCTTTACCTTCCCCTTCTTGGTACCCAGCACCTACCTCCCGTTGCATCGGTGAGTACCTGTTGAATGACCTGGGTGTAGCCTACAGCTAACCCAAACTTTTTTAAGGGTGTCCCTGGTGGCACACCAGCTACCTCCTTAGACTCCATTGTTATGGAAAGCAGCAGCATTCAGGAGCAGGATCTCGGATTGTGACAATTGCTAGCTTTAAAGAAAATAACAGCTGGTGATACTAATATAAATGTCCTTGTTTGGGCACTTTGTGCTGTACAGTGGCAACACATTTTCCCTTTTTCCCACAAACTCCTGCCTGTAAAACATCTTGTCAAAGGCTCACCCAAAGAAAACTGAAGGCTGCTGCGGTGGATGCACCTTGTGCAGGCATATTCCATTGTTGTGGCCATTTAAAAAAAAAAAAAAACCTGTAAAGAAAACAGTTGCAGCCAACAACAGTTAGGGAATATGCCATGTGAAAAAACATGGCACTGTAGTACATTTGAACAAGGGCAGGCTGCAGGACATCATTAACATGTAACAAAGGATGAAAAAAAAGTAACCTTCCAACCCCCCCAATTTTTTAAGATACACTTCATTTTGTTACTTACACGACTTTTAGTAAGGGTTCACATCTACTTTAACAGACCTGCCAGTGCTTACAAGCCCTGCATTGCATTCTCGGTACATAGCACTCTCTATGCTTCCCCACAGATAAAGTAAGTTGTCAATATGGCCGCTGTGACCCTTTTATAAGAAGGGGGCTGGGTGATACAAACATGCTGGCCTAGGTTCAAAGACCAAGTAGTGCTTTATAGTTGCAGTCTGATGAATTTCTGTACCAATTCATTGGGGCCTCAAACCCACTGAATCCACTGCAAACCAATGGTAGCTGCAATCCTGAACCTCATCTCAAATACATTTCCATGTTTCTGGAAGGCTTGAGATTTTGTTGGCATATTTAGACAAACAGCCTTCTAAAGCCCAAAGAGCTGCCCAGATGTCCAGAATACATTTCTAGAGAATCACCAATAAAATACCAAACTGTGAACATGCCCAGAGAACAGCTAAAAGGTTATGGCACAGCCGCAACTTCCTAGAGATAGTTGCTTTCCAAAACTCAGTGCACAGATATAAAAGGCTTCATTGAGAGAAACAGCCAAGAGGTCAATGGTAGCTCTGAAGAAGGGCTGGGGATCCACTGCTGATGGGAGAGACTATAAAACATAGCACAACTTTAACCTGTTACTACAGCAGATCACTACAAGCTTTTCTTTCAAGCCAGCCTTCCCACCTGTCCCCTGGACCCTGTTCCCTTGCAACTACTTCAGTTGCCCTACCGTATGCTCCCTCATTCAGTGCCTCATCCTCCCCTTTAAAGCATTCATTGATCAACCCCATACCTAAAAAGCCTGAACAACTTAATACCCATTTCCTTGCTCCCATTTACCTCAACTTTTAGAACACCTAGTCTACAACCTTTCTAAGGTCCTACCTCACTGACAACAGCCTTCTTGACCCCTTGCAGTCTGGCTTTTGCTCACAACACTCAATAGAAACTGCCCTACTAAAACTCGTGAACGATTTACTAACTGCTAAAGCCAGTGGCCGTTACTCCACACCTTTCTGCTACCTTTGATACTGTTGACCACCCGCTCCCCCTCAAAAAACTCCACTGCCTTGGCTTTAGAGACTCTGCTCTTTCCTTCTTCTCCTCCTACCTATCACAGCGTTCCTTCAGTGTTGCCTACAACTCTGTGTCATGGCTCGAAGGGCAGTAGTAGTGGAGTAGCACCCTCTGACAAGCGGGACAGGTATACAAACATCACCTTGGCCATTGACACGGATTCACCTGGGGTGCGGGGTCTTAGTACTAACTGCTATTCAACCAGAGATCCTGATAGTGAAGATGGGTTTTGCTGCGTGTTAGTACCAGGCCGCGGTCCTCAGGATCCCCACCCAGAGGTGAGCAAGCTGGGGTCCAGTAGTAAATAAGCAGCTAGGGATCAAGCAGAAGCTTAATCTATAAACAAGCCAAAGGTCGGTAATGAATAGTTGAAGGTTGGGAATAAGCAGAAGCGTAGTCGAGGAACAAGCCAAAGATCAGTAACGAATAGTAGTGAAGATATGGATGGCAGCAGGAGGGACCAGAGCGAGATATTGGCTGGAGAGACCACAATAATCTGCCAACAGGAAGTCCAGAGACTTGGCTTAAATCTGGAATCTCATGGGAGGAGCAAAGAGTTCAAGGTTCATGCAAAAACAAAGTACAAGGCAAGGTTTTCCAACAGATCCAAAAGGAGCTGTCCAGCATCTCCTGGTGGCTCAGCAAGAAGAGTCCATACCAGACACAGAAGAGGTCCCAGGTTCAAGTCCAGGCTCTGACAAAGGTTATTCCCCCTTCAGTCTACCATGAACGCTGCTGCCAGACTCCTCTACCTTACCAACTACTAGTGTCCTCCACCCCTCTCTGCCAATCCCTCCACTGGCTTCTGATTCTTCAACAAGTAAAATTATCTCTCAAGTTGCAGAATATTACGGCACTTCAACAGTTTGACACAGAAGCACTTTATTTAAAACATTTTTTATGGACCTTCGTAGGCTACTTGCTTGTTTCGCATATTAAACCAAAAAAAATAAATCGATGAACATTTTTTTGCACATATAAGTTTTTATGATTTATTTGCACTCATAATGGTATCTTTTAGAATGTTCAATGTGGATGAGAGTTTTAAATATGTTTTGGCACACAAGTACCTTTCCAAACAGATAGATTTTTACTATCAGTTTCGTTTTTGCATATTATATGTTGTAATTGCACTATAAGAGGCACTGTGGTTTATGGTTTACGTGTGGCAGCATTATGTTTTGTATATTCTTTTTCATTGTAAGGGACTGGAAGCCGATTAGGATTAAGGACAGGATGGATGGAACCATATGCAGGGTTATTCTAAGGGAAAAACTATTGTAATCTGCAGGAGAACTGGAGCTGCAATGGAGGTTCACTTTCATCAGTACAGTGACTGAATGCACAGCTAGAGCTCAACCAAAAACCTGAATATCTAAGCGTGGCCAGTAAAAGACACTGATCTTGCATCACAAAGGGTAGACCTAAAATCAGAATCTTTGGCAAGATGTGAAAGTTGCCATACGTTTATGTACGTTTTTGATTTTGGAATTGCTAGAGAGCTGTGACATGAGGTGAGGCAGCAATAAAGAACGTGTAACCTCTGTGCACAAGTACTGTTTGATGGGATAGCAAGTGGATGGCATAGGTAATTTTAAAGCTACATTCATGCAGGCGTATTAAAATATGCCCGGTTACACTGCATCTTTCTGCCAGGAGCTTGCAGAAAAATCCAGCATAAAAATGGTGCGTATTTATGCGCATCCATTTGCGCAAGGCATTTGTACATAATTTCAATCTGTTGACTAGAGTATATATTTATTCAACCACTAGGCTGAAATTATGAACATACAGGTGCATTTATGTGCATCTATGCATGAAGTATGCCAGCACGCTTCTCTCAACGCAGGTTTAGGTAATTTTTTTTTTTAACCCCCTAAATGCTGCTCTAAAATATAAACCCCACAATGTGCATAAATACATTGGCTAATACTGAACTGTGTACATGTAGCCTAAAGCCTAACTCACGTTTTGAGCTCAGTTGTGCATGGATGGAGCTTTTCTCGGGTTTTACTGTGGTCTGTGGACCCACTGGGGAGATTTTCCACCATTTCTTGTTTTGTGACAGGGTGTCATGCGAATAGGAATTATTAGAAAATCTTTACAATAGACAGATTTTACAACAGAAACCATAGAAAAAAGATTTTTATTTAGCAAAGTGACTGCTTAGAATCTCTCAATACATTTTTCCTTTAAAGTGTTACTAAACCCAGGACCCTACACTATATCTAGTCTCCCACAGTACACAGAACATGGAAATGCAATCAATTTAGTAAATATAAACTGCTAAATACCTTTTCTCATCAGCAGTATATAGCAGTCTTGTAACTTCTATGAGTGTCTGGTTAAAGCTTGTAGGAGGACTTTTTATTCTGCTCTGACTGTCCTTTTAGGCTGCAGGACCCTGACCCTCTGTCTGGACAGTTCTGATTGACCCTGTGTTGATTACATGCACTCTCCCAAGAAAAAACTCAGTAGCAATGCACACCAAACTGAGCATGTGCAGCCTGTCCCCTAGTTTCTGTTCTATCAAGAGATAGATCGGGGGAGTGGAAGAAGGGGAGGGTCAGAGAAGACAAGGCCAAGGCCATTTTACACAGTGCAGAGGATAATCCCTTAGGTTCCACGTTGAGTATACAAGCAAGCTTTACTGCATATACAGATTGATTTTACCAATGTGGGTTTAGTAACACTTTATGCCTTTATGTCCCACTAACACTTATTGACCTAATTTCTTGTCCTGGTGTCACAGGGAGAAATTAGGGAAATAGATCACCATTGGGGTGATAGCATTAAAAACCTGATAAATATTTTATTATATTCCCACTTAATCTAAAGACCCATTAACAATATTGCTTTGCATTAGCACATGCAAGTTAATATGAGTTGTTTTTAGGAAGCACCAAAAAAGTCACATTCAACATTCGTGTTAGCACATATAAGTGTGTTGCTGCACGTTAGGCTGTGCTAAAAAACATGTCTGTCAGCAAAGTGCGCTGGGTGCCATTTAGAATTAATGGCACCCTAATGGAGCAAAGCATGCTGCATGTGCTATCATCCGCTGCAATAGTGCACATATTAAACAAGCAAAAAATTGGGGGAGCAAACCCTGAACATGTATATCTAAAGCCGGTGCAGCTATGGACCAAGCAACATGTATATTAAAAAAGAATAGCGCAACCATGCAAAAGAAATGACTATTAAATATGGAGACAATCCATAAATAAAAATGGGGATTTAGTCCCACCATATGGCCATATCGTGCTCAAGCCCACCACTGCGTCAAAGTACCCCATTATCAGTGGGTCCTACACTATCCATAAAAAAAGGGGTGAATCCAGCCTCTCCAACCCTTGGAGACAACACTCCTTGCTGGGATGGATGTGCTAATGCACTACAAAGGACTCCTCCTATATCTACTTGATGGTGGACTCTGATAGAGTACAGGTGTGTGTGGGGGGATGCTCAACCTCAGAAGTCTGGTCAGACCGAATACATAATAAACAAGCAAAAAATTGGGGGAGCAAACCCTGAACATGTATATCTAAAGCCGGTGCAGCTATGGACCAAGCAACATGTATATTAAAAAAGAATAGCGCAACCATGCAAAAGAAATGACTATTAAATATGGAGACAATCCATAAATAAAAATGGGGATTTAGTCCCACCATATGGCCATATCGTACTCAAGCCCACCACTGCGTCAAAGTACCCCATTATCAGTGGGTCCTACACTATCCATAAAAAAGGGGTGAATCCAGCCTCTCCAACCCTTGGATACAACACTCCTTGCTGGGATGGATGTGCTAATGCACTACAAAGGACTCCTCCTTTATCTACTTGATGGTGGACTCTGATAGAGTACAGGTGTGTGTGGGGGGATGCTCAACCTCAGAAGTCTGGTCAGAGTGCACATATAACTGAAGCACAATAGTGTGAATTGGCCCTTACCTTTAACTGTTTGCCGTCACTAGCCTGGGAGGGTCTGGGGAGCGAGTGCGCGCCCGCGGAGGCGCGCTCCCGGACCCCCCGCGCGTGTGACCAGCGGACCCGATGTCCGCCGGTCACTCGGCGATCGTCGGGGGAGAGGGAGAAAGTCAGGCGGCTTGTGTAAACAAGCTGCCTGTCATTCTCCTCGGTGTAAAAACACTGATCACACGGATCTACTATGTAGAACCGTTGACCTTACACCTCAAGCCACAGCCAATCACAGTAAGAATCACGCCCCTAGGGACACACACAGCCCCTCCCTCTCAAATAAAGTTAACCCCTTCACTACCAGTGTATTTTTACAGTAACAGTGCATATGTATAGCACTGATTACTGTAGAAATGTCACTGGTAACCCCAAAAGTGTCAAAAATGTCAGTCAAGGGTCCGATCTGTCCGCCACAATGTCGCAGTACCGCAAAAAAATCGCAGATCGCCGCCATTACGCGTTAAAAAAAAAACAACAAAAATGACAAAAATCTTTCCCTTTGTTAGTAAACGTGATAACTTTTGCGCAAACCAATAAAAATACGCTTTTTGCGATTTTTTTTTTTTTACCAAACATATTTAGCATTAAACAAATTGGCCGAAAATGTTAAATTTTGATTTTTACATTTTTTGGGGGGGAATTTCATATAAAAAAATGTGAAAAATATTGTTATTTTTGCAAAATTTACGCGTTTTTTTTTTTGTTTATAGCGCAAAAAGTAAAAAGCGCACAGGTGATCAAATACCACCAAAAGAAAGCTCTGTTTGTGGGAAAAAAAGGACGTCAAATTAGTTTATGTACAGCGTCGCACGACCGCGCAATTGTCCGTTAAAGTCACGCAGTGCCGAATCGCAAAATACCCCCTGGTCGTTTAGCAGCCAAATCCTCCGGGGCTTAAGTGGTCCTTTCACACAGGCAGTGCGCCTGGCAGACTCCGTTTTGCTCAGCAGGGATTGATCAGCCGAACCCCGCTGAGCTGGTGGATGTCAGGTCCATCTCCGCTCTGTGTGCAGAGATAGATCTGTCAGATCCCCACTCTCCTCTATTGGGGATTGGATGAAAACTGACCGCCTGACCGTTTTCATGCGATCCAATCCTCCAGAGGGATGGAAAATTAGGGCTTCCACCTGTCTGGATTTTATGGACAGGATCGGAATGGAGAGCAGCGGGTGTCAGCGGACATGTCACCACTGACATCAGCTGCTCTACAGGGGTGAGCTCTGAAAAAACTGACAGGCGGACCTGATCCAAAAGCACGTGTGAAAGGGGCCTTAAAAAGAATCTAAATCATTGGGCTTCCATGGGTCTGATCTGTCCGAAAATGAAGCTTTATCTGTAGCAGCCAATCAAATTCCTTATTTTATCTGAAAAAATTAAACTTCAGTTGTTGCGGTACCTAGTTTCTGTAGTATTTATGAAGCAATCATTACAAACCATGTAACAAAAAGCCTATAAAGCAGACGTAAGATTGCTAATAAATTAATAAATGTCAGGGGTCTTTGTCTTTAGCTAATGTGCCTTGCCGTTTTGAGAAAACACATCACCAACAAATATTGTTGAAAGTGGAACAAATTAGATATTTATCTCACACTTCCAATCTCCTCTGTATCTGGCATAGTGAAAGAAGAAATTCACACAAGGTGAAGTAACAAAACAAATATCGGAGGGGGGGCGGTGGGGGAGACATTTAAAAACCACATTTTCCAGACTGTGCCCCCAAAATAGGCATGGTTACAGCTGTCACTCTAACGCTAAAGAAACAGAGCAGCCAGGGTCATTGGCGTGCCCCGCCAGCAATGTACACTGCATTGGATGAAGAGAAGCATGATAAATCGCTGAAACAAAACCGTTCAGAGCCAGAATGAATGTCTGTAGAGCAGTCAGCAGCACGGGAACAGGCAGCAGCACAAATATTTGTTTCAGACTATTTTGTCTTGGGGTTTTTTTTTTTTTTTTGTTTTGTTTTTTTTCTTTTTTCAGCTAGTCGTTTTGGAAGAAGCAGAAACTGCATCAGTTTTCAGATGGTTCTAAAATAAAATAAAATGACTGAGCTTCACTTGTTAACATTTAGTAAAAGAGGGCTGTCATGAGACTGTAATATAGAACTGTTCACAACTATGCATGTAAAAGTTGCCCTGCCTGATTTTGACAAATCTGTACAGCCTACTGCTCCATGCAAGCGGCTGCAGGAGGCAAATGTATGGTAATTGGTCGTTTTCTTTTCTGGCATTAGTAAAAAAGATGTCTCTACAGCTGTGGCATTTTGGTTTACAAATCTCCTCCCTTCTAATAATCTGGAACTTACACTGCGCATAGATTCGTTCAGTGGGAAAAAAAAGAATTGAAGAAAAACTAAAGAAAAATTATTTAAAAAAATTATATTTAACCACTTGTGGACTTTTTTTTAGTTTTGGGTAGAGTAGAGCGGGAATAGAGGACCTGCCAGGTGTTTATTGCTGCTTGAGAACCTGTTAGGGAGAATCACCCTTTTTTTTTTTTGTCCTCTTTATGGTTAGCAATGAGAGTGAAAGTAAAACAAAAATCTTAAAACAGGAATAGAGGAGAAATCTTCTAATAGGGAAACTCGTTTTGGTGACTACCAGGTATTTTCTCACTTTGGAGAGATTTCCTCTCACTTTCTATTTTGACTATGGGACAGGAAGTGAAGAGAAATCTGCCCAATAGGAAACGAGTGGCAAAAAAAAAAAAACTGAAAGGGCTTATAACCCTTCCTTAAAAATGCTACTTGAATGATATCAGTTAAGCCCCCACCCAAAGCTGTGCATGTTTTTGCATTCTTCCCCGCTGGAGCCTGGTATGAGTTTACCAGCATAGAGCTCAGTCAGCAGGCACTGTCTTTGACAGCTTCTTTATTGATCAGTAACAGCTTTCCAGTTCACCATAGTCATTGATACATATATTGCAAATATTTTTTTTTTTGCAAATAATTGTAGCTGTTACATGCAGATGACAGGCTTATCCGAATGAAAATACTTTCTATCCTATTTATTCTTCAATTAATTCCTAGTTAAAGGTGAATGGAATGAACTTTTAATGTGTTACTAAACCCACAACAGTAAAATCAGTTTGTATATGCAGTAAAGCATTCTTGTTATACTCACTGAGGAACCTAAGGGGGTAATCCTCTGCATTGTGTAAAAAGGCTGTGTGATCCGGTCTTCTCTGATACCCTCTCCTTCCACTGTCCCCAAAATATTTCCTGATAATATAGAGCCAGGGGACAGACTGCACATGCTCAGTTTGGTGTGTATTGCTAGAGATTTTTTTTTTTTTTTTGTGGAGGGTGCATGTGATCAGCACAGGGCCAATCACCACTGTTGGGTGGAGTGTGTTGCATACTCCATATTCTCTTTCCTGCAGTACAGTTTTAAGGAAACTTCTCCCTCTGCTGCTGCTCCTGCGTTCAAGGAGGTATGTGGAACATTGATCCATTCAGCTCTTCACATAAATGTACATCAGTAATAAAGTGATCAAATTATCTTCACAATATGCAGTGAAATAAAAAAAAAATCAAAATAACAGTGTCTGTTAATCCAAACCACAATCCACTTAGTGTCAAACCCAGTATTCTAAAACTAAAAGTGCTGCCTTCCACCGGCATTTGGACATACACTCACTAATTATACTTGCCTATCTCTCTAAAGAAACGCAAGCTTGCATTAGGAAGCCCAGGCTGTTGATATATAAAATCACCTGAAGACCTCTTTCTCTATATTAATGTTATCCATGTTTCGCAGATTGGAATGTAGGAGAGGAATTTTCTATAATGTAATATTTTCTTAAAAACAATGTTGCACTTGCAAACATTATCAGCGATCTCAACACTGCACCGACTGACAGCTTTATCCAGATTGCAGAGGCACTTTTCCAACACTAATCACACAGACGGTCATTCTGCATGTGAGGATCCTCCACTTTCCTTGCTAGTCTCGCACACACCATTAAGCTCCTCCCCCAACACACTTCGTTTCTGTGACAACTTTTTCACAAGGGTCCCTTTAACTGTAAATTGCTTTGTGCCTCATACACGTGTCAGTGTAGCCCTTAAAGGGGACCGGAACCTGAGCCTAGAAATAGCAAGCAGAGGACAGTAGATTAGGTAACCATATTACCTGAATGCTCCCTACTGATGATCCGTTCCTCTTTGCTAACTTTTAATTTAGAACTATGTCTCTGTGTAGAGGCGGTCATTTAGTAGAGGCAAGGCTTTGCTTCCTCATGTCAAACATGTCCTCTGATGACTGGAGGGAAAATCTTCAAACAGCAACAGGAGAGGTGCAGAAGAGAAACTGATCCACATAATGCATTAAGCAGAAGCAGGGTGATCTTGCTACATCTTCCTCTCAAGCAAAGGGAGCAATGAGCAGCACAGCAGTGACTTCCCCAAATCTCACTCCATATTTCTTCACAGTCAAAGCCAGTAGTGCCCTTGATGATATCAGACTGCCAGTACACATCTAGGAGGCTGAAGGCACAGGAATGTCTAGGCACAGGAAGTTCCCTGCTTTTGGTTATGAGGATTTTTTTTTTTTTTTTTGGGGGGGTAAAAAGTTAAATCTTTCAGGCTTTGTTCAAACACAATTAACATTTCTACAGTTGTACTCAAAAGTTTGCTTACCCTGGCCGATATCATGATATCTTGGCATTGATATTGAAAATATGACTGACCTTGCCAAAAAACTATTTTATTTAAGGATAGTGAGGATTTATTTAAGGATAGTGATCATATGAAGCCATTTACATAATTGCCCCTTTTTTTTAAATCATAATGATCACAGAAATAACCCAAATAACTCTGATCAAAAGGTTTACATACCCTGGAATGTTTGGCCTTGGTACAGACACACAAAGTGACACACGGGTTAAAATGGCAATTAAAGGTTAATTCCCCATATCTGTGGCTTTTTAAATTGCAAATAGTGCCTATGTATAAATAGTCAATTAATTTGTTAGCTCTCACGTGAATGCACTCAGCAGGCTAGATAGTGAGCCATGGGGAGCAGAAAAGAAGTGTCAAAAGACCTGCATATCAAGGAAATGGAACTTTGTAAAGTTGGAAAAGAATATGAAAAATATAGTCAAAGGCTTGATTATGCCACTCAGTATTGTTAAATCACTTATTAAGAAGTGGAAAATTTGGGCATCTCTTACCAAGCTATGGTCAGGTAGACCAAGGAAGGTTGCAGCGACCAGTGCCAGAAGAATTGTTCATGATACAAAGAACAACCCACAGGTAACCTCAGGAGAAGTACAGGCTGCTCTCGAAAAAGATGGTGTGGTTGTTTTTAATAAGCACAATAAGATGATACTTGGGGAAAAAATATGCTGCATGGTCGAGTTGCCTGAAAGAAGCTTTTAATGCGCCAAAGCCACAAAAAAGCCCGGTGAGGCATGTCAAGGTGTATAGGGCATATGGTAAGCAGGCTTTTTAGGGGCATTGGCACAGTAAAGGAGTGCCATATATACTGTGTATTTGTACACTCTTTGGATTGGCGCAGTAAAGGCTTCTTTCTGGCAACTCGACCATGCAGCACATTTTTGTATTGTTGTATTGTGCTTATTAAATCCTTCGTGCCGGCCGCACACAAATATGCGGCCTCTTGGAGGGTGGACCTTTGCGCCGAGCGGCCACATATTTGCGTGCATTAGTGCAAACAGCGCTGCTGGCACATTTACCGGCACCTGACAGAAAACTCCAGATCACTGCATGTGAGATTTCTAATCATGTGACTGCCATAACAGCAAATCACGGCAGTCACATGACCTTAAGCCCGCCCTGCCTTAAGGAGCTGGCACCTGCTGGCTCCAAGGGGTTAAAAACCACACTCTTTTTCCAGTGCAATCTGTATTTCTCCTGAGGTTACCTGTGGGTTTTTCTTTATATCCTGAACAATTATTCTGTTGCAGAAATAATTGTTGCTGCAATCTTTCTGGTCTACCTGACCTTTTGGCTTTGTATCAAGAGATCCTTGAATTTTCTAATTCTTAATAAGTGATTGGACAGTACTGACTGGCATATTCAAGGCTTTGAATAGCTTTCAATATCCTTTTACATCTATGTAAAGTTCCATTATTGTTACGCAGGTCTTTTGACAGTTCTTTTCTGCTTCCCATGGTTCAGTATCTTGCCTGCTCAGTGCATCCAGGTGAGAGCTAACAAACTCATTGACTATTTATGCACGGACACTAATTGCAATTTAAAAAGTCACAGATGTGGGAAATTAACCTTTAATTGCAATTTTAACCTGTGCGTGTCACCTTGTTTGTCTGTATCAATGCCAAACATTCCTGGGTATGTAAACTTTTAAACAGAGCCATTTGTGTGATTTCTGTTATCATTATGATTTAAAAAGGAGCCAAGCAATTATGTGATAATAAATGGCTTCATATGATCACTATCCTTAATAAAAGACAGTTTTTAGCACAATCAGTAATATTTTAAATACCAATGCCAACATTTCACAATTTCTGCCAGGGTATGCAAACATTTGAGCACAACTGTAGATGCCCCCTATAGGATAGCAACTTTTCATATTTTGAGTTCAGGTCCACTGTAAGTGCCGGTTCACACTTATGCGATGCGGGAAGGCTGCGAATTCGCAGCCTGTTCCCGCATCGCAAACGCACCCCTGGCAGTTCACACTGCCATATGCGATACGCTGGGGGTGTCAATGTAATCTTAACGACACCCCCAGTTTGATCGCATATCGCAGTGCGATCTTGCAGTTCGCACAGGATCGGATCGCACAAGTGTGAACCGCGGTGCGATCCGATCCTGATGCGGCTGCAAAAAAGGGTCCTGTGCGTCTTTGCTGCGGGTGCGGTGCGAATTTAGCCATACAAAGTGTATGGCTAAACTCGCACCGCACAGCGGATCGCATGTAATGAAGGAGCAGTGCGCTCCGACATTACATGCGATCGCTGCAGCCGCATAAGTGTGAACCAGCACTAACAACCAACTAGATTTCATTTTTTTACTTGCTCAAAGAGGATGAACGTCTTTGGGTTAGCACACAAACTGTTACAAATACTTTTCACATAATACCATATATGATGTGGTTATGGAAGCAGACCACTAAGAGACTTCCTGAATCACGTCCCTGAAAGGAAGGTCACCATGTTGTTCGTAACAACTAGATGGAAATTATCAGCACATCTTTTTCTCTTTCATATGCTGTTCTAAATGAGGCGAAGGGCCCTTTAGTGTTTGAAATAAGCTCATTTTATAGACTTCATCATTTATTTCTTTAATTGACAACTAAGTAAGCCATCGATGCAATTCAAATATCTGTACAGACAGATGGGGCTAAAAGAGGTCAACTTACCACCAAAGGAATAGTTGTTGGCTGGATAAAACTGTGCCAATTAGCCTCAAAGGCCAATATTGTTCCCTGTCTGCAGCATGTAGCATTATATTTATCCAGAGTGAGCATGGCAGCCCTGGCACAGTTGCTGCAACACTGTGGCAACGCGCTGTCATCTATGGAAATTTATTAACTCGATGTTCTAATTCTGACTGGCGTGTGCTGTAGGTGCGAGAATGATGCAGACAGGTCTGTGAGAATGAAGGAGCGTTTTCATTTTTATTTACTTTTTTCACTCCACCGATACTTCATTTCACCGCTATGACATGTTCATTTAATGTTCTGCCCTCACAAATTTCTGTCAGGAATCGTGCGGAAAGCTGCATTCTGTGCTAGTTCTTCTTTTCCTTTCCAGTCACTCTGTGCCACAGCAGACTACTTCCCCAGCTTTTATTGTCTTATAAGATCTGTCTCTAAGAAAAAGCCTTGAAATAATGTGAAATTGAAGCACCTGTGGGATGTCACTGCTTATGTGACATGTCACTGTTTTTTTTCCAGTTCTTCTCAGTTCAGAGGAAGAGATTTATCTAGTTAGATATACCACTCAGAATCCTACCCCGGCATTTTTTTATTTGGGATTCAAGGGTTTTTGCATAACTACTTGCAAATTATGAACAATATTTTCTTCACACTTTAATTTTTATTTGGAAAAGGTAAGGTCAGCATGATATGACTAAGATATCAGAAGGCTAGGTTTGTAAAATCTAGAGACAGGGTGGACATCCTGCATGGAAATAGGTGTAGCTCTCCACAGGGCTCTGAGGGAAAAGGGCCTTTAACAAAGCCTTGTGTCAGAGTCATCCTTCCTTTTAGTCCCCACAACCTTTTTCCAGTGAGATAAGGAAAATTTTGTAATTATTTAAGAAGATAGAATATTTGATACTGGGAACGTTAAGGGAATTGTTGCTGTAGGCACCATTGGTGCCTGGCGCAAATGGGCCACTTTGGGGGTAGAGATGTCGCGAACCTAACATTTGCCGTTCGCAAACGGCGAACGCGATCCTCCGCAAATGTTTGCGAACGATCGAACCGCCATAGACTTCAATAGGCAGGCGAATTTTAAAACCCACAGGGACTCTTTCTGGCCTCAATAGTGATGGAAAAGTTGTTTCAAGGGGACTAACACCTGGACTGTGGCATGCCGGAGGGGGATCCATGGCAAAACTCCCATGGAAGTAGTTGACGCAGAGTCGGGTTTTAATCCATAAAGGGCATAAATCACCTAACATTCCTAAATTGTTTGGAATAACGTG
This sequence comes from Pelophylax lessonae, assembly GCF_965119305.1. NCBI lineage: Eukaryota > Metazoa > Chordata > Amphibia > Anura > Ranidae > Pelophylax > Pelophylax lessonae. Next base: position 105,344,670 of record NC_138772.1, read on the forward strand.
CTTTAAAACATCCAGTGTGTGTATACGATCAGGTATGATGTTGTATCGATCAGGTAGTGTAAGGGTTACGCCCGCTTCACAGTGACAGACCAAACTCCCCAATTTGCCACCTGACACACGTTGTTTTTTTTTTTTTTTTTAATTTGCAAGCTGCTGTTCCACCGTATATATCAGTGGTGGGCACTGCAGTGGGCACAGTACACTCTGTGGACCTGACACTCACTGGCAGCCGGCAGGCAACTGCAATTATGACAGAGGAAAAAAAAAAACATTTTTTTAAACTGCAAGGTACTGTGCCACCCGATATGAGTGTGGTGTGCACACAGTACGGTCTGTGGCCTCTCACACACGGCGGGCAGGCAACTGCACAATAGATATATATATATATATATATATATATATATATATATATATATATATATATATATATATAATTTTTACTGAAATACCAGCCCTAAAAAGGGCTTTTTGGGGTGCTGTCAGGATGCTGTCCTTACAGCAGGAGTGGACCGAGAACACTGAGTAACAAGACCGAGAACACTGACTAACAACTGTCCCTATTAACAGCAGCAGCACTCTCCCTGCTCTCACTAACACACTGCTTCAGAATGATCTAAGATAGATGATGCCCTTGCTTTTTTATAGGAGGTGGGAGGGAGGGTATGCTGATTGGCTGGAATGTGTCTGCTGACTGCGAGTTACAGGGTCAAAGTTTGCCTCAATGATGAAGTATAGGGGGCGGACCGAACATCGCATATGTTCGCCTGCAGCGGCGGATGCGAACAAGCGATGTTCACCGGGAACTGTCCACCGGCGAACAGTTCGGGACATCTCTATTTGGGGGAGAGTCTTGATAGCAAGTTTAGAAGTTGCATGTTGCAGGTATCATTTTATAGGAGATAAAATCTGGATAAGCAGGGCATATGGTCATTTGTAGTAGACAGCTGTACAGTTTTTTTTTAATTTTAATTACAAGTTTTAGAAAGGTTTTACTAAATGAAGCATGTGAAAAGTTGGTCAATCTGCTTGAAGCTAATCTTGCAGCACAACAAATACCAAATGAATCCTTTTAGTATTAAAGTGATTGTTTTGCACAGAGCAGCCCCAACTTTCCCCATCTCTGGTCCCCTGCCAGCACTCCTGACCCCTCCCTTCTGCCAAGTTCCCCTACAGCAACCAGGTTTTGATGGGGGCACCCGAGCAGACTCGCTCCCAAGCCCCTGTTCTTTGTGTCCATTCTCACACAGTCACAGCTTGGTACCACCCCCCGCTCTCTCCTCATTGGCTCACTGGCTATGATTGATAGTAGCAGGAGCCAATGGCTCCCGCTGCTGTCTCAGCTGATGAGGAGGGTGAGACCCGGGACAGCCGAGGCTCTCATGCACATTGCTGGCTCGAGATGGGGCTCAAATAAATATATGAGGGAGCTGCTGCACATACGTTTTTTTTTTATCTTTATGCAAAGCATGCATGAAGGTAAAAAAACTTGAGCCTTTACAACCAGTTTAATTTAAAAAAAACATACATTAATTGTACTTTAAGTTAGCTTGTGTAACAATCTGAATATGTTTTGATATCGGATTCCTGTAATCCCCTTTAAAGAGTAACTCCCACTTTTGTTGAGAAAAAAATCATTCCCCTATTGGTGATCTATGTACATTGCAAGATTTTTAATAAACTTTGTGTGGGAGCAGTACTTGGGGGCTAAACCTGTTCTGCTTTTGTATGCTTATGCTGACAAGGTATGGGCAAATAGGTGGAGAGAGTAAGAGGAAAGATCTGTGTGCTGCTGCTGCTTCATTCTCCAGTCAGCATGCTGGGTATATGTTGATCACAGAACTGGCTGCACTGTTCAGCTTTAATGTCTGTCTACTGTTCCACCATGGTATATACAAGGGGGGATGGAGGAATTCCCCCATCAGGACATTGTGTTTTGGCAGCAGCACCTGCCGCTGTCAAAATGTACTTATTAGTGGCTGCAGCCGATCAAAGAAAATTTTTCCAAAATGTCCCTTCAACAGAAGTCTAATAAACAATCAAAATTTGGCCAATCCCTGCTGGACTGGCTGCATTGCATTGAATGCATTGATTAAAAAATATGTAAACCCTACATTTCATATTCCTGATATGTGTCTGCTGTACTTTTTACTTGTAAGAAAATGTATCCTGTTCTCTTTGTAATGCTTTGTTTGTGTGAAATCCTTGGTGTTCCCGCCAGTTCCTCTGCTTTTCTTTTTTATAAACATAGCACACTAGTCTGGAGAACACAGGATGGCCAGTTCTCTAGCTATGCTAGGAACTCAGCCTGCCCTCCTTTAATGATCAGACTTGTCCTGACACGCCCCCCCCCCCTGCACAACCACTCACTGGGAAGATCAATATCCTGTTTCAACCCCCCCTCCCCTCCCCCCGGCTCTTATGCAGTAGATAACCGAGGGAATGTGATCACTTATAAAAATAAAAAGGGTGAAAAAGGTATTTACTGTATAATGTTCTTTATCTCTATGCACAAACGTTTTACCTTTTATTTCTATTTTAAATTGATTGGGTTATTTTACAAGATGAGGGTTTACAATCTCTTTAAGTATGCATAACATTATTGCAACGGAGCCCCATAGTTTTCATTTTTCTCAACTTTGAGGTTCTGGTATTTTGAACTATTAGGCTTCATGTACATTAGAAAGCTAAGAACTGTTTTAGAAACACTGGACAAAAAACGTTAATGTTTTAGCATTTTTTGCCAGCATTTAGCAGTGTTTAGCCTAGTGTGTAAGCTATCTTTAGGAGCGGCAGCATTAAGCAGCAGGGCCACTGGTGTCCCAAACAACCAGTGAATAGCTGGTTATTAAGGAGCTGGCCAGAAAGCCGGCCACCGTGTCCTAACAACCGATGAGTCATCGGCTGTCAGTAGGGTTGCCCGCTGACAGCTAAATGCACAAAAAAATATATTGCCGGTAATAAAAATGTAAAAGAAAAAAGCGTGGGGTCCCCTTCCCCAAATCTATACTAGACCCTTAGTCATTTAGGAGCTGTCAGATGGCGGGAGCCTTTGTCGGGACCAAAGGTTTCTTTTTTCTTTTTCAGGTCGGCAGTGACAGAAGGCGTCATGATTGACAATGGATCGACGCCAGGGGACTTTTTTTTTTTAAAGGACTTGTCAAAAACTTGTTTTGTGTTTTTTATATATTTTTTATACTTTTTGAAAGAATGAGTAGAGGTATTATGTACTCTATACTCATTCACATGGGGGAAGGCCGGATCTGGGGGCCCCCTTGTTAAAGAGGGCTTCCAGATTCAGATAAGCTCCCCCCCCCGCAGACCCCCCACAACCACCGGCCAGGGTTGTGGGGAAGAGGCCATCAACATGCAGAACAAGGTGCTTTTGGGGAGGGGATAGAGACCCCCCTGCCGCAAATCACCCCCCCCCCCCACGTTGAGGGCATGTGACCTGGTATGGTTCAGGAGGGGGGGGGTGTTTGCATACTCCCCCCCTTTCTTGGACTGCTCCGCTAAGGGTCTGGGGTGGATTTTTGGGGGGGGTCCCCATGCCAATTCTCTTTTAGTTTTTGCATGGGGGTTCCCCTCAAAGTTTTTTTGGGGGGGCTACGCTGTTTTTTTTTGTTTTTTTATTGTTTTGGCATGGGGTTTACCTTAAAATTTATACTAGACCCAATGGGTGTTGTATGGATTAGAGAGGGGACCCCCACGTCGGTAATGTTTTTTTTTTTTTTTTTTTTTTTTTTACATTCAGCTGTCAGCAGGTCTGCTGTTGCTAAGGATGCGGCAGTCAGTTTCCTGCTCAGCTCCTTAACAACCAGCTATTCACTGGTTAAGGACGCTGGCAGCCTCGGCTTTAAAGAAAAAAAAAAAACTCTGCTAAAATGCTGGACACTGACGTTTAGCAGAGTTTAGGAGAGTTTAGGAGTGTTTAATAGAGTTTAGGAGCTGTCAAAACACTGCTGCTCCAGAACGTGCTGGCAGAGGGTTTTTTTGCTGCCACTGAACTCTTCTGCCAAAAAACGCTAATAAAAGCCTATAGGGTTGGCTTACTAAAGGCAAATCCACTGTGCGCTACAAGTACACTGCAAGTGTACTTGGATGTGAAGTCGCTGTAGATCTGAGGGGAAGATCTGAAATAAGGGGAAGCTCTGCTGATTTCTATCATCCAATCATGTGCAAGCAAAAATGCTGTTTTTTATTTTCCTAACATGTCCCCCTCAGATCTACAGCAACTTGTAGTGCACAGTGGATTTGCCTTTAGTAAATAAACCCCTATGTTTGCATGGACACATAGGATAACATGCAGGGGAGTTTTAGAAGCCGTTAAAAAGAAATGTCTAATGCCCAAAACAGTGGCTGTAAAAACGCCCAGTGTGCATGAGGCCTTATGCACAATCCGGAGCTAAGAGACACTGCAACTGTGAGATCTTAGGGTAGCAGACAGCTCCCTGAGCTAACAGAAGTCATCCTTCGATACAAATAATACTAATAAGGGGGAATAGAAATCTTTCTAAAGAAATCCTCTATAATTAAAATAACTTGACCTCTATGGTTGTCAACATAAAGGGTATAGGGGCTTCAGCTGTGGCCTCTGACAGCACCAAAGAGCCATACATAATATTCAGTTAATGTAATGCTACAGAAAACTGTCTGAGACTTTAGCCATGCTAGACTAGATAGAGACTGCATATATGGTATGGAAGTGTTTGGAGGCTATAAACACTGCAGGAGACTGTCGGAGCCTAGATCTGTGTTTAATGAGACTGCTAGAGAACACAGCCATTATCGTCTCTTTACCAGTTCATTATGGTAAACCCACTACTAACTGCTGGGGGGAAAGGGGGGTCTGCCAAGGGCTGTATGTGCCCCCCAAACCCCAGGTTGGGCAACAGGGTCTTACAAATATGTAGTTGTGACTGGTTCCCTTTAAACAAGGGCTTCATTAAAAATTGTTTGTATTTAGAACGGTTACACCACATAATTCAATTATACATTTTGGAACAATAACCTTTTAAAAAAAAAAAACTTTTTTTATGGTGCCCTAATACCTCTGGCAAGAAATCTGGAAATTTGAGACTTTGTTCCTGTGTGTGGCGACTTCCTCTCCTCCTCTTCCTGTCTCAACTCACCAGGGCTGAATCTGGGGGAAAATCGCAGCTTTCATTCTACACTGGTTCTTGTTTTTCTACATGTAAACTTTGCTGTCAGTCTGTATGATTTTGTCTGTCAGGTACTGGGAAAAGGAAGCACAAGTGTTAATTGGCTGTATTTAGTGATTCCAGTAGCTACTGCTCATTTTAACACAATGTCCTGCTTTTTAAAGAGGCTGGGAGTTCACACGTTTCAGATCGTCTGGACCCATTCGGATGCATTTGTGGCGCATTTCTGCTGTTTTCAGGTGGATAAAAAGATTTCCGCTCTGTTTCCCTCCCCCTCACCACCTGTCATTTTGGAAGCCTGCCTGCCACCCCTCCCTTGCGTCTGGCATGAGAACAGAGAGGGAATGAGCTCTGACACTTTACAGTTAGCAGGCAGCACAAGGCGTTTAAAGTGGCTAAGAAGGGACCTACCTGTGGTTTTCCAGAGTCCCCTTGTCAGGATAGCGAGCCGTTACAAGTCACTGTCACAAAAATATCAAAGTTTTCATTTGTTCTCTTTCTTTACTTTGATTCTGGACCATTTTATAGTAGTAAACACAATTATAGCACCAAGATGTTGTAATCTGTATTCGTACATTTTAGTGAAAGTTCTTTCTAAGCCCCTCTTCAGCTACAGAAAAAGGGGGTAAAGATGTCAAATATGTCAATCTGATGATACAATCATTCCCTGCTGGGAAATAAATGGTTTGATTTGATAAGTAGGATGCAATACAAGTACTGTAGTACCAAGATGGAACCTGCTTTATCTTGAACATCTATGCACAGGAGTAATTGTCCTTTCACACTTCATTGCCATAGGCTATTGGATGACACTTTCATATTTGTTATTACTGAGAAATGTTTGCACATTTGGGGTCTAGTTACAGGCATGCTAAAATGTGCTCTGATTCTGTGCAATTTAGTTGATCCCTCTTGTGTTTTGATTAGTTTTAATTGTGGGATAATTGGTATCTAAGCTTATTCAACACATTATATTTCGCCTTCATCCATATTATATACAGTTTTTTCTGTCTTTTAAAGGTTACACATCACATAAAGCCTTTTTTTTTTTTTAAAGTGGAACTCCAGGCAGAAATATTTAATTAGTACTACAAAGTCAGTGTCTGCCTTTAACAAACATGGCCTTTTGAAGAGAAAGCATAGTGATAATGAAATAAAGCTTCATTAAATAAAATAATTCATTCATGAGGCTCGCAGGGATTAAACGACTGTTATATGTAAAAATATAAGGATTCCCATGCATTTGCAAATGCTTTGCATGTGAAATGCATGCTTTGATGGGAAAATTATCCTTGGGTAAAGATTGCAATAGACCGCTCTAATTTCGATGGATTCCTGCTAAATCAGCCAAAAACTCAAGAAGTGGGATGCCTTGTTGCCACTACGGGAGTGCCAGCTGTCAGATAACAATAACCGGCAGGGGAGATTCCTCCATCTACCCTATTTAGGGTGTATGGCTATCTTAACATAGAAAACGCAGCTCAAATAAGTAATTCAATAGTAAATAGACCTTTAAATAATTTACCACTGTAACCCATGTTTCGCCTGTGCAAGATCAATACCTTGCATGCATGGCAAGAGTTGAAATATTAATTGCATCCTAAACATTCTAGAATAGTGTCCTATTGTAAACTGCTTTTTTAGTCTCCAGTGCACCAAGACTAGGTCAGTGTTAAGATTAGGCTAATCTGTTAATATTCAGCTAATCCAAATGTGACCAGTCGATGGACTTTAAAACATTTACATATTCTTAACAAGCAGTAAAGGAGTTGATCTCCAGGCAAATCACTAAATACACACATGAAACTGATCTAAGGATGCTGTTTTATGAGACAAAATGTAAATCCAGTTATGAGATTCTGAGATTTGTGCCACCCATACCTGTGCCCTCTTCTTCCTTTTTGTATTTTTTACAGTATCCAGTGCCCGCTGTTTGGGAGAGCAGCAAGATGGTGGGAGGCTTAGAGACTTAACCCCTCATATGATGGACTGAACTATTAGACTATTAGGGACTTCTGTCTATAGGTCAAATCAGACCTAAGCACAAGTACTGCATATGGCTTCTTTCCTAGCAAATGCACAAAAGACAGGGATTGGTGATGTGCATTTCTAAAAAGCTGTGATCAGCTATCTTTCTTTAGGTCTCTCTTCCAGACGCTATGCCCGCATTTTGTCTGATCTGTTTTTCTGGGAGGCAGGGATGAGCAATTTGTATCGCCCGACGCCCTGGACATGCAGTTCTGGGCGCCAGGCAGGTAGTTTTTTTCTACATTTAGCCCTGCTGTGAGCAAACTTCCACTCCCCTGGGGAGAGGATTTAAATTAACACTAGAATATGTTCTTAGAAATGACTCCACCATTTTGATTTGATCGATGTGTGGAGGGAATTCAACCCATCCAAGGTGGATTTCTTTTAATATTGTACACTCTACTTACTGGATTGACCACATCTTCACTTCCTCTTGTAACTTACTTATATTTATTTCCTCCAGAATCTTAGAGCAGCTTTGGTCCCACCACTTAGTAATGCTTGTGACAACACAATGACCTCACAATGCACTATGTGCTTGTTTCCACAATTCACAAGTCTAGCAGGTCCTGTTCATGGCAGTTGAATGAGTCCCTACTTCGCAATCCCACTATTTATTTTGATGTTAAGTTGCATCTAAAGGAGTTATTTGCTGTTAATAACCCAGCACAGACTTCCCCACAGACTATTTGGGAAGCCCATAAAGCCTTAGTCAGAGGTATCCTCATCCAAAAAAAACAACGCTACTCAATGAACCTAAAGAGAATCCCCACCCTTAGCAGTGGAGCAAAATCGAATCGATCGGCACAGAGTTCAATTTCTGCCTTACGACTAAGGCAGAAAAACATCTTGAATAGACTAATGCCAGATGTTATCACTAAACTAATCTTCCTGAGAAACTGTTAGCCCCGAAATTGACTCCTAGACTGAAAATGACAGCGCTCCCTAAATATGACGAAGGCTGACAGTGCACTTAGTCAGAATCCTTTGGTGGTCCTTAAGGAACCGCCAGACCTTTATACAAGGATACGCACCCTGCGATCCAGCAGGATTTTGAGGACTTTGTGGGCCACTTGCCTCTGCCATCCTTATCAGTTTCTCATTGGGAAGTTTTGGAAAGAGAGATCACCCAGGCAGTAATCCTCCAGGCTCTCAGGCGATCTAAGTTGGCAAAGGCCCCTGGGCAGGACGACTTCACAGTTCTGTATTATAAAAAATGTATGGTGATGTACTCCCTCATTTGGCAAATTGTTTTAATTGTGTTTGAGAGGATGGTCCCATGGATGTAGACTCCAATAGAGATTTTATTTGTCTTTTACAAAAACCCAATATGGGCCCCAGTGACATGGTTAACTATAGGCCGATCTCTTTGATAAACACCAACCTGAAACTACTGGCAAAAATGTATGCCATAAGGTTAAACAGCTTTATTGTAGTATTACATCCATGTAGACTAGGTCAGATATTTACTGAAAACACAGGTGTCTGACCAGATCAGCAGAGCAATTGATTCCTGACCAAATCAGCAGAGCAATTGATTTAATTTCAATATTCCACTCTTTCTGGGATGGAGGTAGTTCATGGAAAGGGATGGGTCTACCTTTTCAGGATTCTCTCCAGTTCTATTTCTTACTCCAGCCCTTATATAGAAATCTCTCATCCCAATTGCAGGTGAGAGGCTATGTGACTGATCCTGTTGCCATCATATCCAGCACTTGACAGGGCTGTGCCCTCTCCCTGTTACTATTTATCATTACAATAGAGACCCTGGATATAATCATTTGGACATACCCTGACATTCTCCGTGTGGAGAGTAGCAGCATAAAAGTGCACTGTTCGCTGGTGATTTGCTCCTTTTCCTCACCTTTCCACATACCTACAAACATATCTCAAGCCTAGAGGAAAATCGGAAGCTCTTAACATCAATTTGGGTGGGGATACTCTTCAGAGTTCGAAACAACAATATGGATTTGTTTAGCAGCCAAGCTCTTTACCATACTTAAATTAGCTTCCAGTATAGCATTGCTTTATAAAGCTAATTACCCACATTTTATTTGCACAGCAGTTACAGGAAGTGGAGATTTGGTCTGCCTTAGCTCATCTATCTTGGATGGGTAAGACTGTATCAATTAAGATGGTATTACTACCCAAAATCCTATACTACTTTCACACTCTGCCGTTTGCCGTTCCAGCCACTGACCTTCATATTTTTTCAAAGTTGGCTTCTGAGTTTTAATTGGGCCCCTAGGGGGCACAGTTTCTCGCCCCATACGTTCTACACAATGCAAGACTTAAGTGGGTTCAGAGTTCTGAACCTTAAGAAATAGTTCAGGGCCACTCAGCCTATCCAGTTGTCTCAACTACGGTATACTCCAAATCTTATTGACCAGATTGGATAGTTCTGAAGGCTCAAGCCTGTGCCCCTTTGCCCATCAATCTCCTGATGTGTGTTCCATCTAAAAACCTGCAGGCAAGGCCTGGCCGCATGGGCATGTGAGAGGAAACCGCTCACGGAGCTCCGCTGATCCGGAGTCTATCACCCTGCCCCGGCCGGCTACCGTGACCAGACCACTGGATCCTGATTGCTGCGATCCCCTGGATCACATAGACACCCTGCATGTCCCGATCGGGCGCCGCAATGACCCGCGGGAGCAAGTTGAAAGACGGCAGTGTCTCTGTCCCTGACGGCAAAGAAGGCGCCGGCTCAGGGACTCCTCAGCATGCATCCCGCGGCCCTGAAAAGCCTAGGGACACAAGCACCAAACCCAAATCGTCTCGCCCTGGAGGAAAAGACAACGCTGGGGACATTCTTCTTTACACCAAGAAGCTCTGCGAGATCCAGGGTGCCAGCGCTGCAGCATCTGAACCCTTAGAAGATATGCAGGTACCCGGGGACAACACACAGGGCTTGGGGGACATGGGGATTCCTGTGCTGCCTGAATTAGTTGATAAGTCAGCAGGGGACCATGATAGAGGAGGATCAGCCTACCCTGGGACAAATACTTCAAGCAGTGCCCAAATGCACCGCATCAGTGAACACTGTAAAGAACAGGCTGGGGGGTCTCACAGAGGAGGTCACCCTTTTGTGCCAAGACCTACAAAAAATACGGGAACGTACCACAGCCACAGAAAGTCGCATCTGCGACTTGGAGGACCAGGTGCCCGCCCTGATCACAGAATCCAGGGAGACTGCAAGGCAAGTTCAGGCTAACAAGGGCAAGGCGGATGACATCGAGAACCGCCTGAGAAGGAATAATGTACGCATACTGGGGCTCCCAGAAAAGGTGGAGGGCAGGGACACCACGGACTTCGTTGAAAACTGTCTCGGCGAGGTCTTTGGGCGTGAGTCCTCCCCCCCTATTTGCGGTGGAGCGAGCGCACCGGGTCCCTACTAGAGCGCTACCTGGCAATGCCCCCAGGCCTATGCTCGCCAAAATCCTACACTACAGGGACAGGGAGAAGGTGCTCCGCCTTGCCCGTGAAAAGGCTGACATCAGATTTAATGGAGCCAGAGTGTCCTCTTACACGGACTTTTCGGCGGAAGTTCAAAAACAAAGCGGAAGGTAGAGTGCATTTCTTCGACACAGCTGCGGATGCAGCGAATTGGCTGGATGTCCATGAGCTATCTCTACATTGCAGGGGACGTGACGACCCCGGGGAGTGAATGGGATTACCAGAATGACCGCATTTTCCTGATGTTGTTTTTTCTTCATTATGAGCGTGCTCAGGCGCGTTGTTTGATATTGACGTTTACAGTGTTTCGTCTGGAAAGTAAAGCTCCGACAATAGCAAGCAACGTCGAGATTTGATGGGCTTCATTGTAGCTCTGACTTGGAGCCTACTTCTGAGTTTGCACAGTTGTGCATTGCTGACAGGTGGATCTCTACTGGACTGTTCTGCTGTTGCAGAGTTTGTCTGGAATGGTTCGCCTGTCTTCGGACGGTTCTTTGTCGAGGCGTCGTTGCTTCCAGGGACTGCCTCGCTGCTCCACCTCTACAGTTAGCACCCTTCAGTGAATACTTGTGTTTTCGCCCTGGTCCCCACGGATGGGGTCTTCGGGCTGCATCCGCCCATTTTTCTTATTATTTTTCATGGCGGGGATACTGGTAGTGTCCTGGAACGTTCGTGGCCTGGGATGCCCGCTTAAACAGGCTATGGTGGCGCACCAGCTGAAAAAGTATCATCCGGCCATTATAGCGTTACAGGAGACTCACTTGGTGGGGGACTCTGTGGGGTGACTCCAGTACTCATGGATGGGATGGGGCTATCACTCCACCCACTCCACATACTCCAGGGGGGTCAGTGTGCTTATTCATAGGTCTCTGGCCTTTCAGGAGTTGGGGGTGCAGGTCAACTCAGAGGGGAGGTTTGTATTTTTGCATTGCATGCTGTTCCAAGTTAAGTGTGTTCTAGCATTAGTGTATGTTCCACAATTTACGATTGACAAACAGGGCATACCTTTATTTGTTATAGGAGACTTTAACGGGATACTGGACCCTGCCAGGGATAGACACCCTCCATCCTCCTCCCAGGTTGGCGGTAGGGGCACAGCCCTCTCCCGCTTCCTGGCGGAGGTGGACTGGTCTGACGTGTGGCGACTGAAAAACCCTGACACGGTGCAGTTCTCATGCTTCTCCAAGATGCACTCTTCATTGTCTCGTATTGACCTCTGTGTGGGTAATAGGGAGGCTGTTTCTATAGTGGAGGTGATTGAATATGCCGTAGGGGGATCTCAGGTCATTCTCCATTAGTGGTCAGGTTAATGGTCCGCCCTCTGGTGGCTTTGCGCAGGGCACCATGGCACCTGAATGCCTTTTGGCTGAAGTTGTTTCCGCCGGATAATGACATTCTGACCGCAATTGCCAATTTCTTTGGGGAGAATGGCCGCTTTGGGGATGTGCTCACGAGGTGGGATGCATTTAAGTGTTTTCTCCGGGGGGTTCTAATAGCCAATGTTAGAAGGGTCCAGACAAAATCTAAACAATTTGAAGAACAACTGTCCCAATGTGCACAGAGGTTGGAGAGGGATTACTTGGATAACCCCACTGATGATACGAGGGCGGCATGGCTATCGGCACAATCAGTGTGGGTCGGGTAAGTTCGATCTAAGGCGGACAAATAAACGGTTCTTTGCAAGAATGTCCTTTTACGTAGAGGGGGAGCGGACGGGCCGCCTACTGTCGCGATTGGTGGGGGCAAGCCCCTCATTTCCTCCCATTGGGGCTCTCCGGTTGCCTGATAGTGCCCTGGTCAATACGCAGGAACGGGTTATGGCTGAACTGGTGAGATTTTACGAAGATCTGTACTCCTCACGGGCTAGCTACAGCCCCCGAGAACTGCAGGAATATTTGAATACCACCCCTCTCCCGAAGCTGACGGAAGAACAGCAGGACCAGCTTGAGGCCCCGATTACTGAAGAGGAGTTACATTGGATATAGAAGCACTATATTCAAGCATCCCCCATGACCGAGGTATTGAAGTTACTACAACATTTCTTAGGGAACAAACCCACAAACAATGGCCTTTGGCGGAATTTACCCTGCAACTACTGGGGCACATTCTAAGATCCAATATATTTACATTCGCTGACACCACATTCCTCCAGGTACAGGGGGTGGCGATGGGGACTTCTTGTGCCCCATCGTACGCCAACCTGTACCTGGGGGGATGGGAAAGGGAACTATTCGCCGACGATGGTGCCTCAATATATCTGCGCCACCTAGTTTTGTGGCGCAGATATATTGATGATGTCATCGCCGTATGGACAGGTTCAAGGGCAGAACTCTCGGAGTTTATTGAGTATATTTCAGTTAACACCTTCAATCTAAAGTTCACTTATCATGCCGACCCCATCCAAGTACCATTCCTGGATACAATGGTCTTCTTGAACCCTGATGGAAGTTTACATACTTCCCTATACCGTAAGAATACGGCAGGGAACACGATTTTACATTTTTCAAGTGCCCACCCACGTTCCCTTGTCTCAAGCATCCCCTATTCCCAGTATCTTAGGATACGACGGAACTGCACTCTAGATGCAGATTACGTCAGGGAAGCTAAAGCTCTACAATCAAGACTGCTTAAACGAGGATATACCAAAAAAATCCTTAAAAAAGCTTACAACAGAACTAACAATCAACAAAGGGAAGGCTTGATTTTTGGACCCCGTAAACGTACAACTACAAACACCACTAAAATGATCACCAGATACAACAAACATCACCAAAGTCTGAGAGGAGTTCTTGCCAAAAATTGGCACTTTCTCACAGACGATGCTATCATTTCAAAATATGTCAAACCCTCTCCCGAAGTAGTGTACCGGAAAGCAGGATCTCTACGAGATAAACTGGTGCATAGTCACTACACAGGTCCATCCAAGGTTGAGGTTGGGGCAATGGGTGGTTTTGGCACTTACCGTTGTGGCAAATGCAATGAGTGCCCATGGGTAAGAGAGGGTCATTTGTTACCTCTCCCCCGTGGTGGCACACTCAGGCCTAGGTTCTACGCCACGTGTCTTACGGAGGGGGTTGTGTATTTGGCCACATGTGTGTGTGGGGCCTTTTATGTCGGCAAGACTAAAAGGCCCTTTGCTCGACGCATACATGATCACCTTTATTACATCGACACAGGCCTCATGTACACCCCCATCTGTAAGCACGTGGGCGTACAACACAGGTTTGATCCTTACACCATACAATTTTCGGTGTTAGAAGTAACCAGACCCAACCCACGGGGTGGTAATCTGGACAATAATACACTTAAAAATGAGGCTAAATGGATACATAGGCTTCAGGCCACAAAATTTCCTGGCCTTAATACTGCAATTTCATATAAACCGTTTTTGGAGTAGCATAATAATGGCATATGACTTATTTTTGATCACATTGAAGTTCCTTTTCTTCTTATGTCCTAATTCTCTCTCCACTTCCCCCTCTCCTTTTTTTTTTTTGGCTCAATAAACTGTTATTGTTACTCCATTGCAGACTTGCATTGGAAATATATGTAATACTATATGTGCCTTCTGTAAACCACAGACGCAGTCCTGGTTTTGGGGACTTGGCCGGTGGTGTCATATATGTTTATACATATTGTATATGTATATGTATTGAATAAAATTGTTTTTACATGCACCTCAGGGGTCACGTATCTCCGGGGGTTCATTGCTGCATGATGTGTCTTTTAGCCTTGGCTGATGCTCGGGCGCAAACCGGGAGTATATGGGAGGCTTTGGGCGACCTGGTGCGCCTCTGCCTCCCTGAGGCTCCCGCATCCGCCACTTCTTAGGCGGATGTTTTGATCGGTCGGTGAACATCTCATGCTTTGGCATGGCGTGTCCCCGCCCGATCACTAGATGGCGCCCGCACCGGATGTGACATATAGAGGCCGGTCATGGCCGCGTCACTTCCGGTGGGACCGGACTACTTAATGACCGACGCTGGCGCAGCGGAAGTAGGTCACAACTACTGGACGCTGCAGCGTGGTGAACACACAGACAGGCTTCTCTGCCTGAGGTAAGTATTTTCAGATACGCACTTGCTTGCTACTCTGGGCCTTCTATATCTTATTATACCTGCTTCACTCATTATTGTCCTTACTCTTGTTCTCACAATGGTTAACACTATCTTTTGTCTTTCTCACTTGTCATGATCAATTCGTTTATCATTGAGTTCCGGTGGTTCATATTCCTACACTGATTCACTTCATGGGTATGTCCTTTTCTCTATAGGACTCGGCACTATACATCTTCTTTCTTTCGGTGCTCTTATTCACTCATTAATTTATTCCCTCATTTGGTGCTTTCTGACCCCTTTCTTTCTTAGCTTCAATTCACGTCACCCTATTTTTTTCTATATTTTTTTCTTTTCTTTTTATAGGGCACAGGTTATATATTATGGCCAAACAGTCTCCCCTGGTTAAACACCCACCCATTTTTCTTGGGTTTCACATGGCTTTTTCACCCCCTCACCTCTTCTAATTATTGTTTATACTACCCAGATTTAGCAGCATTCCTCCATGTTCTCTTTTTAGAGGCTGGGACGTTTTCTTTGTCAAATACCTGGATCAGTTATATCTGCTCAATTACTTTCGGTCTTGGTCCGATCCAGTATTGGCTTGGCTTCCCATGACATTTTTTGCTCAGTGCCCCCCGAAGATCCCAAGGATGGCTTAGCACCTCCTGGGTATACATGACCTATGGTGCAACACAGTTGAATGTTTACTTCCAACTTCTGTATGTTGGTAAGTGTTAAGCACTTTAATACGTACATACGTTGAACTTAAACTGAAATTAATCTGTTTATATGTATGTTATGGTCGCAAACTAATATCTCCTCCTTTTTTTTCTGTTAATGCATAGAATTGTGTTAAGAGGTGAAACATCATGTGGTCCCTGAAGAAGCTAGTTATCTGGCGAAACATGTAGGACCCCACTGTTTACACATTCCTCTTCTGTTCACGAGATATTATCTCCTCAATGTATTATGTATGCATTCAACTCTACAATGTACATGTTTGCACCTATTTTATTTTATTCCTAATTCAATAAATATGTTTTTATACAATTGAGTCTTATCTGTCTGTGCCAACCCCATTCACCTTAAAAGTCCCAAATTGGGTGTCTCACGAACTGCCAGTCAGTTCAGTGAACAAGCCCCTTTTTCTTTTTGGTTTCAATATATGAGGGATGTGGTGATAATGGTTGGCCATGGTACCCCGCTGCACATCATCTAAAACTTTTTGTATACTGAAGAGGAGTTGTTGGAAACGGTGGCCCTCTTTCCGGGATCTAAAGCTGGATACACACTATCCAACTTTTGTGGTTAGATTTCCTTCAGATTTACCTTTTCTATGTAGTGCAAGGGCCTGCCAGATTGCATACAAATTGAAAGTGTTTAGGTTTGACCTCATATTATATGGTTTTGGTAAGTCTAAAGGAAAAAGTCTTCAGAAAATCTTTTAGTGTGTATGACCCATAAGGCTCCTGGGGATGAGGGTCTCCCTGTTGAGATTTACCAGCACTTCTCTGGGTTGCTCCTGCCTAAGTTGCTTGAGGTGTTTCAGAAGACTAGGGAAGTGGGGGCGTTGCCGGAATCCATGTCTCGGGCTAGTATTGTATTACTGCTCAAACCAGACAAGCCTCCTGCGGACCCGGGATGCCGTATAGACCCATCTCCCTACTCCAGGTGGATGTTAAGCTACTGGCTAAGGTATTAGCGCGCAGGGTAAACAAGGTTATAACTCATATTATTCATGAGGATCAGGCGGGATTTATGCCCAATAGATCTACGGCCCTTAACCTACATCGTCTATTTGTTGCAATCCAAACACCGGCGGATAATATGGGAGAGAGGGCACTGCTGTCACTGGATGCCAACAAGGCATTTGACAGTTTTGAATGGGGCTATCTCTGGGCGATAATGGAATTCTTCGGCTTTGGGCCCCATTTTCATGTCCTGGGTGAAGCTACTGTACCACCGACCGAAGGCTTCCATACGGGAGGGCGGCAGGATTTCTAACTGTTTTAATCTGGGTAGGGGAACGAGACAGGGGTGCCCACTCTCCCCTCTCCTGTTTGCTACAGCCATTGAACCCCTTGCGGCATGCATCAGAGCTCAGCAGTCTATTGTGGGCTTTCAGTATGGCCCCCTTCAGGACAAAGTCCTGCTTTACGCGGATGACATGCTCCTGACGTTAGGTGACACAGACAATTCCCTGAGAGAAGTTATGACCGTCAATCCCCTGAGAGAAGTTATGACCGTCATTACTGAGTTTGGTCGTTTCTCCGTACTCGCTATCAACTGGTCCCTCTCTGGGGTCTCTTTGTCCAGTCCCCGTGGTCCATAAGTTTAAGTATCTGGGGGTAGTGTTCTCTGCAGACCCGACCCAGTATAGCCTACTTAACATAAGTCCCCTCCTAACCAGATTTCACGATAAAATTAGAACTTGGAATAAACTTTGTCTCTCGCTTGCGGGTAGGGTGAATCTTATTAAGATGGTACTGATGCCGCAATTGTTATACTTCCTCCATAACTCCCCTATTGTCATTCCACTGAAAACTCTTCGCATCGTTAATACCCTATTCAGAACCCTTATGTGGAAAGGAAAGGCGGCTAGAGTGCGCCTGGAACAGCTGCAGAAACCTCGCGATGGGGGGGGGGCTTGCTCTCCCTAACCCGTGGTTGTACTACTTGGCCTCTCAGCTGCGCTGCGTTAACAGTCATGCAGTGGTTTACTGGCGCGGAAGGGGTGCCGGAGGGATTGGAGGCGCAACTTTTTGCAAAGTCAAACAAACGTTTCCCAACGTATAGATTGCTTCAAAAGGTATGGGACAAAACCAAACTTATTCAACAGGCCTCCGGTTACACTAGGTTCAGTCCGATTTGGTGTAACCAGACGTACCCCAAACTGTGCAAATTGAACCAGGCGGGCAGGTGGCGGGCGCATGGGGTGACTCATCTTACGCATATATTGCGGGGTGGGTCCTTTTGCCCTTTGAACAGCTCAAGGAACGTTTTTTGATTCCGGACAGCATGCGGTTCTACTATTTCCAGCTGCAACACACAGTACGGGCACAGGCAGCACTGGGACAACTCTTCTTGTTCCCGACTCGTCTTCTTTCTTATGCAGCAATTTACGGACACCAAAGGCTTCATATCCAGCTGCTATACCTCTCTACTAGGCACGTTTTTGGAAAAATACCCTGGTAAGGCTTGTGACCACTGGAGCATTGATGTGGGGGAGATCCCAGAAGAGCAGTGGGAGGAGGCCTTGGAGGCGGTACGTAGCTGTTCCCTCAATGTATCTCATCAGGTCTCGCAGCTTTACATCTTACTTAGAGTGCATTACACTCCCCTGAAATTCCATGCCATGGGTCTTCGTGCTGATAACCTTTGTGGACGATGCCGGAGGGGGACAGGGGATCCGATTCATTTGTTGTGGAGATGTCCAAAGCTGCATAGATATTGGTCCACTGTGTTATCTGCCATTACTAGAGCCCTGGGAGTGGACATACCTAGGGACCCTCGCCACTGCATTTTGGGGGTCCTAGATCAGATAGTGGAGGATACGTTTTTGAGGGAGGCCGCCTCTTGGGCTCTCTTCCAGGCTTGATTACTTATCCTGAGACATTGGATAGCACCGGAGCCCCCTACTTACGGGATATGGTTGGAACAGATGGGTACCACTCTCCGTATGGAGAAAGTTATTGATCAGCACAGGGGGTCGCCACAGAAGTTTTCCAAGATATGGGGCATGTGGCTGAACTGTCCGGGGCATGGCTTCTAATGACCTCATTATGGACCGTTTGCTAACGTAACTTTCAATGGAACATTCGTGCTTGTCTCCTGCTTGGGGGGCTGGGATGGGGGCGGGCCATCTTCATTGTTATAGTGTTTTGTGGTTTCTATGCCTTGAACTGTTAAATTATATATTACTGCCGGGAAAATGGGGCATGTTGTGGGTTACCTAATGGTTCCATACGGTTGACGTTTTCTGAAAGTATTTTTGTTGTAATGGTGTGAATTTTTCTCAATAAAGCTTTTCTTGATTTAAAAAAAAAAAAAACCTGCAGGCAGTTCTAAGTCCTGCACTGTCATACTTTTTGTAATTATGAGATTTGTCATGCAAACTGGCCACAATCGAATATCCTCACATGCCTGTTATGCCAATCTTTAACAACCCAACATTTCCCCCTGGCCTCAGTTCCCATGAAATTCAATGGTGAATGAATTAAGGCCTTTATAGCATAGGACACTTTCTTAACTATTGGGGTATTTATCCAGCTTCTCATTTGACTCAGCAGTTCAGGATGCCAGGCTCTGAGTCTAATGTCCCGTACACACTACTAGATTTTTTTTCTTTCAATCCAGCGGGTAAATGAAAAAAAAAAAAAAACAGACAGCTCAGGTCGTAGCCACTGTACAATCCAATGTTAGCACAGCCATTGGCTGAGAGTGTTGATCGGAAGCCAGTCAGCAGACCTTTTTCAGCCATAACCCTTCGACTGAAGCTGGCTTCTTGCGGACCAGCTGCCGTACACACAGGCTGAATGTCGGCAATGCCTCCCGATATTCAGCCCATGTGTACCAGGCTTTACTGTTTACAATAAATCTTACACTATCTCTGTTCACAGCAATGTCTTACAAACAATATCATGACACAGACAGTCTTTAAAAGCAGGTACTACCAGGGTCAGGCATAGATGTGCGAAATCTCAGAGCTATGTAGGCAACTGTTAACTCCACTGGCAAACTACCCCACATGATTACATGGGAAAAGCATGTGGGAATGGAGATAGATGAGGAGGATTGAAGGGCCTGGTCAGTTAGAACTTTTGAGGGTATCATAAATTTCTCCCTTATAGAAGCAGGCTACAAGAGGTACCTTCTCGATGGTACCTGAGAACAGGCAGGTGGAAACCATGTAACATACGTGGTGATCGTGCAATAAAGTGAAGCGTTTCTGGATAGGAGTTCACGCACTGATACACTCTGTGACCATGATAAAGATAATCAAAAACCCTAGGTTTGCTATACTTACTGAACTCTTTGATGGGATAACCAGACACACTCAGACCTTGATATACTTTGTTCTTGGCAGCTAAAATCACGACCCCCCTAGAAGAGTACTGTCGTAGATGTGACGGTAATGAAGCGGAAATTGAGGTGGATAATGACTATTGAAAAGATAGCATTTTGCAAGATATCTCCTCACGGTTTGAGAGGGTCTTGAAACTGTGGATGCAATGCTTAATGGCTGTCATAGTAGTAGTGGGACCAGGCTCTCATGCGCACTGTTGCTTTCTCTTTTTCTTTTCCTGTTTTCCCATAAATTATGCTTTGACTGCCTAAAGGGTAACTCCACTTTTGCGAGGAAAAAAAATTGCAAATAAAGAAAATATAATAAAGCATATACAATTGCAACACAACTCCTATTGTATTTGAATTTTATTAACTACTTTCTGCCTGCACTGTAGCAATCTTTCGGTGCAGGGAGGGCATCAATTGATGCACTCTGTGATCATCGAGTCCTCTGGACTCGGCTAAACACAGAACAGGGTAAAGGGCCAATCACAGCGGCCCTTTACCAATTGATCAGCTGTCAGCCAATAATAGCTGATCACGAAAGTAAACAGCCAGTTATCGCCTTTTTTTTCTCCCCTCGATCAGCGTGAGAAGAAAATAAGAAAGCCAGTAACCAGCTTCTGTTACAGGGACATCGGTCCCAATCTGTGCCCATCAGTGATGCTAATCAGTGCCAACCAGTGCCACCTATCAGTGCCTCGTCATCGGTGTCACCTATCAGTGCCTCCTCATCAGTGCCCACCAGTGCTACCTCATCACTGCCAATCAGTGCAGATTCGTCAGTGCCCATCATTGCAGCCTATTAGTGCCCATCAGCGCACATGAGTGAAGGAGAACAATTACCTGTTTGAAAAATTTTATAACAAACTATGAAAAAATTTTTGTTTTTTTTTTTTCAAAATTTTCAGTTGTTTCTTTAGCAAAAATAAAAACCCACTGGTGATTAAATATCACCAAAAGAAAGCTCTATTTGCCTGAAAAAAAATGATAAACATTTTGTTTGGGTACATTGTTGCATGACCGCGCAATTGTCATTCAAAGTGCGACAGCGCTAAAGGCGGAAAATTGGCCTAGGCAGGAAGTAAGTGACCAATAAGCAAGTGGTGAAAAATAACCCTTTCTTTACAGTCGGCAGCCACTGTAATTTGTGAAAATGCAGTGCAATATGGCTACCTAGAGGTGTTCTACTGAATGTCCCCCCAGGAACATATTTTCCTGCTTGTGTGATTGGCTCACCGATTTTCTCAGAAGTCTGCACTAAGTTATAAGTCAGACTTTTGCCATCCCCTGCAACAAAATTATCATTTTTGATGATATACTCCTAATAGGAACAAGTCTAAAAAATGCAGGCCATGCAGCTTTTCTCATTAGTACCCTGCAGCTGATTGATATTTATGAAACCACTCCCATTAGATTCACTTTCGAATATGGACACAGAGAAACACACAGGGATTTCTTCAGAATAACAAAAGGTAGGAATCTGCAACAAAGTTTGTTAAAATCCCTGCAATTTACAGAGATCACCCAGAGGGGAATGTTTTTTCTGAACAAAAGTGGAGTTATGCTTTAACAATGGATATAGGTCTTCTTGTACGAAGATGGTCATTTCTAACATAGTTCTGTGTTTTGCACCTGGCGGGCACCTTATATTTGCTCCATGGGGTTTGTTCCCACATGGTAGAGACTGTCAGACTGTCTTTTACCCCTTAAATTGCATTGATGGTATTTTTGATGTATGTTTTGACCTGCTTCCATATGCAAACTTCTATGTTGCTTGTCAATAATGTATTTTAAATATGCTACTCAAATGTTTCTTCTGTCTGTACTGCAGTTACGCAATTGATTTTGCACTTGAATAATATTCACAGTACTGTTCTAATGTTTTGGAACTTTAAGGCTCCATGCACACGGGGCGTTTTTAACGCCGCTGTAAGTAGCGTCAGGCGTTTTCTTTTTGCAGCCTAAAAACGCACCTCCATGTTATTCTATGGCCTCATGCACACACAGACGTTTTTGAGCTGTAAGTGGCCTAGGCGTTTTTAAGCTGCAACAAGAACCCACGATCTGTGCGTTCTGAGGACCAGGGTTAGAGGGGAGGAGGTCCGGTATCTGGGGGGCCCCCCTTGTTAAAGGGGGCTTCCAGATTCCGATGAGCCCCCTGCCCACAGACCCCCACAATCACCGGCCAGGGTTGTGGGGATGAGGCCCTTGTCCTCATCAACATGGGGCAAGGTGCTTTGAGGTGGGGGGTGCAGAGCCCCCCCTGCCCCAAGGCACCAACTCCCCCCCATGTTGAGGGCATGTGGCCTGGTGTGTTCCAGGGCGGGTGGGGCCGCTCGCTCGTCCCCTCCCCTTTCCTGGCCTGCCGGGCTGCATGCTCGGATAAGGGTCTGGTATGGATTTTGGGGGGGACTCCACGCTGTTTTTTTCGGCGTGGGGCTACCCTCAAATTCCATACCAGACCCGAAGGGCCTTGTTTGGAACCTGGGGGGGGGACCCCCACGCCGTTTTTTTCCCATTTTGGCGTGGAGTTCCCCCTCAAATCAATAGGCTCCCATAGGAAACCATTGATTTTGAATGGAGGCAGAAAAAAACGCTGCTAAAAGCAACGTGGCAAAACGTGCAATAACGCCAATGGAAAAAGCTACTGAAAGCACGTTTTTACAGCTGCTTTTTCCGGCGTCAGAACTAACTTTGACGCACGTTTTTTCTAACGCCCCGTGTGCATGGGGCCTAATACAAATATTGAAACAGAACATATTGTCATCTTGCAGTTCCCACGCTTTATTTAAACATATTTGCAATTGTGGATATGGCATGATGATGATGATTGGTATACCGTGGACATATGGGAAATGAAATATGTGTATAATGGGGTGGTTAGTAAAAAGGTATGATTACAAACTCCATGACCAGGGAGAAGAAAATCCTGCATCGATTTCATGACCAGGGAGAAGAAAATCCTGCATCGATCTCCTAGTATACAGTACTGTTTTCTGTGTATTTATTAAATGTGAATAACATTTAATAAATCCTAGAAGTGTGTGCTCCCCCGAGAAAGTGTCCTGTTGATTTTGGGTCACTCCAGGCAGAGAGAACAAAAGCCTAAACATGTCACTTTTAATTTCAACCGGGGGTAATCCAACTACTTGCCGTCAACATATTTGATTGCCTTTAGAGATTTAATTAATTAACTCTCTGTAGACATCTCTTCTTATAATGCCGATAGGAAACATTTTGGCTTCTAAGGTATCCCAGTGAGGATTCTAAAATCTTTTTGAAACCTTTTTATTTTTTAAAATAACAGTCCACATTTGACTATTGTACTTTAAGATTCTAACATTATTGACCACAAATAAACGGCTGTTGGCAGTTATTGTCAGCATTATCAAGCAAGGGGAAACTTTCCATCTGTGGTCCCGAACCAAAAGACAAGAGGATACATTTCTTAACAGATGGCAGTGCACAATAGCACTAAGTCGATCCTCACGAGACTCGCAGTCAGTCACTAGATATTTTCAGCAACATCTTGAAATAAATTGTCCCTTAAGATTTGCAAGTCTTTAAGAGAAAAAGTATCACTAGAAATTGACAAATTTCAAAACATGGCATGCTTAAACACATTCGATTTTAGATGTAGCATAAGATAAATCTGACAGGGCAAATAAAGAAATGTGCAGACTGCAGCTGTATAGAAAGCATGCCAGGTCTTTGTCTGTGAAAGCTATTTTCTAAGCTAAGCTTTTGACGTTGCTGATGGCTTCACGGATATGATAACTTAATAGTACAGGCCATGGTTGGCTTTAATACCAATTTGCTTTTCTGTAGTAGAAGGTTGAGTTTGCTACATTTGCATACCTATTTTAATAGAAAAGGATAATGTATTATCAGTGAGCACAGTTTTAAGATCTTATTCTAGGGCTTACCTTAAAGTAACGTTTGAAATGATTTTCACATACTTGGAACCTTCCTCTTCCTTTTCTTTCTTTTTTTTTATGTAAATATTTTTAGGTTAGCTACTAGAGGCCAGATAGATGAGTTACTGCAAGTACCCTGTCTAACAACTGTTGAGATAAGATATCTGCTGCATTGGGAGTGCATTCTTTTCAAGGTGTTAGTCTGCTGAACTACTGTTCTGAACTGCCCCCATGTATATAGATAATTATAAACTACACATAAAAACACTGTTGTAAAAAGACGTATATGTGTATGCAAACCCTGACAATAAACCTCCTATTTGCTTATATCATTTTGATAAATGCAAAAAAATACCTGTTTGTCTTGCTAGAAATAACTTATTCTATTTATCTGGGGTTCTTCTCTTTTTCATTGTTCTCAGCTATCTTTGAAGACTGCAGAACACCTCTCTTCTACTTATGGAGATGAGGAGGGAGGCAGGTGTTCTGCAGTCCTGCTTTAAGGTGACAATGTTGCTCCACCATAGAAACAGTATGGTGATTTAGTGTTGTCACCCTAGGGCAGGAAATATGTTACTGGCAGGATCACCAGGTAAAAATATAGTGGGAAAAAAAGCCTATAGAAAAAGGAAAATGATGTAGACGCCACATCTAAGGGTTGTTAAGCTGCAATATATAAACTTTTTGACTGCAATATATAAACTTTTTGACTTTAGATATGCAACAATATATAGAACAATAAAATTATATACATATAATAAGGAGCTACACCTTTCCTTTAGGCTGGGTTCACACTGGGGCGGCTTTATAGTCGCCCGACTCTGAAGCCGCCCCGTGCAGCACGACTTCAGTGGGGCTTGCAAATGACTTCTCTAATAGAAGTCAATGCAAGTCGCCTTCAAAGTAGTGCAGGAAACTTTTTCTAAGTCAAAGCGACTTGAGTTGCTCCCATTAGAACAGTTCAATTCCAATGAATGGAGGGTGACCTGTCAGGCAGCTAAGTCGCCTGACAAGTTGCCCCAATGTGAACCAGGACTTATAGTTTGTTTTTTTAATTAGTTTTTTTGTTTTTATTTTATGTTTTACACATCCAGACCTCAACGTTTCATTGTTTCTCTGGAGGTTTGGGAGCATTGAGCATTTGATGCTATTCTGAGTATAAAAGGGTAAGTATAAGGATGGAAATATGGGAGCTACCATTCATGAGTTTTAAAGGTATAATGTTCCAAGGCTGTTGCCCTGATTCAGTCTTAGCTGCCTAGTGTATTGCTGACCTGTAAAGCATGCAAGATGAGATTCACAATTTTCAGCTTTCCCTGGCTGCCTAGTTTTATAGTCATGCTAAAAAAAATGACAAATGTCCATTGAGTTTAACCAAAATACAAAAATAATCAAAATAAAACTTGCAACCTCAGAACCTTGAACCTGCAGTTTATATAGAGACGTGTGGTCCAATTTGTCCAGGTAGGAAAAAAAAAAGTTCTTCCTGATCACCCAAGTCAATCAGTTGCTTCCTCGATCAAGAATCAATTTCTTTGGACTCAGCCTAGTCCAGGGAGCTACGGAGCAACGGCAGCCATCTTTTGGTGTCCCAGCAGACAATTCCTGGTGCCAGGACAAGGCACCTTCTTTGGAAGTGCATATATGTTTTTACTTAGTTTTAATAAAATACAGAGTTACACTATGATGCTCTCCTTGGCCTCTCTCCTTCTCTGAGTTACAGTGCCTTGCAAAAGTATTCGGCCCCCTTGAACTTTGCGACCTTTTGCCACATTTCAGGCTTCAAACATAAAGATATAAAACTGTAATTTTTTGTGAAGAATCAACAAGTGGGACACAATCATGAAGTGGAACGAAATTTATTGGATATTTCAAACTTTTTTAACAAATAAAAAACTGCAAAATTATTCAGCCCCCTTAAGTTAATACTTTGTAGCGCCACCTTTGCTGCGATTACAGCTGTAAGTCACTTGGGGTATGTCTCAGTATCAGTTTTGCACATCGAGAGACTGAAATTTTTGCCCATTCCTCCTTGCAAAACAGCTCGAGCTCAGTGAGGTTGGATGGAGAGCGTTTGTGAACAGCAGTTTTCAGTTCTTTCCACAGATTCTCGATTGGATTCAGGTCTGGACTTTGACTTGGCCATTCTAACACCTGGATATGTTTATTTGTGAACCATTCCATTGTAGATTTTTCTTTATGTTTTGGATCATTGTCTTGTTGGAAGACAAATCTCCGTCCCAGTCTCAGGTCTTTTGCAGACTCCATCAGGTTTTCTTCCAGAATGGTCCTGTATTTGGCTCCATCCATCTTCCCATCAATTTTAACCATCTTCCCGGTCCCTGCTGAAGAAAAGCAGGCCCAAACCATGATGTTGCCACCACCATGTTTGACAGTGGGGATGGTGTGTTCAGGGTGATGAGCTGTGTTGCTTTTACGCCAAACATAACGTTTTGCATTGTTGCCAAAAAGTTGGATTTTGGTTTCATCTGACCAGAGCACCTTCTTCCACATGTTTGGTGTGTCTTCCAGGTGGCTTGTGGCAAACTTTAAACGACACTTTTTATGGATATCTTTAAGAAATGGCTTTTTTCTTGCCACTCTTCCATAAAAGCCAGATTTGTGCAGTATACGACTGATTGTTGTCTTATGGACCGAGTCTCCCACCTCAGCTGTAGATCTCTGCAGTTCATCCAGAGTGATCATGGGCCTCTTGGCTGCATCTCTGATCAGTCTTCTCCTTGTATGAGCTAAAAGTTTAGAGGGACGGCCAGGTCTTCATAGATTTGCAGTGGTCTGATACTGCTTCCATTTCAATATTATCGCTTGCACAGTGCTCCTTGGGATGTTTAAAGCTTGGGAAATCTTTTTGTATCCAAATCCGGCTTTAAACTTCTCCACAACAGTATCTTGGACCTGCTTGGTGTGTTCCTTATTCTTCATGATGCTCTCTGCGCTTTAAATGGACCTCTGAGACTATCACAGTGCAGGTGCATTTATACGGAGACTTGATTACACACAGGTGGATTCTATTTATCATCATTAGTCATTTAGGTCAACATTGGATCATTCAGAGATCCTCACTGAACTTATGGAGAGAGTTTGCTGCACTGAAAGTAAAGGGGCTGAATAATTTTGCACGCCCAATGTTTCAGTTTTTTATTCGTTAACAAAGTTTGAAATATCCAATAAATTTCGTTCCATTTCATGATTGTGTCCCACTTGTTAATTCTTCACAAAAAATTAGTTTTATATCTTTATGTTTGAAGCCTGAAATGTGGCAAAAGGTCGCAAAGTTCAAGGGGGTCGAATACTTTCGCAAGGCAATGTATACAGTATATTTAGATGTGTATCTATTGCACCTGTCTGGAGATGCAGCAGTAATTTTAAGCCTAGCTGACCTACCTGAGTATATATTTAGGCGGTCCACAGCAGCAGGTGGATGCACAGAGCCCTTTTCTTGAAGACAATTTTATAAGCATAGTCACCAAAGCACAGCCACAATAAGGTCTTTGAACCTGTTACACTTTATTATATTAAATGAACTTATATATATTTTTTGCACTTTAATACCCTCCTGCCCGGCCTATAGTAAAATGACAGCAGGGTGATAGCACTACTGTCCTAGGAGAAGGTCATATGCGCGATCTGTAAACGGCCGTGTCCACCGGACACAGCCGATGACTGATCACTGTACCGGTCTGCTGCCAGTTTCATGTGATCGCTTTGACCAATTACACAAGATCACATGAAAATTGTAAACAATAGATGGCTTCCTTTCAAAACCATCCATTGTATACAATTGTGTTGCTAGCTGTGATTGGTCACAGTGATCACATGGTACAGACAGGGCCAATCACAGCCTATCTGTACCATGCGATTTAGCTCTGTCCAATCACAGCTAATCACAACGAAACAAATTGAATGAATCAATTTCATTCAGAAAAATGCTTGCTTATGGCAATGCAATTTACTGTAAGAAAAAAAAATCCTGATCACTTCCCCAGAGAAGTACAGTGTTACTATTGTAACACTGTATTGCTCTGGTCACAGTGTGTTAGAAAAAAAATGTAAAAAAGAATGTAATAAAGAAAAAAAAATCTTTTTTTTTTTTTTTACGTACTGTCACCAGTCAGTGTCCCTGTTCACCACCACATCAGATATATGATAACGCTGTACTGCACTGGTAAAGTATGTAAAAAAAATTTGTGAATTTCTCTTTCGTTCACTGACGGACACAGCTCCATGTCTAAAAAATTACAACTTCAAAAAACTCACCATGCCTGGGTCATTTGGGGGTATTTGTACTTTCCTGGTGTTTACGGAACTCATGAAATGAGATTGGGTGTCAGTACAATAGGATTGATCAATCTTCAGATATATATTTAGTCCTTAATCACAGTGCTAAAACCATAAATCCCAAATTATACCAAATACTAAATTATAAAATTATAATGCCCCATGTTACGCATAATCCATATAGTACAGCTTTGAAGAGAAAGTCCATTAATGTAATGTACCTGCCCTTATTTTATCCATTGCTATGTATCAGTGATGGCGAACTTTGGCACACCAGATTTTTTTGAACTACATTTCCCATGATACTCAACTACACTGCAGAATGCATAAGCATCATGGGAAATGTAGTTCCAAAACAACTGGGGTGCCAAAGGTTCCCATCACTTATATATACTCCAACTTGGAGACTCTCAAATATAGAGTTAGGATGGCAGTATACAGAGGAGCCTTGGTAAGGCGCTGCAGCTTCCACATATATTCGCAAATGTGTGCAAAAAAAACCCTCTTTTTTATGATGTGAATTGTTATTCAGGGACAATTTGTGTGTGTTTTTTTTTTTTAATTTTTTTTATTTGCATGCTAGCTGGTAAGTGTGCTTGGAAATTTTCTGCTTGTTTTGTGATGTCTTCAAAGAACCCTTTCTAAGGTGATTTCAACATTTTACCTCAACCAGGACATTGTGCTTCCAATCTTCTGTCCAGCCAGTACACCCTAATGAGTTTTCTCTTCGCTGCTTGGACGTGGTTTGTGTCTATCATTCATCTGCTGTTCTTTGTAATAGAAAGTGTGACTCGTCAGTGTTGATGGCTTTTGTAAAGGGGAATCAGCCCCTTGATTCACAATCTTCTCAGTGGCTAAGAAAAACTGTTGTTCAGGCCTATAACCTTAAAGTATATGTGAACCCTTACCTTGTAAAACAACCCATTCAGTTTAAAATAGAAATGCAGGGCAATACATTTTGTCTGTATTGAGTATCATTCATAAATACCTTTGTAATTACATGACCTCTATTCTCAACTTCATAAGAGGCTTAAAGAGGTTGGGGTGGAGACTTCTTTTGATGATGGGGGGGCGTGGCAACAGCAGTTCGTGCAGATCACAGTCCAGTATAAAATGCAAATGTGCATATGATGGAGCGCCAAACTAAAAAAAAAAAAGATTCCAAATTAATTTACTGATATTGTGTTGACATCCAATGCGTTTTGGATGTCAATTTAGCTTCCCCTTCATTAGAGCTTCAGTTAAAAATGAGAACCTTGAGTGGACTCAAATAAGGCTGTTTGAATCTGTGCTGGAATGCTGATTAGGATTCCTGACCAGCAGTATCTGTATAAAATGCAGAGATAGAAATACATGGTCACCAGCTCTGTGGGGGGGGGGGGGTGTCAGCAGAAACAGCAGTACACTCATCTTCCCTGTGCCCATCTGTGCAGAAGGGTGTCCTTACAAATCTGCCCATTGAAGTACAGGCAGGCTGTGCTCCCAAGAAAAATGCAAAGAGAACTGACCACTCTAGAATGGATGTGCTTCCTTGCCTTGCAGGAACACCTGGAATTTTACACAATGGAAGCACTGCAAAGAGAACAGGATATTGTTATTACAAATACATGGTAACACAGGCACATAGCAGAAAGATGAAATGTTGGGGTAACATATACTTTAGGGATAAAGTTTCATCTTTTCCTTTAAAAGGAAAATGTATTAGATCTGTGAGTGCTTCTTGAGCTTTTAGACATCAGGCTACTGTTTTCCAAATTTGCAAGGCTGCCATCTGGTGCTCTGTTTATATGTTCTCTAAGTTTACTAGATTGATGTTCAAGCCTCAGCATACACCCGCATTGAGCGTTCGGTCCTTCAGGCAGCTCTTTAAAGTGATTGTAAAGTCTTGTTTTTTTTTTTTTGTTTTTTTTAAATAACAAACATATTATACTTATCTGCCCTGTGACGTGGTTTGCACAGAGCAGCCCAGATCCCCTTTTCGGGTCCCTCTTTGCTGCTCCTGGCCCCTCCCTTCAGTCGAGTGCCCCACAGCAAGCAGCTTGCTATTGGGGCACCCAAGCCGAGCTGTACCTCTGTTTGTCCATTCAGACACGGAGCTTCCATTCGGCCCTGCCCCCCTCTCTCCTAATTGGCTGTTTTACTTTAATTGACAGCCGCGGGAGTCAATCCTGCCACTGTGGTGTCTCAGCAAATCAGGAGGGAGAGTCCCGGATGGCCGAGGGACATTGCTGGATAGAGATGAGGTTCAGGAAAGTATGAGGGTGTGCTGGAGAGGGTGCTACACACAGAAGGCTTTTTATCTTAATGCATAGAATGAATTTAGATGAAAAAAAAACCTTTTGCCTGTACAACTCCTTTTTTAAGCTTCAGGTGGTCCCTAGTTTTGACTTCTTGCTATGTGGTCCTGTTAGGGTTCAGTTGCAGTTGACTACCCTTCATTTGGACTGAAGTCAAAAGCTAAAATTCTTGGTTTGCAGGTAGGCAGAAGAAAACCAGTATTTAAAAAGCCTACAGCTAATTTATATTAATCATAATTCCTTCCATATGCCCTTATATGTTATGTTTACAATGGTTTTCATTTTTTCAGGCCTTTATTTTTCTCTGGTGGTCCTGTCAGTAACTCACTTCTGATCTAAGGTTGACAACACTAACTCTCAGTGCTTGATCTATGGAGAAACACCTCTCTATCCCCTCAACGCTATAATCTAGGTTGAAGGTTTTCTGTAGATCAGAGTTTAACTGGACAGGTCTAAATACCTTGATTGAGACAATACTGCAGACTGCACAGGAACTCACTGGATTTCTGGCAGGATCAATAGGCATTTTTGCATATATCCAGCAAATCGAACCACGTTAAGACCTCTTGCACACTGCTGCCTAAAAACGCAAGCTTTCCAGGTATGCAGGCATGTTTCCACTGATGTAAATGCAGATCATTGTTTTTGATATGTCTGTACACAGGTGCATAAATATGCACTGTGCATAGATCAGTACGAAAAAAATACAGAATTCTGAGTTGCCAGAAGAATTTTTTTGCTTGTGTGTGCATACTCGCAAATATGCACAAGTGATAAACAGCCCATCCTTTTGTTTTTCTGCCATGAATGTCTGATGCTCATACATCAGAACAGTGTGCAAAAGTCCATAGAGGTATTGTATATTTAACAGAACAAAAAAGAAAAAAAATATGAAAGCTTCATTGTTAGGGTTCACATACACTTTGGGGCGCATTCACATGGGTTTTCAGCCCCATACAACGCCATTTGTTTACTTTCTGTACTAGCTCTGTGCTGTATGCAAGCAGCCTATATAAAGTGAATTAATAACACATTACCTGTAGGGACTCGCATAGCCCATTTTTTACTGGTAATCAGTGATGGGTGCATGGCCCCAGATGCACAGGCTCGACATCTGGGTCCATTGTTCACTTTTATACCTGTCAACAGGGCCGCTGATAGGGGGAACACCAGTCCTCCTGTAGGGGGCCCAGGCACAGAGGGGGACCCGACAGCACTGGAAATTGGTGCGGTCGGGCAGAGGGGCAATTATAGAAGGAAGCCCTTCTGAAAGCCAGTTTCTCCCCCTCTTGCCAGTTTTTAGCTGCTGTGGGGAGAGACACAGACACAGAGCATCTTTCCTGTAATTGCTTCTCCGACACCGATCGATCCCCCTCCCTTTTTTGCTTGCTTCTGATCCCCCCACCCGCAGCGCTGCAGGCTTCCCTGTCCTGTAAAAAAAATAACAAATTGTCTACCAGGTAGGCTGTACGGGGGCCCATGATTTCTAACCGCAACCCTGCCTGTCAAATTTGGCTGTGTAGTTGAGTCTGTACAGCCAATGTGTATCCATTCACTTTATTTAGGCTGTCTGCACAATTCTCAGCACTAGTACAAAAAGTAAACAAACAGCTCTTCACACTGTATGTGTGAATAAGCCAATTAATGCAGGTTTAAACCACTGTTTAACCACTTGCCGACCGCAATACATAAATATATTTTGCGGATTGCTAGTGGTTTACTGGAATTATGGCTGAAGATATCAGCCATGACCCCGGCACAGTTTTATGCAGTCGGCGGCCAGCTTTCTTATGAAACCTGTCCGAACGGCTTATGTTCTGAAGCAGCAGAAGGGGACGTCCTCCTGCCGCTTGCCGATGTTTCTTGGGCTTACTGTTTCCGCCAGTTCGCCCCAGAAATGATCTGACGCGGGGACTGACTGCTCCCATAGGTGATCAAAGAGTTAATACTCTGATCGACTCTATGCCCTTGGAGGTCCAGACTGGAATTAAATTATTATTTTTTTTTTTCTATTGCTTTTAAAGGTGAAGAAGAGATTTGGGGACTTTTTGACCCCTAAAAATGGACCTGTCCTCCTCCTTTGTATTACCAGGGATGTTTACATTTCTTGTAATTGGAATAAATGTGATGAAAAAAAAATTAAAGTAACAGTGTAAAATAGATAAGAAAAAAAAAATGTATAGTTTCCCCATCCCTTCGTGCTCGCGCACAGAAGCAAACACATACGTACAGTTGTGTTCAAAATTATTCAACCCCCACTGAAATTGATTGTTTTGGCCAGTTTAACATTGATTTTGATCATTCAGTCATCCTGCTTACAATTAAATCAAAGAGGCAAGTGTAGGTCAGACAAATATAACATAACATTTATAATGAAATAACCACAAATGTCTTTTCTGTGCTCACATCATTATCAGTTTTATTCAACCCCCAAGTGACATTCAATCTTAGTACTTAGTACAACATCCTTTTACAGTTATAACAGCTTTTAAACGTGAAGCATAGCTTGACACAAGTGTCTTGCAGCGATCTACGAGTATCTTCGCCCATTCGTCATGGGCAAAAGCCTCCAGTTCAGTCACATTCTTAGGCTTGTGCACTGAAACTGCTTTCTTTAAGTCCCACCAGAGGTTCTCAATCGGATTTAAGTCTGATGACTGTGATGGCCACTCCAAAATGTTCCAGCCTTTAATCTGCAACCATGCTCTAGTGGACTCGGAGGTATGCTTGGGATCATTGTCCTGTTGAAAGGTCCAACGTCTCCCAAGCCTCAGGTTTGTGACGGGCTGCATCACATTGTCATCCAATATCTCCTGGTATGAAGAGAATTCATGGTACCTTGCACACGCTGAAGCTTCCCTGTACCTGCAGAAGCAAAACAGCCCCAAAGCATGATTGACCCCCGCCATGCTTCACAGTAGGCAAGGTGTTCTTTTCTTTATAGGCCTTGTTCTTCCTCCTCCAAACATAGCATTGATCCATGGGCCCAAACAGTTCTAATTTTGTTTCATCAGTCCACAGAACACTATCCCAAAACTTCTGTGGTTTGTCCACATGACTTTTGGCATACTGCAGTCGACTCTTCTTATTCTTTGGAGACAGCAAGGGGGTGCGCCTGGGAGTTCTGGCATGGAGGCCTTCATTACGCAGTGTGCGCCGTATTGTCTGAGCAGAAACTTCAGTACCCACATCTGACAAATCTTTTCTCAGTTCCTCAGTCACACAGGGACTTTTCTCCACTCTACGCTTCAGGTAGCGCACAGCAGTCAAAGTCAGCATCTTCTTTCTGCCATTACCAGGTAGCGTTTCAACAGTGCCCTTTGCCTTGAATTTGTGAATGATGCTTCCTATGGTGTCTCTTGGTATGTTTAACATCTTTGTAATCTTCTTATAGCCATTGCCCTTCCTGTGAAGAGTAATCACCTCTTCTCTTGTCTTCCTGGACCATTCTCTTGACTTCACCATGTTTGTAGCCACACCAGTAAATGTCAAGAAAGAGCTGAGTATCACAGTCATTTTAAAGCTGCCTAATTGGTGCTTATTAGGCTTTATTGCTGCTCCCTGACATCCACAGGGGTTTTCAATACCTGATTGAAAACACTTCAATGAACCTCTGTTCCTCAGAGTGGTAGTCTTTAAGGGGTTGAATAATTGTGTCAATGAAGAATTCACAAAAGAAACATTTACTACTGTATTACAAAACCAATTGATGTCATTTTAGTTGCATATGGTTCTTTAAGAAGTCCTTGTAGGATTTCATTCTGAATACAATTACAAATGTACACTAAATTCCCTAAAACCCTGTACAGCATTGGGGGTTGAATAATTTTGAACACAACTGTATGTCGTGCACGCATATGTAAATGGTATTCAAACCACACACGTGAGGTATCGCTGTGAACATTAGAACAAGAACAATAATTCTGGCGCTAGACTTCCTCTGTAACTCTAAAGGGGTAACCTGTACAGGCTTTTAAATCGTTGTCTATGGAGATTTTAAAGTACCGTAGTTTGTTGCCTTTCCACGAGTGCACAAAATGTTAAAGCGTGCCATGTTAGGTATCTATTTACTCAACGTAACCTCATCTTTCATATTATACAAAAAAATTGGGGTAAATATTGTTTTTTTTTTTTTGTTTTTTTAATTCATTAACGTGTATTTAATTCTCTAAAAATTTTAATTTTCAAAACCGTTGACATACAAAATGCAACAATTCGCTGCTAAAGAAAAAAAAACATATAATGTTTGGGTTTTTAACCACTTTACCACCGGAGGATTTTGCTGTCTTACGTCTGGGCCACTTTTTGCGATTCGGCGCTGTGCGACTTTAACTGACAATTGCGTGGTCCTGCGACGCCGTACCCATACTAAATTTACGTCCTTTTTTTCCCACAAACAGAGCTTTCTTTTGGTGGTATTTGATCACCTGTACGATTTTTACTTTTTGCGCTATAAACAAAAAAAGAGTGTTTATTTTTAAAAAATAACAATATTTTTAAAAATGTTTATATGAAATCCCCCCCCCCCCCCCAAAAAAATGTAAAAGTCAAAATTGTTTTACATTTTTGGCCAATTTGTTTTCTGCTACCTATGTTTGGTAAAAAAAAATCACAATAAGCGTATTTTGATTGGTTTGCGCAAAAGTTATTGCGTTTACTAACAAAGGGAAAGATTTCTGTAATTTTTGGTTTTTTTTTTTTTAACGCGTAATGGCGGCGATCTGCGATTTTTTTTTTTTTTTTTTGCGGGACTGCGACATTGCGGCGGACAGATCGGACCCTTGAATGACATTTTTGACACTTTTGGGGGTACCAGTGACATTACTGCAGTATTCAGTGCTATATATATGCACTGTTACTGTAAAAATTACACTGGCAGGGAAAGGGTTAATTTTATTGGAGAGGGAGGGGTTAATGTAGTCCTGGTGCTTACTAACGTGTGTGGGGGGAGGTGACTGAGTGACACAAGGACAGATCGCATGGTCAGCTATGCTGAACACTGCAATCTGTCACTCCTTGTCACTTAGGAGATCCGCCCGCGCTGTTTACACAAGCGGACGGATCTCCAAACTAGATTCCCAGGCGATCGGGGAAGAGCACCGGCGATCACCGCCGCTCCTCCCCTGGCCAGAGAGAGGGGAATGTCTGGTGACGTAGACCTACGTCGGCAGACGATAACGAGCCACTGTGCCGCAGTAGCAGCACAGTGAGCAGTGGGGAAGTGGTTAAGTAATGTTTTAGCAAAAAATACCGATTTAAACCTGTTTTATTGATTTGAACCTGTAAACAAAAAGTGCCAGAAAAAGCCCTGTGGGCGAGTAAGTAGTTAATAAATGACCTTACCACTGACACAATGTATTCTATATTCCTGGAAAAAAAATAATTTTTTGAAACCATCAGACAGTCCATATTTGTAGCAAAGTTCCAAGATTGCACAAGGTTGGAAAGAGTAGAAACGCATATTTCCAGTTTGCTAGTATTACATCTAAGGTGTTCTTTACCCTGGACAGACATTCAAAGAAAACTTGTATACTGAGAGCTTGGTTGGGTTCGGATGCATTAGCAGCTCAGTGAACTCAGTCCTTCAACATTATTTTAGAAGGGACAGTCTCTCATGAAAAAAAAATGGGGCCCTTAGCAGGCTGTGTTTGTTGAAAATGACCTGTCACTGTGACACAGACACATTCAGAAATCCCACAGAACAGAAATCAATTGCTTCATACTTCGAACTAAGACACTCTCAGACTTCCACAGAGGCAGCTAGTGCATCTAACACTACCCTCTACCCAGACTAACAACACTGCTGTCCAAAAGTGTCTCTGTTGTTCCTCAATCCAGAGTCAAGCCACCCTAAGGCAGGAAGTGTGTTACTGGCCAGGTCATTATGTGAAAAAAGTAAACAAAAATAAAAAAAACATTAATGCGGTCGCCAGATTTAAAGTGACATTAAATACTACATGTTTTAAGCACTTCCAGCAGCTGATTTAATCACCTTAGTATGCAGCTTCTTTATCTACTAATCCTTGTCTATGTGTTTTATCATGGTTACGCAATAGTATTTGTTTTGGGGGTTTTGAGATGTGAAAAAGAGATCACACAAACACTTGTAGGTAAAAACAAACTGTATATACCATTTAAGTAAGAAATTACAGATAAGGAATATAGATAATGTAATAATTATGGAAAAAATGTAACAAGCATACTTAGCTATAGGTACAGTATCTCACAAAAGTGAGTACACCCTTCAATTTTTTCCAAATATTTTATTATATCTTTTCATTCATATCTATTTTAAAGTAGTGAGTGTACAGCTTGTATAACAGTGTAAATTTGCTGTCTCCTCAAAATAACTCAACACACAGCCATTCATGTCTAAACCTCTGGTAACAAAAGTGAGTACACCCCTAAGTGGAAATGTCCAAATTGGGACCAAAGTGTCAATATTTTGTGTGGCCACCATTATTTTCCAGCACTGCTCTAACCCTCTTGGGCATGGAGTTCACCAGAGCTTCACAGGTTGCCACTGGAGTTCTCTTCTAGTCCTCTATGATGACATCACGGAGCTGGTGGATGTTGGGGACCTTGCACTCCTCCACGTAACGTTCCATTTGAGGATACCCCACAGATGCTCAATAGGTTTTAGGTCTGGAGACATGCTTGGCCAGTCCATCACCTTTACCCTCAGCTTCTTTAGCAAGGCAGTGGTCATCTTGGAAGTGTGTTTGGGGTCGTTCTCATGTTGGAATACTGTCCTGCAGCCCAGTCTCCGAAGGGAGGGGATCATGCTCTGCTTCAGTATGTCACAGTACATGTTGGCATTCATGGTTCCCTCAATGAACTGTAGCTCCGCAGTGCCAGCAGCACTTATGCAGCCCCAGACCATGACTCTCCCACAACCATGCTTGACTGTAGGCAAGGCACACTTGTTTTTGTACTGCTCACCTGGTTGCCGCCACACACACCTGACACCATCTGAACCAAATAAATGTATCTTGGTCTCACGAGACCACAGGACATGGTTCCAGTAATTCATGTCCTTAGTCTGCCTGTCTTCAGCAAACTGTTTGCGAGCTTTCTTGTGCATTATCTTTAGAAGAGGCTTCCTTCTGGGACAGCAGCCATGCAGACCAATTTGATGAAGTGTGCTGTTCAACCTCTTAATGGAACCTGTCCTGTTAAATCGCTGTATGGTCTTGGCCACCATGCTGCAGCTCAGTTTCAGGGTCTTGGCAATCCTCTTATAGCCTAGGTCATTTTTATGTAGAGCAACAATTCTTTTTTTTTCAGATCCTCAGAGAGTTCTTTGCCATGAAGTGCCATGTTGAACTTCCAGTGACCAGTATGAGAGAGTAAGAGCGATAACACCAAATTTAACACACCTGCTCCCCATTCACACCTGGGACCTTGTAACACTAACAAGTTGCATGACAATGAGGAGGGAAAATGACTATTTGGGTCCAATTTGGACATTTTGACTTAGGGGTGTACTCACTTTTGTTGTCAGCGGTTTAGACATTAATGGCTGTATGTTGAGTTATTTTGAGGGGACAGCAAATTTACACTGTTATACAAGCTGTACACTTACTACTTTACATTGTAGCAAAATGTCATTTCTTCAGTGTTGTCACATGAAAAGATATAATAAAATATTTACAATAATGTGAGCTCACTTTTGGGAGATACTGTATAATATAAATGCTCTTCCAAGAGTCCCCACTCCTTTTCGAATAGGCTTGACAGATGATCAGGGCAGACGTGCTTATCGCAGTTCTGTTAGAGAATTAACTATTCTAAATTTATGGCGGTGGTATATACAGGACTAGTTAGTAACATCTAACCACCCCTCTTGAAAGCAACATTACTTTTTAAGGAAAAGACTTGTCATTTGGTCAGTTCATAATGACATTCCTATAGTATGAAGTCAGCTAAAGTAACCATCCTTATATGTCCTTGTGTGGCCCCTAACCAGATTTTGGAAGCATTCCTATACATTAGTGAGCAACAAACAATGAGAAATTAATTTCTCCATCGCTGTTTTGTTGTTTCTTCTTACACTGTGTGCATCATTAGAACCACACAGCCCCGTAGTCTAGGAATGGCCAAGCACCCCCTGCTCCTCCCCTTTCATTTCTCCAAGCTAACAGACTGGCTAAAAATTGCACAGTCTACTGTTAATTCTTTACTGCTAAGACCAGGAGTTCAGAGAAAAACCACTAAAAGAGCAGGAGCAGCCAGCACCATTGAAAGTTGTAAACTGCAAGTGCAGGGTAATAATTATAACCGATTACTGTGGAATATTTATTTTATTATGCTAACAATTGTTGAAGATTTAATAATATGTTAAGGATTGGTAAGCTGCAATATATGTCATTAGATGGTGCATGTCTGTGGAACACTTATGTTTGAACATAGAGCATGATGTTCATGGCAAGGCTGTAAGGTTTTAATAACTGGCAAACTGCACATTTTTTTTCTTTTTCCCTTTTAAAGGCTCTCAGTTTGCTTCTTTGATTAAAAGCCTGTTGTTTACACAGCTGAAAGACACATCAGCAGTTTGTTACAGCTGAAAAACTATTTTTTTCACATTCTGCTATATGACATTCCCCAAAAAAATGTAGAAATCAAAATTTTTTAAAGTTTTAGGCCAATTTGTTTTCTGCTTCATATTTTTGGTAAAAAAATAGCAATAAGTGTATTTTGATTGGTTTATCGCATTTACAAACTACAAGAAAGATTTATGTCATTTTTTTTTTACTAGTACAGGGAGTGCAGAATTATTAGGCAAATGAGTATTTTTGAGGATTAATTTTATTATTGAACAACAACCATGTTCTCAATGAACCCAAAAAACTCATTAATATCAAAGCTGACTATTTTTGGAAGTAGTTTTTAGTTTGTTTTTAGTTTTAGCTATTTTAGGGGGATATCTGTGTGTGCAGGTGACTATTACTGTGCATAATTATTAGGAAACTTAACAAAAATCAATACAGTATACCCATTTCAATTATTTATTTTTACCAGTGAAACCAATATAACATCTCAACATTCACAAATATACATTTCTGACATTCAAAAACAAAACAAAAACAAATCAGTGACCAATATAGCCACCTTTCTTTGCAAGGACACTCAAAAGCCTGCCATCCATGGATTCTGTCAGTGTTTTGATCTGTTCACCATCAACATTGTGTGCAGCAGCAACCACAGCCTCCCAGACACTGTTCAGAGAGGTGTACTGTTTTCCCTCCTTGTAAATCTCACATTTGATGATGGACCACAGGTTCTCAATGGGGTTCAGATCAGGTGAACAAGGAGGCCATGTCATTAGCTTTTCTTCTTTTATACCCTTTCTTGCCAGCCACGCTGTGGAGTACTTGGACGCGTGTGATGGAGCATTGTCCTGCATGAAAATCATGTTTTTCTTGAAGGATGCAGACTTCTTCCTGTACCACTGCTTGAAGAAGGTGTCTTCCAGAAACTGGCAGTAGGACTGGGAGTTGAGCTTGACTCCATCCTCAACCCGAAAAGGCCCCACAAGCTCATCTTTGATGATACCATCCCAAACCAGTACTCCACCTCCACCTTGCTGGCGTCTGAGTCGGACTGGAGCTCTCTGCCCTTTACCAATCCAGCCACGGGCCCATCCATCTGGCCCATCAAGACTCACTCTCATTTCATCAGTCCATAAAACCTTTGAAAAATCAGTCTTGAGATATTTCTTGGCCCAGTCTTGACGTTTCAGCTTGTGTGTCTTGTTCAGTGGTGGTCATCTTTCAGCCTTTCTTACCTTGGCCATGTCTCTGAGTATTGCACACCTTGTGCTTTTGGGCACTCCAGTGATGTTGCAGCTCTGAAATATGGCCAAACTGGTGGCAAGTGGCATCTTGGCAGCTGCACGCTTAACTTTTCTCAGTTCATGGGCTGTTATTTTGCGCTTTGGTTTTTCCACACGCTTCTTGCGACCCTGTTGACTATTTTGAATGAAATGCTTGATTGTTCGATGATCACGCTTCAGAAGCTTTGCAATTTTAAGAGTGCTGCATCCCTCTGCAAGATATCTCACTATTTTTGACTTTTCTGAGCCTGTCAAGTCCTTTTTTTGACCCATTTTGCCCAAGGAAAGGAAGTTGCCTAATAATTATGCACACCTGATATAGGGTGTTGATGTCATTAGACCACACCCCTTCTCATTACAGAGATGCACATCACCTAATATGCTTAATTGGTAGTAGGCTTTCGAGCCTATACAGCTTGGAGTAAGACAACATGCATAAAGAGGATGATGTGGTCAAAATACTCATTTGCCTAATAATTCTGCACTCCCTGTAATGGCGGCGATCTGTGATTTTTAGCGGGACTGCCACATTGCGGCGGACAGATCGGACCCCTAACTGACATTTTTGACACTTTTGGGGGTACCAGTAACATTACTACAGTAATCAGTGCTAAAAATATGCACTGTTACTGTAATAATGGCACTGGCTGGAAAGGGGTTAATGCTGTGGGTGATCAAGGGGTTAAATGTATGCCTCATGCCTACTGACATGTGGGGGGGGGGGGAGTGGTTCTGTGACAGACACAGTGATCACAGTTTCAGCAATGCTGAATCTGCTGATCTCTTACTGTCTGTCAGTGAGAAGATCCGTCTGCTTTGTTTACATAACCAGGCAGGTCTTCTCACCGTTTCCCAGACGATCAGGGGAGGAAGCCACTCCTCCCCAGCCGGATTCCCGCTGTGTCTAAACACAGGGGAGCCGACCTGCCGCAGTAATATTACTGTTGGCAGTCGGCAAGTGGTTGAGATGTTTCTACAGCTTGATTGCAGTCTACCTGTGGTAAATTCAGTTGATTAGACATGATTTGGAAAGGCACACACCTGTCTATATAAGGTCCCACAGTTAACAGTGAATGGCAGAGCACAAACCAAGCCATGAAGTCCAAGAAATTGTCTGTAGACCTCTGAGACATGATTGTTTCGAGGAACAGATCTAGAGAAGGGTACAGAAAAATATCTGCAGCATTGAAGATCTCAATGAGCACAGTGGCCTCCATCATCCAAAAAGGGAAGAAGTTTGAAACCACCAGGACCCTTCCTAGAGCGGGCCCCTGGCAAAACTGAGCAATCTCGTTGAAGGACCTAAGGGAGGTGACCAAGAACCCGATAGTCACTTTGAAAGAGCTCGAGCGTTTCTCTGTGGAGAGAGGAGAACCTTCCAGAAGAACAACCATCTCTGCAGCACTCCACTAATAGGGCCCGTATGGTAGAGTGGCCAGACAGAAGCCATTCCTCAGTAAAAGGCACATGACAGCCTGCATGGAGTTTGCCAAATGGCACCTGAAGGACTCTTAGACCATAAGAAACTAAATTTTCTGGTCTGATGAAACGAAGATTGATCTCTTTGGCCTGAATAGCAAGCGTCCCGATGGGAAACCAGGCACCACTCATCACCTGGCCAATACCATCCCAACAGTGAAGCATGGTGGTGGCAGCATCATGCTTTGGGGATGATTTTTTTGCGTCAGGAACTGGGCGACTAGTCGGGATTGAGGGAAAGGTAAATGCAGCGATGTACAGAGACATCCTTGATGCAAACCTGCTCCAGGGTACTCTGGACCTCAGACTGGGGCAAAGGTTCATCTTCCAACAGGACAGTGACCCTAAGCACACAGGCAAGATAACAAAAGAGTGGCTACGGTGGGCCAACTCTGTGAATGTCCGTATGTGGCCCAACCAGAGCTTTACGCAGATTTGAACATCTCTGGAGAGATCTGAAAATGGCTATACACCAACGCTCCCCATCCAACCTGATGGAGCTTGAGCGGTTCCGCAAAGAAGAATGGGAGAAAGTGCCAACAAATTGGTGTGCCAAGCTTGTAGCATCATACTCAAAAAGACTTAGGCTGCATTTGGTGCCAAAGGTGCTTCAACAAAGTATTGAGCAAAGGCTGTGAATACTTATGTACATGTGATTTTTTTTTTTTTTTTCGTTTTTTATTTTTAATAAGTTTGCAAAGATTTCAAACCAACTTCTTTCACGTTGTCATCATGGGGTATTGTTTGCAGAGTTTTGCGAAAATAATGAATTTTAGAATAAGGCTTTAACATAACAAAAAAAAAGTGAATATTTTCAGGATGCACTGTATATACACAACTGTGCAAAAGTTCTAGGCAGGTGTGAAAAAAATGCTTCAAAATAGGAATGCTTTCAGAATAGAATTGTTCAAATTGTATTTTTATCCATAAACAAAATGGAAAGTAAATGAACAGAAGACAAATCCAAATCAAATCAATATTTGTTGCCACTACTCTGTGCCTTCACAACAACTTCATTTCTTCTAGGTTCATTTGCACACAGTTTCGGCAGGTAGGTTGCTCCAAACATCTTGGAAAACTAACCACAGATCTTCTGTGGATGTAGGCTGTCTAAAATCCTTTTGCCTCTTCATGTAATCCCAGACACACTTGATGATGTTGAGATCAGGGCTCTGTGGGGGCCAAGCCATCACTTCCAGGACTCCTTGTTCTTCTTTAAGCTGAAGATCGTTCTTAATAACATTGGCTGTATATTTGGGGTCATTGTCCTTCTGCAGAATAAATTTAATTTCAATCACTTGCCTCCCTGATTGTATGGCATGATAGATAAGTGTATTTCTCAGCATTGAGGACACCATTGATCCTAACCAAACCTCCAAATCTTTTTGCAGAAACACAGATCCAAACTTGCAAGTAACTTCCACCAATCTTCGCTGTTGCCTGCAGACACTCATTATTATACCAATCTCCAGAACTTTGGCAAATTAACTGCCTTCTGCTACAGCCAAATATTTTAAAATTTAAATCATTAGTCCAGGGCACCTGCTGGCATATTTCAGCACCCCAGTTCCTATGTTTTTGTGCATAGTTGTCTTGCTTAGTTTCCACATCAGAGGTATGGCTTTTTGGCCACAGTTCTTCCATGAAGACCACTTTTCTAGACAGTAGATGGGTGTACCTGATTTGCACTAGTTTCTGTTACGTACTGATGGCACTGTTGGACATCTTTCAGTTTTGAAGGGAAATTAGCACGATGTGTCCTTCATCTACTGCATTATGTTTTCTTGACTAACCACTGAGTCTACAGTCCTCAACGTTGCCTGTTTCTTTGTGCTTCTTCAGAAGAGCTTGAACAGCTCATCTTGAATTCCTAGTCTGCTTTGACATCTAGTCTGCCTGGGAGAGAACTTACTGATGCAGTATAACTACCTTGTGTTTTGTTGTTGTGCTCTGTCTTGCCATGGTGTATGGCCTGTGACATGACACTAACTTCCGCAACCTCACCTTAGTAGCAGAGTTTGGCTGTTCCTCCTACACAGCTGTTTCTGTTTTACTTAATGACTGTTTCAACCTACAAATGAAAGTGATGATCTTTCGCACCTTCTTGGGATAACTGATTATTCATATACTTCACTCTAATCCTACAAAATCCCTGACTTCGTGCAAGTGTACAAAGTGTACAAGTGTAAAATTGATGCTGGGTTGAAGTCAAAGGGTAATTACGCTAAATGTTGATTTGATTTCGATTTTTCTGTTTGCTCACTTTGTTATTTTTATAAATGTACAAAATATAATCAAAATACATTTCTCTATCGTTCATTGACAGACGCAGCTCCATATCTTCTTAACCATTGGGTTATGCTCCCCCCTACAGGAGTAAGACACTAGGCAGGAAAAAGCTTTACCACGTCTATGGGGCAGTCCCTACAGGCATACACCCACTCACTCTGCTATAGCCCTCAGTTTGTTTCTGCCTAGTTTAATAGTAGGACCAAGTTCCTTGCTGGGACTTCGGACTTTTTTATTTTAAAGGGAACCTTAGTTAAAAATTGCATTTTTTAGCTAGTTATGTTCTTGAGAGAACTGCATTCAACAGCCAGCCTGGGTTTCAGACTGGATATGCTAGATCCTTAAGGTCTCCCAGCACGCCCAGCGAGCGTGTGCAGGTTATAGCCCAGTGCTAGGCCTCGCCGCCACGACCGAGCCCCAGTGGATGGGGGTTGGCCTGCGAGTGAAACACCTCACCAGGACGCATATGACCTGGTTTGGCCTGAGTCACAGAGTACCCCTTGGTCGTCAGCACCCCCACCTCGAGTGGAGAGGTAGTTCGTCTGGAGTGGCGCCCACCCAATGTCGTTGGTATGGTGAGTAGTGTCCCCCCATAGCTTACGGTCTCGGGGTGGACGTGGGCCCCTCCTTGGGATGGTCGGACCCCCGGTTTCCCTTACATTCCCCTAGCCCCTCTAACAGTCACGTGGTCTTTTGGCCCCAACCTACCCCCACGTGGCCCCCCCCCTTTCCTGGGATTAGGTTGGAGCTGGCTTTGCCACTTGCTCCAGTAAGGGGGGATGGATGCGGTTGTTGCTGACCATGCTGTCCCGATCACACAGGGGCCCCCTGGGGATTAATGACTGAGGCAGGGATGTCTTTTGGGCTCCCTGCAGTGGTTATAGGCTTGAGGGGGAGCAAATGTTTCTTCATTCGCGGATCTGCGCCTCACATGGCTGGATCGGGCCTAAAATTGAAGTTGCAGCTTGCGGCCTACTCGCGGCTGTCCTGGTACCATGTCAAGCTGTCCGAGTACCATGTCAAGCTGTCTGAAGTGCCTGACTGAGCTGACCGGCGGATGCCAACGGATCGCCTCACATGGCT
This sequence comes from Pelophylax lessonae, assembly GCF_965119305.1. Taxonomy (NCBI): domain Eukaryota; kingdom Metazoa; phylum Chordata; class Amphibia; order Anura; family Ranidae; genus Pelophylax; species Pelophylax lessonae. The sequence goes on from NC_138772.1 coordinate 105,389,637, forward strand.
GGATCGCGCCAAAAATTGAGGCCGTGTCTTGTGGCCTACTCGCGGCTTTCCGGGTACCATGCCAGGCTGTCCAAGTACCATGTCTAGCTGTCTGAAGTGCCTGACTGGCAGATGCCGATGGATTGCTTTGCGGCCAGATTGGGCCGAAAATTGAGGCCGCGGCTTGTGGCCTACTTGCGACTGTCCGGGTATCATGTCAAGCTGTCCGAGTATCATGTCAAGCTGTCCAAGCTCCTAACCGAACTGCTGATCAAGCTGATTGAGCTGACGGCGGACCCGCGACCAGATCAGGCCTCAAATTTAGGCCGCGGCTTTGGGGCCTACTCAAGGCTGGCTGACCGAGCTGCTGACCAGGCGGTTTGAGCTGCTGACCAGGTTGATAAAGCAGCAGATGGGCATCCGCCCTTCCCCCCCCCCCCTCCTCAGGGGGGTGGACATATGGACTGCCTGGTGCTCCTCTTGAACCGGGGGGCGCCGTGGGGACATTGTTGTATGGGGGTACTCTGCCTGTGCTTCTGCGTCACGGCTGGCCCCCTCTTCCCCATTATAGAGGGCTATGTCCTTATGTCATTTATGGTCTTTAGCTGGTGTCTCCTTGCGGTACTGCGGTCGGGGACCTCCCTTGATTGTTATGCTCTCAGGGTGAGCTTAGCATATAGCGACTCTATTGGGTCTGCGTCCACGCAATTCGGGTGCTCTGCAGTGAGGATGATTCAGTTTTTACTGCACATGCACATGCAAGGGCGCTGGTGGATGCACTGATTGTATCGGTGCAGAAAAATTTTACATGGGGGGCGCCGGTTCCCTCAGGGCCCGCAGATCCTCTAAAGGCGGCAAAGGTACTCCCTTTTCCCGGCTACTGTGACAAAACTGTTGCACGTCAGTGGCGTTGTTCTAAATGCAATAATGGTAACCACACATGGTGTGGCTAAAAAGCTGGTCTGCAGATCAGGCTTCTAAAAAGGCTCTACAGATCTCCCCTTTACGGGAGACCACCTATTTGGGTCTTTGTAGGAATCCGCTAAGGGCAAGTCACTGCGTAATAGACAGGGTCCTTATTTTTCAGCACACAGGCGGCCCCTTTGTGCCTTCGGCACACTGAGACTGAGACTTCTGAGACCCTGAGACTTTCTCTCAGGGTCTCAAGGACCGATCTTCCATCCTGCTTTACAGTCGCTGGCTTTAACGCCGTGGCTGTTGCAAGCCAGGTATTGAAGGATAAAGGTCTTTTTTGATTCAGTGATTCCTACACTACTGAAGGCCAGGAAGTCTACTTCCAGGAAGATCTATCATTGTACGTGAAAATCGTACATTTCATGGTGTGAATCATTGAAGGTGCATCCTCGCTTGTTCTCGTTGGCTAGGGTTTTGAATTTTCTTCAAAAAGGTGTTGAACAGTGGTTGGCTTTGGTCACTATCAAAGGCAAAGTGTCAGCTCTGGCTGTGTTTTTCCAATGCCCTTTAGCTACGCATGCCCTGATTCGCACTTTTATTCAGGGGGTTCGCCATATGGCTCCCCCGAGGCGATCCCTGCTACCTCCGTGGGATCTGAATTTGGTATTATCTGTTCTTCAAAAACCTCCATTTGAAAACATTAGGGAGATTCCTCTGCTTGCCTTGTCTCAGAAGGTTGCCTTTTTGGAGGCTATTGCTTCTGCCCGCAGAGTATCTGAATTGTCGGCGTTGTCCTGCCGCTCACCTTATCTGGTGGTCCATAGAGATAGTGGTACTTCGACCTAATCGGTCATTTCTTCCTAAGGTGGTTTCTGATTTTCATTTGAATGAAAACATTGTGCTGCCTTCACTTTGATCTAAGCCCAAGCATTCCAAGGAAATGGCATTGCATTCTTTGGATGTGGTGCGGGCAGTTAGAGTATCAGGCTTATTCGCTGAAGGGTCAGGTTCTTCCTTTTGCCTGTGAAGGCGCATTCTACTAGGGCGGTGAGTGCTTCCTGGGCTTTTCGCCATCAGGCGTCAGTGCTGCAAGTTTGCAAGGCGGCAACTTGGTCGTCAGTGCACACGTTCACAAAATTCTACAAAGTAGATGTGTTGGCATCTGCAGATGCCTTTTCTGGATTTTTGACTTACCGTAATAGCCTTTTCTCTGAAGTTCATTGACAGACGCAGAACCCGCCCCTCTAATTATGAGTGGGATGGGGTTTTTTTTCTTCTAAACACTGCTTGCAACAAAACTGAGGGCAATAGCAGAGTGAGTGGGTGTATGCCTGCAGGGACTGCCCCATAGGTGTGGTAAAGCTTTTTTCTGCCTAGTGTCCTACTCCTGTAGGGGGCAGCATAACCCAATGGTCAAAAAGATATGGAGCTACGTCTGTCAATGTTCTTCAGAGAAAAGGATTTTACGGTAAGTCAAAAATCCAGTTATTCTTACTTTACAGCATTTCTTCACACCTGCCTAAAACTTTTGCACTATACTGTGTGTGTGTGTGTGTGTGTGTGTGTATGTATATATATATATATATATATATATATATATGAGATAGAAACTAGAAGACCTGACCGCAATAACATGGAGTCAAAGTTTGTGGTCATGTGGCATGTGATGTCATAGGGAAATTGAAGTAGGATCTTATCGTCCTTGAATGGTGCAAAATGTCTTTTAGATGGGAGGCAAGCTTGTACATTACATGAAGAAGCTCAAAAATGAAAACAGATAATTTTGTTACTTATGATTGGTGTGTGGTGTTGCCATTATCTAAATAATTTAATGCAGCATTTTTTAAATTGCGTGTCAGAAATTACCTTTATGTAGGAAATGCAAATAATGAACCTTTTGACCAGCAATGTCTCTGTTACATCCATTTATTTTCATCTCTAACCAAATGCATTTCATTTATCATTTATACGTAGCTAAGTTTGTATCTGATTTCTGCCAAGATTTTTGCCAAGTCAGAAATGACACAGCTGAATACAGCATCTATTACCAGGTTGATTTTTTATTTTTTTTTTTATAATGAATACATTAAGTCAATTGCTGGAGGAAAAAAAGACTAGCAATTCAGATATGACATTATTTATGTGAACCATTGTTGTTCTGCAGTCTGGCGCTGGTATCATTTGTAGATAAGAATTCTTTAGGTATATCCTGCATCATCAGAATCGGTCAAGAGCTTACAGTATGACACTGAGCCAGCAGCTGTGCATTTACATTGTGCGCCTTAGACAGCCTTATCCTATGTAAGTTGTATGCAGCTGTACTCTTTACCATGAGACTCTCTAATCACCACGACTGTATAACCAAGACTCAGCCTGCATCATTTATGCTGTTCCGAGTCAGACTTGCTGGAGGCTTTGCCCTGAGGCAAATAAAAGATTATCTTATTTGCAATACATTCTGGTATCTTACGGTACTTTGCTGGGAAGTTGCTTTCTTCCTTAATACAGTGTACACAGAGAATTGTCATTGATTTGCTATGCCTTCAAAAGACACTAAAATGTAAATTATAATATCCTATATAATAAGTCAAACCTCTTCCACTTATATATTGGCGTTGTACATAAGCAGTTTACACAGTCAGTGACCTTCCATCATTGCAGTCAAACACTCTCATGGATTCATTAGGTTTTCTCTGCCCTAAAATATGATGAAATTGTTGCTTGTTTTGACTCCCAGATCTCTAACAAGAACAGATCAAAGTAAAAAAAAAATGTACAAGATTTTCCTCTAGACACATTTTTTTTATTATTGTTATTAGAGCTTTATCTTTTATTCAGATTTCTAGTTTATTGATTTTATTTTGTGTGGCGCATGTAAACTATTAAACAATAATGCTGTTGGTTAAAATTTTATAGCTATTCAAGAGGTCTAAAATAGAAATTGTAATTAAAATGAGGATGAATCCATTTCTGTACTTAGAAATTATCTATTAAAACAATGTTTATTTTATTCATTTATATAGTGCCAACAGATTACACAGCAACTCGTTTTTGGCCCGATGGTGCTTCCCTTTCTATACTCATACACATCCTGGGGTTAAAGTGGATCTTTAATGCATCTGAGCACCATAAACCAAAAACACGATTTAATTCATTTTTATTATCTAAAGCAAACTCCCCCATCCATCCACGTCTCTATGCTTTGAAAATCACCCCTTAGCAATTCTGGCTATGGCCATCTTGAGTAGGGGCAAATAATTCATGTAGCATTTACTTCCTGCTCTTAGTTCAAGTATGCATACAGGGAAGTTTGCTTAGCTGAGAAAACCCTTCCTGAAGACTCCTGGGATATGACATCATTTGCACAGGCAGGAAACAAGGAAGTAACTGAAGAAATGTAAAAAACAAGTAAATACAATTTACTTTCCTATCTATTTACTAATGCTAGCAGCATGAGGATTAAAATATTCAATGTTGATTGGAAGAGTAAGGTTCCACGTTAACTTAGGTGGTAATGATTTAACCTGCTAATATGTTTTTGAGTTACATCAGAATTGCTATGGGCAACAACAATTTGTTGCTTTAGCACAGGTTTTAGATTATCTGCTCAATGCTTAAAAAGAGGATCACACCTTATTCACAATATTGGTGGCATCAGTAGCAAAAAAAAAAACAAAAGATAAAAAATAACTTTCCTAGAACATTTGTGATAATTGTCTCTATGATGCTTTGCACAGTACTGGAAGATACGTCTGCATTATTCTATGCCAATTGGCCTAGTCCAGGGGCAAAGGTAGGGAGGGATTCTCACTGCCCAATTCATCAGTCAACCTCAGAGTAAAAAAATACACAGGAATAGGGTAGATAGCTCAGCTGACCTGAAGAATTTCACATCCAGGAAAACTCGGAACCTGACCCCAGCTCCTCCTTCATCACCTGCACCAGGGGCTGCAGGATTGTCACCACAATAATAAATGAAAACGATTCCTCCTAGACAGATAGTCCGGAATATATGCTAAGTAACTACACTGATGTTTTTCCTAGAATTCATATTTCATTGAAATTATTGCAGTAGTTGGTAAACAGTGGTACAGTTAGCACCATCTTTAGCACCACCATCTAGAGCAGGGGCAGACTACCTTGGAGATCTACCTAAACAACACTGAAGAGATTAAAGATCACCAGGGTGCAGCGCCTTTTTTCAAGAGATAACCTGGCAATGTCCCATTAAAAAATAAGGAAGGTTTGAAGAGTTTAGTAGTATGTAACGCACAGTTCAGGGGTCAGAAGTAACATAGGGTCCAGAGGTCAGTAGTATGTAAAGAAGTGTTCAGAAGTAACAGAGTTTAGAGGTCAGTAGTAAGTAATGCAGAGTTCAGGGGAGTATACCCTGACATGCCCCTGTGCCCAGATGCCAGTATCCCCTTGTACACATTGCTACTGTTCTCATGCACTGTTCACATCTAGTCCATTAAATATAACTTCTGCTGCCATTTGCATTTTCAATTACACACATATTTTATCTTTCTCTCTCCCCTGTATGCAGAGAAGCAACAGCAAGACTTGCTTGTTCACAAAGATAAAGTGTATGTTAACCTATTATTTCATAATTCTGATGTCTGTGTTTCCATATAATTGTATTAAAAGTAGCCTGTTATATTTGCCAGTCCCCATGCTTTTCTATTTTAAACTGACCCATTTAGGCATGGAAAAATATCCATCCCAGCTTGATCAGTTTTCTTCTTTGCATTCTACTTGAGAGCACAGCCTACCTGTTCTTCAATGGGCAGACTCACACTGACACGCCCCCTTGCAAAAGCGATAACTGGGAAGATCATTGTACTGCTGTTTTTTCTGTCTCCTTCTGACATACCATCCTGCAGTCCCCACCCTCTGCTTTCTAAGCCCCTTATGCAGCTGAGAACAGGCCATATAATCGCTTATTTAAAAAAAAAAGGTGTTTATAAAAAAATTATTGTATATACAGTGGGTAAAATAAGTATTGAACATGTCACCATTTTTCTAGGTAAATATATTTCTAAAGATGCTATTGACATGAAATTTTCACCACATGCCTGTAACTGGCCATGCAATCCATCCATACATTCAAGGAAACCAAAACAAATAAGTTCAGACTTTGTTATTTGTAATAAAATGGAATGACACAGGGACAAAGTATTGAACACTTGAAGAAAGGGAGGTGTACAAGGGCATTTAAAGCCAAGATGCCATCTGAAATCTATCAGTAATTAGAAAGCAATCGGCAAATTAAAATGAATATCAGCTGGTCCAGTCTCAACTGATGGGCTATAAAAAGGTGTCTCATTGCCAAGGTGTCCCACAGGAAACATATCATGATGGGTAAAAGCAAAGAGCTCTCTCAAGACCTTTGCAACCTTATTGTTGCAAAACATACTGATCGCATTGGTTAAAGAAGGATTTCTAAACTTCCGAATGTTCTAGTGTGCACTGTTGGGGTCATAATCTGGAAGTGGAAAGAACATCATTTCACCATAAACTGGCCACGATCAGGTGCTCCTCTCAAGATTTCTGACAGAGGAGTTAAAAGAATTATCAGAAGAGTTGTACAAGAGCCAAGGACCCCTTATGGAATTAACAGGTACAATTGTTCCATAGAAAACAATAAGTAATGCACCCAACTGCCATGACCTGTATGCACGCTCACCACGCAAGACTCCGTTGCTAAAGAAAAGCATGTTGGAACTCGTTTAAAGTTTTCTGCACAACATTTAGACAAGCCTGTGAAATACTGAGAGAATATAGTCTGGTCAGTCTGACCAAACATTTAGACAAGCCTGTGAAATACTGGGAGAATATAGCCTGGTCAGATGAGACTAAAATGTAACTCTTTGGATACCATAATACATACCATGTTTGGAGGTCAAATGGCACTGCACATCACCCAAAAAACACCATACCAACAGTTAAGTTTAGAGGTGGGAACATCATGGTCTGGGGCTGTTTTTCAGCATATGAAGGATGAATAATTGATAAAAATCTGCTGTCCTCTCCCAGGATGAAGATGAGACGAAGGTGGACATTTCAACAAGACAATGATCCCAAACACAGAAACTCTCAAGTGGATTCAAAGAAAGAAAATAAAGCTGCTAGAATGGCCCAGAAAATTACCTGACTTGAATCCAATAGAAAATCAATGGAAAGAACTAAAGATCTGACTTCATTGAAGAGGCCCACAGAACTTTCATGATTTGAAGACTGTGTTTAAGAATGGGCCATAATCACACCTGAGCAATGCTTGCAACTAGTTTCTTCATACAGGAGGCGTCTTGAAGCTATCATTCCCAACAAAGGATTTTGTACAAGTATTAAATACTTTTTGGTTAGTGTGTTTAACACTTTTTCCCTGTGTCATTCCATTTTTTTTTTTACACAAAACTTAATTTCTGAACTTTGTTTTGGTTTCTTTGTATGTATGTATGTATTGCACGGGTTGTTACCGACATGTGGTAAAAATTTCAATATTCATGTGAATAGCACCTTTAGAAATATAATTACCTAGAAAAATGGTGATGTGTTCAATACTTCTTTTACCCGCTGTGTGTGTATGTATATTTGTATGTATATGTGTGTATATATATATATATATAATGTGTGTGTGTGTATGTGTATATATATGTGTATATATATATATATATAAACACATACACACAAATGTTTTGGCTTGTGTTTCCATTTTAAAGTGAATGAGTTATTTTACAAGGTAAAGGTTCACATATACTTTAAGGTGCTGGTACTGTATGTAATGTCACATACAAGCACCTGATATGTACCCAATAGGCAGAACGCAGGAACCAATGTAGCCGGACAAGTCTCATAGCCACTTCTGTGTGCAGCTCTGCAGATTGGGGGAAAGTGCTTTTGATGATTGGCAAGGCAGGGATGTGATCTACTTGTCACAAATATGCGATTGATGGATAGATTGAAATTGTTGATCCTCTGTCTAGAGGGCGACACTACAAATATGTAAAGAAAGGCAGTCATAAAGTTAATAAACTGCAAGCATGCAATGAAAAACTGCCTTTATGTAAATATAATAACTCATCAAGCCAGTATAGTTTACCTTTTGAAAAAAACTGCTACTGTGGTTGCACACAATACACAAGAAGTGGCTATACAGTATGCATCCTCTGAGACAGGTGCAGAGAAGATTATACACATATAGGAACTCAAATAGTTGAATAATGCTGAGAAAAAATGTTGCGTTTTTGGTTGAATTTTCAGGTCTAAAACTGAAATGTTCAGATGCATGTTTACTTTCCTTACTGTCATTATGCTAACTGTTGCACTACTGTGTCAATATAAATCCCCAACCCACTCTTGGTGCTAAGAGCTTGTTACCCCTATGTGTCATACTCCTAATGCATGCAGTGATACCACATCGTGATTCAGGTCGCCAGCATCCCAACCTGCATAAACATTTCAGGGAGGTGGCAAACTCATTTCAGGGAGGTGGCACTCTACGCATTTCATATCACTCCGACTGTGACCGAGCCAGAACTATACAGGAAGCAGTGGCTCTGTCACTGACTGCAGACATCCTAAGTCTCCTGCGGCTGCCGTGAGATCGCGCGGCACTTGCGGGTGTCCGTGAGCTGCCGGCCAAAGGCGGGAGACTCCCGCAAGTCGCAGGAGACTTGGAATGTCTGAGGTAGGGGCTACAGTGAAGCATCAGCAGTAAAGCATTGCTTGCTAGTATGAACGTGTGCTGCTTATGACTCTCTCAGCATGTCAGAACAAGCAGATTGCTTCTCTAGGCCTGGAACTATTTAAAGTTTTACCTGGGAACTTTCCAAAGGTGGTGAGCCTGCGGTTGGGGTAGGGTGATGGAAAGGAGACAGGCTAAAAGCAATTTGTAGAGTATGCCATGCTGAAATGAAAATTGGTATGATTTTTGCAATCCTTCAGCCCTTCATCCAATAATGATACATTATCTCTCAAAAGTGAGTACACCCCTCATTTTTGTAAATATTTTATTATATCTTTTCATGTGACAACAAGTAGTGAGTGTACATGGTGGTGGGATTGTCATGGTCTGGGGCTCCATGAGTGCAGAGCATGATCCTCTCCCTTCATTATCCAATGTAATGTAAAATATTGCAACGATCACCATTTTATTCTCAAGGGTCTCTGCTAAAATAATATATAGTATGTTTGGGGGGTTCTAAGTAATTTTCTAGCAAAAAATACAGATTTTAATTTGTAAGCAACAAGTTCCAGAAAAAGGCTAAGGGCTCTTTCACACTATCCGCTCCATCGGCGGCCTACGCTTATCTCAGCGGGGGATCGATCCGCCGATCCCCCGCTGAGCAGGAGAATGACAGCTGTTCTCCGCACTGTGCGCAGAGACACAGCTGTCAGAGCCCCATACATCTCTATGGGGGAATCGGATGGGAACGGACCGTCGCATCCGATCCGCTGATGGAAAAATAGGACAGATGGAAAATAGGATTTTCATCCGTCCAGATTTGACGGATCGGATGTCAGCGGACATGTCTCCGCTGACATCCGATGCCCCATAGGGATGCATGGGGGGACCGTTCTGAACGGTCCGCCTGTGTGAAAGGGGCCTTAGGCTTGAAGAGGTTAAGCGTACACTCATGAGAGGTCCGTGTTTTGCTTACACGGGATGCACAGCTGTTCCATGCATCCATGTGCAGGTAGTCGCATTCATGTCAATTGGGACTTAGCAGCTCCTTAGACACAGCTGCTGCTCCCAATTTGACATCTGCGTTGGCCCAGGTCTCCAAACCCACACTGTCTGCTTTCAGGGACCCACACATATCTGCACCCACATGGATGTCAAATTGGGAGCAGTTACTGTGTCCAGAATAGCTGTACGTCCTGTGCAGACAAAACACAGCCCCCTCATGGGTGTATGCTTAAGTAAGCCTGTGTGAACAAGACCTTAACCTAGTGCTAGAAATATTGCTCTCATTCTAACGATCGCAGCGATACCTCATATGTGTGGTTTTAACGCCTTTTACATATGCAGGTGCGACCTACGTATGCGTTTTTTTTTTCTTTATTTTTGCACTTTAAACATCCCTTGTAATAGGAATAGGGCATGATAGGTCCTCCTTACAGAGAAATCTAAAGTCTTTAAGTCCCCACATCTCTCCTCTGTGCTGTAAAGCCTGAGATAAAAAAACAAATCGATCTCAGGCTTTCTAGGAAGAATTTACATCTGCTAGAGCCGAAAATGACTTTGACGTTGCTTCTGGCCACCCAGGGTCATAGAGATGGCCTGGGGACCATCTCGTCCCCAACCAGCTCTGTGGTAAACCGGCATTGCTAACCGATCCATTCTTCGGCTCCTGGATCACACGGGACTGCCCGGAGTGGCACCAGAAGGTGGCGGGAGAGGGTGATGTTCCCTCCCGCCACCTGTAAAGCAATCAAGTGGCTAAACAGGCACTAAGATAGCTCTTACACTGTAGGGAATCGCTGGCAAAAAAAAGGTATCTGTATAATGCCTGTAGCTGTAGGTATCATTCAGATATCTCCACTCTAAGTCCAGGACGTCATATGACGTCCACCCAGGGGAAGTGGTTAATATTAGAAACATTTTATTGGTGAAAATTCAGACATTTGCTATGGTCTCTACTCAAGGGGTTAAACATCATTGTAAAACACGTTTCAATAAAAAAATTGTAATAGGCTTTGTTCCATATGTAGCAGTAATCAATTGAAGAAGATAGCAGAAATAATTCAAATGAGAATAAGTGTAAAATCAGCTTGGAATCTAGAATATAATGAATATAAAGAATATAATGTTGGGACTCTAAAATCCTCCCTTTGAAAAGCCATGAAATATTAAGTGGTTACGAAATCACATTCAGACATTACTGAAGCCAGGGGGGCTGGAGAATAGGTTGGTTAGAGGTGTTGCCTCTCAGCGTTTTAACAATGCCATGGAGCAGCTCTGACATTAATGCCATTTAAATTGATGGTTGGTCTTTTCAATCTGGTGCAGAAATGCAAATTTAAAAATATATATATATAATAGTTCTGGTCAATTGAGAATTGAGAAAAAAATAATTTATTGTATCCAGACACACTGTTTAAGAACCAACTTCACCTTTAAATATCTATTGCCACTTTGAGTGACATGAGGGGGAAATAAAGTCCTAACAGCAGCCTCCATGCAGGTACAGTCTACATTAGATAGCAAAAAGATATGACATGGGTCAGTTCAACCACTTGCCAACCGCCCTATAGCAGTTTTACAGCTGCAGGGCGGGAGCTGTGCCCAGGATTACGTATATACGTGATTCTGCATTTCCGCCTGTAGGGGACATGCTTGCTCTGCCGGTGGGCTGCTTCTGCTGTGATTCTTCAAAGCAGAAGCCGATCCGCGGGTTTCGGGCACTTGATGTCCCCCTGCACCCACTGATCATCGGTAAACAACACAGAACGCTAATATGCCTATGTAAACAAGTCAGATCGCTGTTCTGATAGGAGGGAAGGAATGGATTCTGTGTTCCTGCAAAGCAGGGACTAGAATCCATTTTTTACCCTAGTAAAAACACAGTGTACACCAAAACACTGGCTAGGCACACAGTAACCCTTTGATTGCCCTAGATGTTTAACCCATTGCCAGCCAGTGCTATTAGTATAGTGGCAGTGCATATTTTTAGCACTGATCACTGTATTAGTGTCAGTTCATGTCCGATTGTTCACTACAAAATCGAAGTCACTGATTGCCGCCATTACTAGTAAAAAAAATAAATGAATCAGAATTCCATAAATACATCCCTTAGTTTATAGATGCTATAACATCGTGTAAACCAATCAGTATACGCCTATTGTGGTTTTTTTTTGTTTTTGTTGTTTTTTTACCAAAAACGTAGCAGAATACATACTGGCCTAAATTTATAAAGACTTTTTTTTTTTTATTTGATTTGTTTTTACCAAAAACATAGCAGAATACATATTGGCCTACATTTATGAAGACTTTTTTTTATTTTTTTATTTGATTTGTTTTATAGCAGAAAGTAAAAAATAGGTTTTTTTTCCACATTACCTTTTTTTTTTTTGTTTATAGCACAAAAAATAACTGCAGTGGTGATCAAAAGGCACCAAAAGAAATCTCTATTTGTGGGGGTAAAAAAGCACATACATTTTATTTGGGTACAGCATTGCTTGACCACACAATTGTCAGTTAAAGCAACGCAGTGCCGTACTGCAAAAAGTGGCCTGGTCATGCAGGAGGGTAAATCTTCCAGAGGTCAAGTGGTTAGGGAGGCCAGTGCTGGGAATCTTGGGCTTGGATCCAGTGCTGTATTTTGGCCTAGGCCAACAAGGCCCAGGCCTAGGGCGGCACTTTGCAGGGGGGCAGCAAAAAAGCTGCCCTTCCTCCACCTGAGACTCTATTGGCCACTGGTTGCTAGAGCCGCCTCTCTCACCCCCTCTCTCTCACTCACCCCCTCTCTAACACCCCTCCTCTCTCTCATCTCCCTCTCTCTCTCGCTCTCATCCCCCCCTCTCTCTCTCACCCCCCTCACTCATCCCCTCTCTCTCTCATCCCCCTCTCTCTCTCATCCCCCTCTCTCTCTCATCCCCCTCTCTCCATCATCCCCCTCTCTCCATCATCCCCCCTCTCTCTATCATCCCCCCTCTCTCTATCATCCCCTCTCTCTCTCTAACTCTTTGTTCCCCCCCTCTCTCTCTCACCCCCCCTCTCTATCATCCCCCCTCTCTCTCATCCCCTCTCTCTCATCCCCCCTCTCTCTCTCTCTCTCCCACCCCTCTCACTCCCTCTTACCCCCCTCTTGTGAGATCTCAGGGGTTCATGCTGGGACTTGTAGTCCTTCAATTTTGCAGGGAGTCACATCCATTTAAAAAAGGAGTGGGGCAAATTTACATGGGAGGGCGCCCAATTTTAGTCTTACCTTGGGCAGCACAAGACCAAAATACACCACTGCTTGGATCCCATTGCCATTTAACAGTAGGGCTTATGAAGTATATGGGCAGGTCTTCTACTATTTGTGACAAACACAAATGAAGCATCCTGCAAGGGTTCAGATGCTGTCTTGAAATCCAGCAAGATCAGGGCTGATATGTTCAATAATTACTACCCAGAGAAGTAAAAAGAAACTGATCCTGTTTCCAATTTTATTTACTCTGTGTGTACCTACACAAGACGATGAGCCATCCTATATGTACAACCTTTTTCCAATTGAGATTTTACTTGCCTTTGGTTATGTTTATCAGTTTGCTAATATTGTCTTACAAATGTTGTACTGCAAGATTTAGCATGTATCACCTTTCTTTTTAGTAGCTAGTATGCCAAAGCATGCACATTACCTAAAGGTGTCTTCACATGACAGCTATTATATAGAGGTTACTGGAGCAGAACTGGAAAATAGTATTGTGTGAGATGGCCTTTCCCATCGACAAGCAGAAAGGTCAGGACAAACCTCAAGGGATATATTTGTGGTCTTACCTGGCCTCAATCACTGGGAAGACACGTCAGAGGGTAACACTTCCTGTCACGTCTCCACCTAAAACTGTGTAAACCCTTTACAGGATGAATACAGAAAACAAAGCTTATTCCTAAACCTGGTACGGGAAATGTATTATTCTATATTTTCATTCAGTGATTAGGAAAGTGGAAACTGTGCATATTACGATAGAAAAGTTCAGCCCAAGAAAACAATAAGTAATAGGATTTTGTTGATCAGAGAAATCTGTTCATGTTAGAGAAAATGATTTACGACTATAAAAAGGTACGGTGTTTCAGTTTTTGGTAGATGCTGGGGTTTTGAATCACCCAACAGCTTATATCTTAGCTATAGTTTATTAGTTTATATCTCCCCGGGATTATCAGCCTTCAGGTATGTGGAAACCATGTGGCTGTACTCTCAATTCCGTTCTTGAATCGCTAAAACCTATTTTTAAAACAGTATTCTACTCCCCAAAAAATGTATTATGTTCTGCTCCCTCCACATTTACAAAATGCTGGATTACATGAAAAACAAAACATAAGAAATCTTAAACAAATATGTACTTTACTCCAGGGCTTTTCACAATTTTACCATCACTGTGTCTCCTTATGGGAACTGGGGACAGCTGATAATCCGAATCCCATGAAAAAGTGCTCCTGCACAGTACTGGAGCATCTTCTCATGAGAGTTAGGATCCTGAGCTTTCCCCAGACCTTTTAATTCAATGTGTTATTTTTTTATTGCTGCAATCCATTTGTGAAAGTATCAATTAAAGTTCAAGTTTTGTGGCTGTCCACAAAGGTAGCTAAATTGCATAACCTAAATAATAATTACTCCAGCAGGCATATGTGGGGTCACTTTAAAACATATACCATTGGTGGACTTATTTGTTGACAATGCTGCTGTTCAAAGGTGTCACCATTACTCCTCCAACCAAAATGGAGACACCCTAACACCAGAAAGTGTGTTACTGTCTGGATCACCAGGTAAAAAAAAGAAAAAAATCTAACGAGGCAGCCATCACATCTATGGATTGGTAAACTGTAATATGACTGCAACATAAACAGACCTACCTAGCTTTTTTTAGTGGAAAGACCACTATAGGAGCGGGCTTTGGAGCCACTGTTCTAGTTAACCTTCACAGCTAGCCTTACAGACTGTAATAAAACATGTAAAGGCAGCAGTGAAGATTATTAATATTATTAAATTGAAATCATTTTGGTGTCCTTGGCATTGCATTTCTGAAAACATGGCTTTATTTGGTAGAGTTTAAGTTGTAAACATTGAGTATACTCTTGGCTCTTTATACTCCCTTGGCTGCCCTACATTTAATCCTAACAACTGCTCCAGACTCCCTGTGACTGTAAGTTCTTGTGTCATAATCCAGTTACCGGCTGCTTAGACAATACCCAAACACAGTTTGTGGTTGTTGACAGCAAATCTAAGATCCACCCCTGCCATGGCTAGGTCCAGGGCCTGAGGTCAAAAGAAAACCAGGAGCATTTGGTGGGTAAAGGAAATTTGATATCTAAAGGTGTGTGTCCACTTAGAGGATAAAAAAAAATCTGAGACCTTCTAAACGTTTCCACTTTATAAAATAACACTCTTTTAAAATTAACGTAGAATAGGAGCATTATTTATAAAACTTTCCAAGGCAAGAACTGTGTCATGTTAGCTACTCTAGATTAAAAATATTTGGGTTGCTTAGAATTGCTCATCCCACCACTTTTTTACTGAAGCCTTTTTTATTTTTTTATTTTAAATATTGAATTACATTTACTCGGCAACGTAAGACTAAAGAGAGTAAAAAATTCTGACTTGTTCAACTGAATGTTCGAGAAATTAAGATCTGAATGTCTTTTTAAATAGAACATGTAATTTTTTTCTAATAAGACTTTGGTATTTTATTATAAATTTCATTTTATATAATGCATATGAGAGTTTTCTGTTACAAGTACATCTTGCTAATACTTATTTAAAGGAGTTGTAAAGTCAGGAAGGTTTTTTATCTTAATGCATTCTATGCATTAAGATGAAAAGCCTTCTGTGTGTAGCAGCCTCCCCAGCACACCTAATACTTACCTGTGCCTTCTCACTGTCCAGCGATGTAAACGAGTCCCTCGGCCGTCCTGGGTCTCTCCCTCCTGATTGACTGATATACAGCCTCAAGGCCATTGGCTTCCACGGCTGTCAATCAAAGTCAGTAAGCCAATCGGAAGAGAGAGTGATGGGCTGAATGAACGCTCCGTTTCTGAATGGATACATGGAGCTGCAGCTCGGCTCAGGTGCCCCCATAGCAAACTGCTTGCTGTGGGGGCACTCGATAGGAGGGAGGGACCAGGAGCAGGAACGAGGGACCCGAGAAGAGGAGGAGCGGGGATGCTCTGTGCAAAACCAACTGCACAGAGGAGGTAAGTATAACAGGTTTATTTATTTTTTTTTTTTTTTAAACGAGACTTTAAAATCACTTAAAAAAAAAAGCACATAACAAGCCATATTAAATTAAAGTGACACTGTTACTAGAAAATGAAAAGTAAATTCTCCCTTAAATAGAAGCTACTTTATATTTATGTTGGATGCCTGGTCTATACTGCACTCTTTGAATCCTTCCACACACTGCTAAATTACTATAGGACATAGTAGTGGTGTAGCAGCCACCAGAAAGAATGGCATCGCTAATTGCAGACCAGGCATCCAACACTCCACAAAGTGTGCCAGGTACTCAAGATTCTTCTACAGCCTAAGCTTTGTGAGTCTAGATTCACACCTATGCGTTTTTTAGTGCAATGTGCAGTTTGCAGAAACACGCTTTAATACATTTACATTGTTTGCTATGGGGCACGTTCACATCTATGCGTTTTTCAGCCACTGTATTTTTGGAAAGGGTCAGGAACTTTTTTGCCACATTAGATTGCGTTTTTCATGTAATAGACTTCAATGGACCCACACAGAAAACGCAATTGCTGCATTTTTTTAATGCCTTTTTACATGCGTTTTGTGTTTTTTTTGTTTGTTTATTTTTTCTTGTTTTCCTTTATAACAAACTGTAAATAGCGGGTGGTTACGGATGCCCTCTGACAGTTGATCGTAAAAAAAAAAAAAAGTGTTGCAGGCAAACAAAATGGTATGGATTTTGAGGGGAACCCCATGGCAAAGTGTAAAGAAAAAATTGCGTGGGATCCCCCCCAACATCCATATCAGACCCTTATCCGAGCATGCAGGCCAGGAAAGGATGGTAGAAGCAAGCACCCCCCTCCCTCCTGAACCATGCCAGGCCACATGCCCTCAACATGGGCGGTGTTTTGGGGCATTCTATCAATGTCTGGAAACTGAAGCGACCAGTTTCTAAAGTTTTGAGAGATAAATGTTGTCCCATTCTTGCTTGATATAGGATTCTAACTGCTTAACTGTCCTGGGTCTTTGTCGCATTTTCGATTTTAGATGCGCCAAATATTTTCAATTGATGAAAGGTCTGGCCTGCAGATCATTTGCAATCATTTCATTCCTTATGCACTAATGCATCCTTATACCATCAGAGGTTTTGAACTGTTACCAGCATTCAGTTCAGCAGGCTTTTAAACTGAATGCTGGTAACAATCCCAAAGGTCCCTCCCCTTTTTAGTTCGGAGGATGCGGCGCCAATGTTTGCCAAAAAAAGGTCATATTTAAATTCCTCTGACCTCAGAACAGTTTTCCACTTTTCAACAGACCATTTTAAATGTGTTTTGGCCCGGCGAAGATGGCAGCGTTTCTGGATCATGTTCAGATATAGCTTCTTTCCATGATAAAGCTTTACCTTGCGATTTTGGATGGCACAGCAAACTGTGTTCACAGACAGTGAGTTTTAGAAGTATTCCTGAACCCATGAAGTGATGCGCATCACAGAATCATGACTGTCTTTAATGCAGTGCTATCTAAGGGCCAGAAGAACACAGGCCATTTCAGCCTCAATCTTTTGATGGTATTTTGTACTGTAGATGATGTAGTCTTTGCAATTTTACGTTGAGGATCATTATTCTAAAACTGTTCCGCAGTGCTGATTTTCACAGATTGGTAAACCTTTGCCCATCTTTACTTCTGAAACACTTTGGCTGTCTGAAGCCTAGTACACATGGGCTAAATGTCGGCCGGCATTGGCCTGTTCAAAAGAAACTGGCCAACATTCAGCCCATGTGTATGGTAGCCGGAAATTTCGAGACCAAAAAAGGTCTGCCGACCGACTCCCATTCTGCGCTCTTAGCCAATGGCTGAGAGTGCTGACCGGAGTGTTCTGGCGGAGGGGGGGGGGGGCCGTCCCCCAGTCAGAAAACAATAGCTCAACAGTGGAGATTGCTGTACTAACATTGGATTGTTAATAGAGCGGCTCTGATATGAGCTGTCAGTTTTTATTTTGGATGCACACCAAAAAAAAAAAATAGTAGTGTGTACCAGGCTTAAAATGCCCTTTTTATACCAAATCATGTTACTGACCTGTTGCCATTTAACCTAATTGGTTGCAAAATGTTCTTTCAGCTCTTCCATGTTAATACCACTTACTTTGCCAGTTTTTTGCTGCCCTGTCGCAACTTTTTTGAGATGTGTTGCTGCCATCAATTTCAAAATTACATTATTTTTTTCTGAAAATGGTACATTTTCTCTGGTTAAACATTTGATATGTTTTCTATTGTGAATAAAATATGAGTTTATGAAATCAGCAAATCATTGCATTCTGTTTTTAAGTAGATTTTACAGTGTCACAACTTTTTTGGAATTGTGGGGTTGTATCTAACAATGTATTTTTAAGCACCCAGGGAGGCCAAAAGGCAGGTTGTGACATGCAAATACTAAATATACCTCCTAAAGTCAGTGGCTGGCCAGGCTCCTATGCCCAGGTATTGGTTATTGAATCCACCCATAATGTTTAATATTCAGTATCTAGCCACTTGAAAGGGTAACAATTAAACCATAGGTAGTTTGGTGCTCATACATACAGTGCATTATGAAAGTATTCGGCCCCCTTGAACTTTTCGACCTTTTGCCACATTTCAGGCTTCAAACATAAAGATATAAACCTGTAATTTTTTGTGAAGAATCAACAAGTGGGACACAATCATGAAGTGGAACGAAATTTATTGGATATTTCAAACTTTAACAAATAAAAAACTGAAATATTGGGCGTGCAAAATTATTCAGCCCCTTTACTTTCAGTGCAGCAAACTCTCTCCAGAAGCTCAGTGAGGATCTCTGAATGATCCAATGTTGACCCAATTGACTAATGATGATAAATAGAATCCACCTGTGTGTAATCAAGTCTCCGTATAAATGCACATGCACTGTGATAGTCTCAGAGGTCCGTTTTAAAGCGCAGAGAGCATCATGAAGAACAAGGAACACACCAGGCAGGTCCGAGATACTGTTGTGGAGAAGTTTAAAGCCGGATTTGGATACAAAAAGATTTCCCAAGCTTTAAACATCCCAAGGAGCACTATGCAAGTGATAATATTGAAATGGAAGGAGTATCAGACCACTGCAAATCTACGAAGACCTGGCCGTCCCTCTAAACTTTCAGCTCATACAAGGAGAAGACTGATCATAGATGCAGCCAAGAGGTCCATGATCACTCTGGATGAGCTGCAGAGATCTACAGCTGAGGTGGGAGACTCTGTCCATAGGACAACAATCAGTCGTATACTGCACAAATCTGGCCTTTATGGAAGAGTGGCTAGAAGAAAGCCATTTCTTAAAGATATCCATAAAAAGTGTCGTTTAAAGTTTGCCACAAGCCACCTGGGAGACACACCAAACATGTGGAAGAAGGTGCTCTGGTCAGATGAAACCAAAATCAAACTTTTTGGCAACAATGCAAAACGTTATGTTTGGCGTAAAAACAACACAGCTCATTACCCTGAACACACCATCCCCACTGTCAAACATGGTGGTGGCAGCATCATGGTTTGGGCCTGCTTTTCTTCAGCAGGGGGAAGATGGTTAAAATTGATGGGAAGATGGATGGAGCCAAATACAGGACCATTCTGGAAGAAAACCTGATGGAGTCTGCAAAAGACCTGAGACTGGGACGGAGATTTGTCTTCCAACAAGACAATGATCCAAAACATAAAGCAAAATCTACAATGGAATGATTCACAAATAAACATATCCAGGTGTTAAAAATTGTGAAAAAAGAAACATGCACTTTGCAGGCACTGGGTATCATAAAATAACATACTTTATTTTACAATGCATTTAAAAACATCAAAAAACGAGAAAAAAAGCATACAACAGTCATATCCCATATGAGGGGAATATGAGATACAAGATTGATAAGAAAATAATTACATTGGTGGTAATAATACACATTAATACAGTCACAATAATATGCCAGTAATATTGATACTTCACATCGGGACGATCATGTCCACAGGTGACAGGGAACAGTACTGTCGTCCCGGGGAGATCGAACGATGTGTGTAAGCAGTAGATTATACAGTATCGTTGAACCATATTGCTCGACATGTTTCGCCTTATGCTTCCTCTCGGAGATAATGGATCAATATTCTGTGTATTAATGGAAAAAGAAATCAATCAAACCAAAAATAATGCTTGTTGACTGTCCAAATGTAGTATATACTTCAGGACAGAATGTCCTGAAGGGAGAAAGTATCTATAATCAAAATCAATATGTTTACAGCCCACCCATCTGTGTAACAGCATAGATGGTTGAGGTTGGCAAGAACAATAAAATAATATAAATATAAATAAGTATGCTACCTACTATGTGAGGGGTTATATAATAGAGTTAATAGTAACGGAAAGGGAAATGCTGTCTTGAGTGTGTGGGAGGGAGATCCATTGCCAGAGGGCTGGTAAGTGGACCCCAGGGCTGAAGGGTGTGCCCGTAAGGGGACGATGTGGGGGTCCTGGCCAGGTATAGAGCGTAAATTATGGTATAGGGCAGCCGTCATTAAATGGTGGCCCGCGGTCCAAGAACGGACTGCACAATGCTTCTGCCCGTCAGGCCACCGCCTACGAGCAGTCATTGGTTTGCTGGGACCGCGGGTGTCCCAGCAACCAGTAACGTCCTGTGTGCGCGCTGCGCTGCTTCTTACTGCGGCTCCCGGTGTACAGCTCTCACTCCGAGCCGAGCCGCGAGTTGGGGGCGTGACGTCATGTGTGCCTGCAAAGTCCATGTTTCTCTTTTCACAATTTTTTGACCCAATTTAGGATGTGGCACTTATTACCTTACCCATACGCCCAGCACACCGCTATCTGGAAGCGTATTTTCCAACTTCTCATATCCAGGTGTTAGAATGGCCAAGTCAAAGTCCAGACCTGAATTTAATCGAGAATCTGTGGAAAGAACTGAAAACTGCTGTTCACAAATGCTCTCCATCAAACCTCACTGAGCTCGAGCTGTTTTGCAAGCAGGAATGGGCAAAATTTCAGTCTCTCGATGTGCAAAACTGATAGAGACCTACCCCAAGCGACTTACAGCTGTAATTGCAGCAAAAGGTGGCGCTACAAAGTATTAACTTAAGGGGGCTGAATATTTTTGCACGCCCAATTTTTCAGTTTTTTATTTGTTAACAAAGTTTTAAATATCCAATAAGTTTCGTTCCACTTCATGATTGTGTCCCACTTGTTGTTGATTCTTCACAAAAAATTACAGTTTTATATCTTTGTTTGAAGCCTGAAATGTGGCAAAAGGTCGAAAAGTTCAAGGGGGCCGAATACTTTTGCAATGCACTGTAGAGATCCACAGATGGGGCTGAAGTTACATATATAGTAGGTTGTCCGTTTATATGTCTATATGGCTACAGTCACAAGAAACCAGTCCACTGAAGCAGGGCTAGCCTTCAAGAGGGGCGGAGTAGAAGCCGCTTCCCCAAACATGTGCAGAATGTAAATTGTAAGGTAGTTTATTTTAGGGATAAAAGAATAAAACTCACATAGTGGTGTGTAATACAGGCTTTTCAGGTATTACCATTACCCAGGTTGATGTTCAGGTGTAGGGGCTGTTATGCCCGTGCTGGAGCTGCGTCTATGCCTGGTCAAGCTGAGTCCGGCCGGCGGTCAGTGTAGAAAGGGAAACCGCTCAGCTCAGTGAAAGAGAAAGGGAAACAGCTCAGTGTAGAAAGGGAAACCGCTCAAGGGATCAATGGCTGGAACGCACGCTGGAATGCAGCATCAACCTCCTATGTCACTAGTCCGCGAGGTGTTTTGGAGCATGCGCAGTAAGTGGAATATTACAATGTATGCTCCTTTCTCAAGCTAGTGAGGGGGGAGCCGCTATTCATTTTATACACACCAAAAATGCCACCTAGTGATTAATATATATTACTTTTCTGGAAAAGTCATTGATATTACAATAATAATACAGCAATACAAAATGTACAGAAAATAAATTGAACATAAAAAAGGCTATGTAATAATATATCATCACATAGTGTAATCCTGCAATACTTTTTACCCCCTATTTTACAACAAGTAAAAAATAAAATAAAATAATAAATAAAAGTTAAAAAAATATTCGTAAAAAGCACACACATAGAGATGATTAGTAAAAGATAAATCAGAACAGTAATAGTAAATGAGCTATATGTGGTATACTGTTCTGGCATCACATATATCCATGTATATACACACATATAGCTTCTATATCCTTATGAAAGTGTCTATCGTGGATTTACCTTACCTGGAAAGTTACTACCACCCCTCCTTATTAGAGAAAAATTTTAATGTGTAAGATGAACAAAAAATGTATATGTAAACCTGAAGGAAAAAGATAAATAGATTGTACTTTAAATTAATATATGAACTCTATTTATAAGATCGTGGCAATTTCCAATTCCACATTTAAACCTCCAGGTGACAAAGAATACAAGGAATATATCCAGTAAGTTTCTCGTTCACATAACCTATAGAATCTCTTGGCTTCTGAGAGATTCTTGGGCATTTGTTCTATAACTAATGCTTCTAATCTAGAAGTGGATTTATCATGGTACTAATAAGTCCACTTCTGGATTAGAAGTATGGGTTATAGAACAAATGCCCAAGAATATCTTGGGCATTTGTTTTATTGAAATATGTTCAATTCATTTTTTATTAATTCTTAATTTTTTTTATAATGCCTGTACATTTCTATTCCTGTAATATTATTGTAATATCATTGACTTTTCAAGGAAAGTATTGTAAATTAGCCACTAGGTGGCCTTTTTGTGTGTATAAAATGAATAGAGGCTCCCCCCTCACTAGCTTGAGAAAAGAGCGTGCATTGTAATATTCCACCTACTGCGCATGCTCCGAAACGCGTCGCGGACCAGTGACGGGGGTTGATGCTGCATTCCAGCATGCATTCCAGCCCTCGGTCCTGGCTTTTTCCCTTTCTACACTGATCGCTGGCCGGAGTCAGCTTGACCAGGCATAGACATGGCTGCAGCACAGGCATAACAGCCCCTACACCTCTGAACGTCAACCTGGGTAATGTTAATACCCAAAAAGCTTGTATTACACACCACCATGTGAGTTCTATTCTTTTATCCCTAAAATAAACTACCTTACAGTCTACACTCAGAGGCGCCTCTTCTCTGTTTTTTCTTCACTTGAAAGGGTAAGCCTGTCTGTGGCTATAGGAAGTTTTAGGCAGCTTGGAATCACATAAATGGGATGTATGTGGGAGTTGTGTAAATTAGCACTTTACTTAGTGGTAAGGTTTGTTTTGAAGCTGTACTACCCCGGAACACATAGGGGGCAATTTAATAAAAGCAAATAGGCTGTTTGCTTTGCAAAGGAAGTTGCACTTTGCAAGGGAATTTTCCCAGAGCTTAGTGAATGTGGTAATGTTTTACCCAACAAAGAATACCCAAACATGTGCAAGGAAATTTTTAAAAAAAACAGCATTTTTACTAGCACAGGATTTGATGATTGAAGTCAGCAGAGTTTCACATCATTCAATAAGCTCTGGGGAAAATTCCCAAAGTGAACAGTATATTCGCTTTTTTAAAATAAACCCCAAAGTATCACCAGGAGATGAGAGCAGATTACGGAGACATTTTCCCTTCCCTTTTCTTCACTTCCCTTCCCTTTTCTTCACTTCCCTTCCCTTTTCTTCCCTTCCATTTTCTTCTCTTCCGCTGATAAAAGGGAGACAAGAAGAGTGGGGGCATTTTCTCAAAGGGAACATAGCAATAAATACTTAATAGAGTGTCTAATCTGCTTACTACTCAAATCTAAAATTAATGTTTTTTACCTGAAGTTTGGCTTTAAATAATTTTGCATGAGCACATAATATATAATAAATACAATGTTAATATAAAGTGCATAATAATACCAGTACAAACTTCTAACATAAAAAAAACGAACAATAGAGTCCCTTTAAGAGAACAGCAGTTCACCTTTTCTTTGAAATAATCCTTGCACAGTATTCTTGATGTTCTTTTCCCCTCCTTTGCAGCCTGCAGGGCACTGGTAGATGAGCTGCAGCATGAAATTAGGAAAGTGAACCCGAGTAAGACAATTGACGTGGGGTCATTCAGGATAAGTCCGGATGGAACGCAGGTACAGAATAAGGTAAGAGGAAAAAAAAGAAGTGTCTGAAATGAAAATGCTGCTAATATTAACAAGCCAGGGGTTTGGGCATAATCCTAGAGCCTTCATGATTGGATTTACTCCCGCTGGGAGCTGACATAACCTTAAACTTCCTTTTCACATATCTTATGTAACTCCTGTGTTCCTAGTAACCGTTTTGAACTGTCTTTTATTTCACTTTCTGAAGCATTAGGAAATGTATTGAAGACTATTGTTTTTTTGCTTTGTTTGATTTTCATGCATATTAGGGGATATCAGGATAGCCGACACAATGCATCAGTTTAATGTATAATTGCATAGAAATAAAGGCTAATTGAAATCTGCAAATGAAGGCCCTTTAGGATTCCTTTAGGGAATCTTTCAAGGCCACTGAAGTCAAATTCTTTTTTTTTTTTGTAGATTAATGTTATGCGGTATGATCTGCTATGTTCATCTCCTCCCTTCTTTGCCAAATCTAAAACCGGATGGCTGGCGTAATCCACATGAATTTGTTTTTTTTTTTTTTTTCTTTTTTTTCCATAGATGTTTAGGGAGATTATCATAGCTGTTTTGCTGTAAAGTTTTTTACTTATTTGCTCACCCAGCCCCTCTTGATATACAAAATATAACAGTGCCACATCCTGCAGGATTCAGATGGTCAAGCTACACCCAGTATATCTTACTGATCAGTATGTTTTCTAACACATTAGTAAATCAGTTTTCCTGGTCTGAGGGAATGGGTTTTAAGGAAACAATAACCAATCGGTCAGTGATCTTTAATTCATGTTATATTTCTTTATAGCTTGATTTGTGATATTTATTTTATGCTATACTGTTTAGGAGCGTATTGGTTTTTATATTTGAATACCAGGTCATGTTAGTTATTACTTAAAAAGTAAATTACTTCTGTATTTCTGCTTGCTCATAAAAATGGGATCGTTTTGTGAATGCATTTATGAGGTAATTAATTGACTGTCCAGCATTTGTGTCTTGCAGCCAGATTGCTGTAACAGCTTTGCAAAGCAGTGCAACAGCTTTGAGAATAAATTGTTATGTAGTCAAGTAGGATATTTTCAATCAAGCAGTTGCTCTCCTGAACAAAAAAGGGAGCACAAGGGCGTGATGGGGGCAATCAACTCTGGGGGCATGACCTCAAACTAGCAGGAGGACAGTTCTAGAGTACTGTTAGAAATTATTTTTTTTAACTGAAAGAGTAGAGGAAGCTTGGAACAGACTCCAAACAGAGGAGTTAATCTGCTATAAGTGAATTTATACATGCTTGGGCTAAACATAGAGATATCCTGTTAAAAAAATTAAAAAAATAAAAATGGAAGAATAGATGGACAGCTTGTTCTTTTTCTCCCATCTGTCCTCTTTGTTTTTATATGAAAACTCCTGCATGCAGGATAATATCTGTTAGATCAATTCAGAAAATATTTAGGGATCTCATTTTCTTGGACATCAATAAAAAGGTTGCCAGGTCAGCTGTGGATGCATGACATGCAGATATGGCATAATAGTGCCGCCAACCAGCCCACGTAGAATGTAATCTCCTGGATAATCCTGCTTGGCGAGTCTGGGAACCTTTATAAATTTGTGCTATACTTTATGGAATTTTTGGGTGAAAAAATTCTAGAAGTCTTCTCTCAGACAAATGACATTCAAATGCTCTTGCAGCCCATGATCAGTGATGTTACCAGCATGGTAAGATTGCTCTATGTCTTTAATGACTGATGTTCACCTGATGGTCCTCCTGGACTACACAGATATTAGTTACACGAACAAAAGAAAATTGTTCAGTAGGCAATGGAATTTTCTTCAAGTAGTAGAAATTGCGTAAGTAAATCGTATATGTCCAGATTGTTGATGAATCCAAGTCAGTACAGACTCCAGCTTTTTACCATTCAGGCTTTTGGCCAGAAAAAAGTAAACCGTGCTTAGGTTCTGATTGAAATGTAAAGCCTCACATCAAACCTATGCATTACAACTATGTCCTATACATGGTAACATATGGCGCTTAGTGCAGTTCCTTTAATTTAGCATAGTACCCTAAGTCACAGAAGGTTCCAGCACACTTGTGACTGGACTGCCATAATGCCAAACAATAATGAGTTAACACACAACGTACATGCTGCAACGAATTACAAACTTTACAGTACATCTTAGTGCTTCAGGAAAGTGTCATGCATGCTGCTTAAATAATCTGAAAATACATTTTTAGTACCACTTTCCGTATTCATAAAATAATACCCGGTGATCCAACCCTGAATGTCTGCAGACAGATATGGTTAAAATGTGACAACACTGTGTCCCTATCTCCCAATTGTTTTCCATTTTGTCACAATCTCGCATGCTTTCCCAGTCTACACTTCAAATGGCATTGCACGATCCAATGTTGACCCCATCAGGAAGCTGGGCCTAAAGATCTGTACACAAGATCAGAAAATCATACAAAAAATAACGCTTTCGAAGCGGTCGTATGATACTCTAAACGTTATTACACAGTTTTCGTCCAAAATGATCTGAAGGGACAAACACGAACATTTTTCTCGTACGATACCAGATCATACAGTTTTAGTTTAATCAGCTCAGTTTACGTCCGAAATACAAATACATTAAATCACTTTTTTTATTCTGTCGTACGGGAATTTTCATATTTTAGTAACCTCTTAATTTTTGATATAGAGTCTAGCATGCAAAAAAAAAAATGGATGATCATTCGTCTGATAATCTCATTGTGTGAAGTAGGCATGATGATGTACAACGATTGCTGGAGTGTACACATGTAGACAGGAAGTGCAAGAAAAGATATAAAAAATGGGTGAAAACAGTATATATACACAGTGCTCTATCAAATGAAATGTCAACACTTGCACCCACAGAGGTCTATAAGTAATTTTATTTCAAAATGTTGTATCGGCACTGGCAATATATTATTTTATTGATAATTGCTATTAGAGCTTGTTCAAAAAGATGTAAGGTACAAGAAATGTACAATATTGAAACGTACCAGTTAAAAATGAAATGCATTTAGAATGAAATATAACTCTCATAAGGGCATAAAGACATCTAAAGAGATCAGTCTTTGACCAAATGCAAATTATTGTGATGCTCATAATGCATTGTTTCTCCTAACTGTACTTAGCTCATAGACATCACATCAAACATATTTTCATTTGTTAAATTTCATTGTTATAACTTTTTTCTGTCACTTTCTGAACCTGAAGAGGTTAGTTCATTTATTGCAGAATAATGTACTTTTTTTTATAAAATAGCTACCAAGTATTCATTACTTTTTATTCAACCTCCTCTTTATAGCTGTCAGTTATGTTCTCGTTATAATTACAGCAGGTCTTTTTTGTTTGACTATATTTATCATATATTTGTAAGGGTTTTACTTTTCTCCCTGCCATTTTTGTGTACTTTGAAAGAGGATTTCCACCTACTTTCAGAAAACTGGGCTGGATGAGACTCATTATTTTATGTTCACCTTGCCTTATGCATATGTAAAAAAGAAACACTATTCTTTCCTACTCCACCACCTTTCACCAACCTATAAGCATTATTTTTCAAAACGTTAACAAAAAGCCAAGATAACTTACCTGAAATCATGACATGCTGGAACCCCATTCTTCTTTCTTTTTGTCTGCAGTTAGGGATGTTATTTCTTTCAGTGCCTATGTCACTTCCTGTTGACATGGATGCTACCCATTGGCTGTCAGAAGTATCCATCAAATGGTCATCAGAGAGCCTTCTAGTCTGACAAGGGCAACATGATAATGTCATGGCACTAAATGCAGGGAATATGATTTATTTCCTTTGATTTGTCCCCTGGTGCAAGTATTGGACTTAAAAGGACCACAGAGAGCACCAGAAATTAGAAACCCAACAAAATATGGTGCAAAGAGTGGGTTAAGGGACTCACAGTAATCAATGAAAATGATAACAAGGAAATAAGCATAAGTCCTGGACTAGTAAAACCACATAAAAATGGGAAAATTTCATATAGTCCATGAGATGTAATGTCACACGCTAGTTGCAGCTCCCTTGAGAGTGATGCAATTCTCTGGAAGGCAAATGGAAAATAACAAGGTGTGCCAAACTAAGTGTAACAGATAAAATCAAGAAGGACATTTATTAAAGGTTTTCAGCCAATTGGCTACTCACATGATGTAAGAATAAACAAGGCATAAGTTAGAAAGGCAGTCCGTGGTCACTCAATGGGGGGGAGATGTCTATAGCAGCATCACAGATGGTGTACAAGCAGGGCACATGGACAAGCCGGGCCGGGGACCCTTCTGTGCAGTGTGAGAACCAGCGTGGAGCGCACTCGGAAGCCGCGCCGGAAGTGACGTCGGGACGTGTCAGATGACGCATTTCAAAGTCTCCACTTTTTCTTCAGATCTGGACGGCTATGGGAGCTGTCAGTCTTAAATAGGCTCAACAGAGCCAGAGGGACAATAAATAGGTGTGGAATAGATTTCTGAAGCTGGATCCATCAAATGTATATAATATGGCTGCATATACAACAGAAACACTATGATTATGCCAATATAAAACTATAATAAATTTAAAATAATAATAAGAAGAAGCAATGACAAAAATATTTAAAAAGTATGTGAGCGCTAAAAAAAAAACCTGACAAAAAGAAAAAAAAAAAAAGGAAAGGAAGTAATAACCTATATGGAAGTAAATGCGGAAAGAGTAATATTATTAAACCAGGTAGATAATAATAAAAAATAATGAACCATTAAAAAAAAATAATAATATTCAGTATATGTATGAGTGATATAATTCGGACCCAGATTGAGATAATAGTGTGTCCAATTGGCTGACAACTTTTAAAAGTTTTCAAAGCCCCCCTTCACATCATATGTCCTACTTTTACAATATAGTACTCCTTTTACATTTTAGCACAACCCTCCCTCTCTTCACATCTTCATGCCCCCCTTACATAGCAGTCCACACTTTGCATAAAGCAGTCTGCCTTGGTATACTTAGAATACACCTTAAACGAAGCGGGGGCGTGGCTAGGAGATGGCCGCATGAGGATGGGTTAACAGCTCCAGGCTCTCCCTCGTTTTACCCAACCCGACCAGTATGAGCGTATCTATACCCTCAATCTCATTGAAAGAGACTGACATTACCTGGCTCCTGTGGTGACTCTGAGGTTCGGACGGCACGCGGATCGGGGTGCCCGGGAGCGTGGCGGGGAGGAGGTGCTCCGAGACGCCGGGAGGACGTGTGTGCCTGACGTCTATCGGCGGCCACGGAAGAAGGGCTGCGTGGATCACCCTGCAGGCGGCGGTGTGAGCGGTGTGAGCGGCTGAGAGAAAGGATCACCCGCGGGGATCACCCTGCGAGCTCCGGTTTGTGGCTGCCTGAGATCTGAGAGGAGCCGGGAGGAGGAGAACAGATCCCCAAGACTTCACTGTCTGGAGGAGGTGAGAGGGGTTAAAGTACCCCCTTTTTTTTTCCTTGGACTGCCTAAAGATAAATTGTGGAACAAGACTCCCCCACTTATAACCCTGCAAATAAATAAAAACGACAGAGCTTAGATAAAAGACATATGAATATAAAACAACAGAGGTGGAATTGAATTTGGGGGACGTAGCTTATCCCACCTAACCCAACCATTCTTTATATACCTATTCCGGCATGACCCGTGGTAGAAAGCGAGGAGCACGCAATACAATCCGCACATCCGGAGTCAGAGGCAACAGACCCTCTACACGCACACAGAGGGAGCCAGAGGCAATTATCCAGTACTTTAGATCCCCACCACGTACAGCTGCTTTGGACTCAGCTCTCGAGGTAAGGGGACCTAGACTACAAACACAAGACATGGATGGGAAGCTGAGTGGTTCCGAGACACAAATAAATATAACACACTTACCTGGGATGACCACCCCATCAGACTCGGTAGCAATGGAACCCCAACAACAGGTGACACCCCCCCGGTACTCTGACCTCCCTACGCCTCATCAGATAGATCCAGAGATACGGACACTGCTGAGAGCACTTCCAACCCGTTCAGAGGTAGAGACACTAATACTCCGGATAGAGGAGACCCATCGCCGAGATCTACAGACTGTAAGATCTGAGATACAGGCTATATCTGATAGAATAGGTACGGGGGAGCAGGCTGTTACGGCACTGGAGACCCGGGTGACAACGCTAGAAAATGCCCGCAATGACACTGTAGATACAGCCATTTCTCTCCAGCTGCACCTGGAGGATTTGGAAGATAGGAGCCGCCGGAACAACTTGAGACTCCGTGGCATCCCTGAGGCTACAGGCAGGGAAGACCTGCGGGAGACAGTGACAGCCATCTTTCAAAAAATATTAGACTCAGACCCCCCAGAAACAGTGGAATTGGACAGAGTACACAGAGCTCTGGGCCCTAGATCAACTAACCCAGACAGACCTCGAGATGTGGTGTGTAGAGTACATCATTTTCTCCAAAAAGAAGCCATATTGCGTAAAGCATGGGAGAAGGGAGCCGTGGATTTTGATGGAGCAGTTGTTAAAATATTACCTGACCTATCTAAAGCTACATTACAACGCAGAGCACTTCTTCGACCGGCGCTAGACGCCGCCCGCCGGGCAGGATATACATACCGATGGGGGTACCCCCTAGCGGTCTTTTTCCGGAAAAATACTACTACATTCACTCTTAGGTCCCCTGCAGATTTACCTGCTTTTTTTACCTGTCTAGGGATTACTCCTATCCAGATCCCAAACTGGCTGATTATTCTGCCCCAGTCAGGAGGCAGGAGGTCTGCTGAAGCCCACCGAGGAAGATCTATCAACCAATCTCAGAGCCTGCAGGGGGAACTACAAGTCGTGACGCTAGAAGGGTCACGTGAGTCATAATGTACATCTGTCAACTTTTTTTTTTCTCAACTTTTTTGTATCAGCAGCACTATAACTGGTTCAGCAAGATCATCTTTTGTTATTTAGATTTCATTGAATATCCATGGACACCCAAACCCTTTGAGAAAGGGTATGCACTGAAAAGAGAGAGTTCTCAGTGACTAAAGAGGGGAAGGAGGAGGGGGAAAGAAGGAAGAAAACATTACATTTTTTTTTTTTTAAAAAGGGGGGAAAAAAAAAAAAAGAAAAAAAAAAGAAAAGAGGGGAAGGGAGGGGGAGGGGAGAAGGAAAGGGAGGGAAAAGGGGGGGAAAAAAAAAACCCCTTTTTTTTTTTTTTTTTTTTTTTTTTTTTTTGAGGGGGTATTTGGTATTGTTTGGCAATTATATTACTGTATAAATATTTTGTGGGAATAAGACACCCACGATATAGTCTAGGAGGAAACGACACTCCATAATGAGACGACATTTATACATACCAACTAAAGAACTTGAGTAGTATTGAATAATAACAATTATATGGACTGATAGGGGATCTGTGGGATATGGAAGCATTAG
Source organism: Pelophylax lessonae (assembly GCF_965119305.1). NCBI lineage: Eukaryota > Metazoa > Chordata > Amphibia > Anura > Ranidae > Pelophylax > Pelophylax lessonae. Next base: position 105,420,992 of record NC_138772.1, read on the forward strand.
ATATTTAAGATCACTACCGGAATGTTATATTTTTACAGTTTCTAATGTATAGCAGATCCTTTCCAGAGAACTGAGAGAATAGTGTGGGGTATTATTTAAGACCAATGAGAGTATCTGGGAGGTGGAATGGTGGATTATAAGGTTCCCTCTTCCCTTTAGAGGGAGGGGGAAGGGAAAAGAGGAGAAAATATCTCCCCCCCCTTTTTTTTTTTTCTTCTCTCTTTTTTTTCCCCCCTGCCCCCCCCCCCCCCCGCCTCTCCTTTCACGGACTTAGTAGATAAGGAGCTGACCACAGGTTAGATCTGGCCCCTTCTATGGAGGTGCATAGAAGGCAGATGAGATTTTGTTGGCTCGTTTATTTTTTTTTAGGGGTCACTTATTAAGGGGGGAGGGGGAGGGAGAAGGGGAAGTTGTAGTGTCTTACAGGTGAAGTTTGATTAGCTCTAGGATGACTAAAGTCTTCAACTATACACAACAATAAGATTCTACATGAGAAATGTCCTATATGAGGGATCTACCTACTGACCCCTGAGATCTTAAGGGGGTTTCTTGTTAAATAGACAGGGAAGATAGGTATAATATAGTTTAGGCATGAGACCCCCTATGTCACGTCCCCTCTCCCTTTGGGGTGGGTTTTTTTTTTTTCCCCCTGCCCCCCCCCTCCTCTCTTTTCACGGATTTAGTAGATAAGGAGCTGACTACATGTTTGATCTGGCCCCTTCTAAGGAGGGTGCTAGAAGGCAGATGAGATTTTGTTGGCTCATTTGTTTTCTTGGGAGTCTCCTTTATTGGGGGGGGGGGAGGAGGAAGAAGGGGAAGCGGTAGTATCTTATAGGTGAAGTTTGACTAGCTCTAAGATGACTAAGGTCTTCAACTATATACAACAATATGATTCTACATGAGAAATGTCTTATATGAGGGATCTACCTACTGACCCCCGAGATCTTATGGGGGTATCTTGCTAAATAGATAAGGAAGAAATGTATAATATAGTTCAGGCAAGAGATCCCCTCGGTCACGTTCTCCTCTCCCTTTGGGGTTTTTTTTTTTTTTTTTTTTCTCTCTCTTCCCTTTCTCATCGGGCCAAGATTCAAGTATGAAAATTCTGCATTTGAAAACAGGAGGGTATATGTAAAAAAAAAAAAAAAAATGATCTATTTATCCCCCAAACAGGGGGAAGGTGGGTTGGGTAGGGGAAACTGGAAAATCCTCACCGGTAGTCTCCAACCTCTAACCCCAGAAGGCTTGCGCCCGAGTACTGGTCTAGGACCGCCGGACGCCTATACGCCTATTTTTTCTTTTTTCTCCCTTTTTTTTTTTTTTTTTTTTTCCTTTTCTCTCTTCCTATTTTTTTTTTCCTTTCTCCTTTCCACAACATGGACACTATTAAAATATGCTCATTAAATGCTAAGGGATTAAATGTTCCCGAGAAAAGGCGGATGCTATTCTCGGACTTAAAAAGCTCACGTATTGATATCGCTTATATACAGGAAACTCATTTCAAGGAAGTAAAAACACCATTACTTAAAAATAGATTCTACCCATCGATATATCATTCTACCAGCTCGAATAGTAGAACCAGAGGCGTATCTATAATGATCTCTGGACAGGTACCTTGGTCATGCTCACAGGTCTGTGCTGATTCGGAGGGAAGATTCCTTTTTCTGAAAGGAAATATTGGAAACATTAAGGTGACTTTAGCCTCAGTATATGCCCCAAATATACAACAAGACGTATTCATGGCGAGATGTTTTGATAAGCTCCAAGAATTTCAGGAGGGTCAACTTATCTTCGGAGGAGATCTTAACATGTCCCTGATACCATCAGAGGATTCGTCATCAGGAACCTCCTCCTTACCTCCTAGAATCAGAAAGCGAATTGCGAAACAACTTCACAAGGCACGCTTGATTGATGCATGGCGTTTGTTACACTCTGGGGAGAGGGACTATACTTTTTACTCCCCCCCACATGCATCATATTCACGGATAGATTATTTTCTCATCCCACATTCACAATTACATTCAGTACAGTCGGTAATTATTGGTTCTATTACATGGTCCGATCATGCGCCATTGACACTTACATATACTTTAACAGAAACACCACTTACTAGATCACAGACATGGACATTGAATCTGAGCCTTCTCCAAGAGGTAGCGGTTACCACTGAGGTGGAGAAAGAACTTACACATTATTTTCAAACTAATTTAGATGAGGAAATAAGCCCAGGGGTGACATGGGAAGCCCATAAAGCAGTAATTAGAGGGGTGTTTATTAAACACGGGGCTCGGCTCAAGAGACTTCGTACACAACAGACGACCTTACTCCTACAGACCTTACATGATTTAGAATCACGACATAAACATGCACCTACGGCAGAGTTGCTGAAGGAACTTAATAATATACGTAAACAAATAGTAGATCTTTTACAATATAAAGCTAAAGCAGCATTACAAAGAGGCCGAAGGGTGATGTATGAGTCGGGTGATAAATGCGGGAAAGTGTTGGCTCGAACCTTACGTGACATGCAAACCAAGGCTTATGTCCCGAAGCTTATATCCCCTACGGGTCAGAAAGCTGAACGACCTGAGGACATAGCACGAGACTTTAGGAAATATTACTCGTCACTTTACAACTTGCTTCCGCAGCCCCCTGACTCAGATGATGTGATTAATTACCTCACTAAGTCAGGAATGCCAAGCCTACCAGAGGAGGTGAAAGAGGAGTTATCGGCTACTATCTCCCTGGTGGAGTTACAAACAGCAATTAATAACACTAAAACCGGAAAAGCACCAGGGCCAGATGGGCTGCCGTTACAATATTATAAGACCTTCTTCCCAATCCTCGGTCAACAAATGGCTGATCTGTTCAACAAATTGAGCCCTGACTCCCCATTCCATAGAGACACATTGCGAGCCCATATATCGGTGCTCCCAAAGGAAGGGAAGGACCCTACAACGTGCCCTAGCTATAGACCAATCTCACTACTTAATGTAGATCTGAAACTATTTTCTAAGATTCTTGCCACCAGACTTCAATCCCATTTACCTTCTAAAAAAAAAAAAAAAAAAAAAAAAAAAAAAAAAAAAGCAGTCTGCCTTAACAGCACTGCCTCCCCCCCTCCTTCAGTGTGCTCTCTTCTCCTGTCCTTCAAGTCCTACCTTTCATAGCAGAGCACAAGGTAGGTGCAATAGTTTTGGATGGAGGGTGGAAGCTTCACAACTCCTCCTGTTATCAAGTGGGTAATTGGTTGCTAGGACCACCCCACATCATAGCAACAAACTGACCGCTTGATAAACTTGAAAAGCGGGGAAGCTTCCACCCTCTATCCAGACCTTTTCGCTCCTTTCCAACCTCTGCCCTGCTTTGAAGATGACAACAGTGGACGGAGGACATAAGGACATGCAGCTAAATGGCACAGCCATTGTCTGACCTGGACAGGACTGTCACTCGGTCCGGGCTGCAGTCTGCCGTTTAGTGATGCCTGCTTTAGAGAAACCGTTTTTCTGTTTTTACAGGGAGAAGTGCCATAGCTCAGGGGCCTGAAAGACTGAGCCATATGGTTGGACATTAGGACTGGGCTCTATGGGATCCCCTTTTTGGGCCAAACAGACTCCCTCCATTGGGGTAGGATGCAATCTGAGTTGGCATCACTTACAGTGAATGCAAATCATCAGTTAGCACTGAGGTAGTGGCTCTGGTCTCAAGGGTGCAGGGGGAGGGGCAAGGACGCATCTGGTGCTTATTTCTGTAATCCAACAGAGGCTGCAGAAGACACAGGGGTGGAGCAGAGGGTAATGGGGGCCAGTGTAGGCAAGCACCAGCTCTGCACAGGTAAGGGGCAGTGATCCGATGTGCCCTACTGTGGTCCTCTGTGGATAGCAGTTTTTTTTTTCTGAAGCGCCTCTTCTTGTCACCTGAGGGTTCCTGTTGGTGGTGGACTTAGGTGAATGGGGCACCTGGTGGAGGAGAACATTGGGCTTGCTGGACAAACGGAATCACCTTTTTCTCTATCCCTTTGTGGGATAAAACTATTGACAGTAACAAAAGTGTGGCACCAAAAATAAAAATGTACAAGTTTGGCTAGATCGGATTCTTGGAATGAGCCTTTTTGTCATACCTGCATTAGTAATTTAGTAAAGGATGAATTTGCTTCTGCCTGTAACAGTTTGTTGGCAAGGAAGAATTGGTGGCAACTTTTCATACTTTTAAGACTATAATTGATGTGCAGAAACGATCCTTTATTAATGCACCTCCACCTGATTTGCCCACTTCTCCCTTGCCTATGTCATCCGATGTTAGTAACTTCGCATAGGACTATTTAAACAGAGATGAAGTCAGCGATCCTGATTTTTCTGGTTTTGATTTAGATAGTGAACAGAATCCAGAGGAAGAAATCTCCTGTCCATCTAAGTATAAGCTATCCTTGGATGAAGTGGATGAACTCCTGAGAGCCATTTATGACACTTTGGATATTGAGGAAGATAAAGTGCTATTAACCAGGCATGATTCAGCCTGGGTTCACGCTGCTCCGGTTCCAGACACCACATGTAATTCGCACAGGAATCACAGCACCTTCCTGAGCGAATTATAAGCGGTGTCTCTGGGGTGCCATTTGAGCCATGGATTTGTATGGCTCAAATCGCACCACATTCGCACCAAACTGGTGCAGGACTCTTTGTTTGTCCACACCAGAATCAAATCTCATGCGATCTGATTCTGCAAATAGCACTTCATTTTGCAAATCGATTGCAGGGTGTCATTATCATACACTCTGCAATGGGTTTGCATGGACGGGTTACGATTAAGATGCGGTGCCGAATCCACAGCGAATTACACTGCATCTAGTGTAAATCCAGGCTTAATGTACCACAAAAGAAAAAAATGTCTAGACTATTTCCCGAACATAAGGTATTATCTAAATCTATCTTGAATGAATGTGAAAATCCTGATGGATTGAACCCATTTTTTTTTAATAGTTTAAAGAGATATCCTTTTGACGAGGAACAGGCCTTTGTTTAGGACAAATGTCCAAGGCTGGATGCCACTCTTGCTAAAATTTCCAAAAAATTTAGATCTCCCCTTCGATGAACAAGACATCTTAAACGTGCCCGTTATTCTTCCATGGATAATTTGAATTAGCATGCCCACTTAGAAGCGGATACCCCTAGATCAGCTGCTCAACTCACACCCTTTGTTGTTTAGAGCTGTAGGTTGTATATCAGATGCATCATCAGAAGTGGTAAGGCTGCTTCCCAAAACCTCAACTTTGGTCAATTCTGCTTGGAGAGCCCACTGATTAAAAACTTGGATGGGGGATGTTGCATCCAAGTTACTGTTAAGTAATCTGCCTTTCTCCAGTGATTTGCTTTTTTGGACAGGCTTGCAATACGCATTAGAACATACAGCGGATAAGGAATTCGACCACCAGCTAGTATCCAGATTATTGGTAACTAATCTCTCAGGAGACTCAGAAAAAGCAAAAGCTTTGCCTCTCTTAATGCGAGAACTAGTGGACCAAAGGCTGCTAGTACAGGTACCATGGGCAAAAAGAGGTGTTTACGTCTGTAGTAAAAAAAAAAAGCATTCAGGAAAGTTTTGCCTCATTCTAAATCTCAGACCCTTGAACAGGGCAATAAAATACAAAAAGTTTCGGATGGAATCTTTTTTTCTCGATCAGAGCTCTACTTCATCAAGATTGTTTTATGGCAATGTAAGGTCTTCAGGATACAAATTTACATATAGTAAGGAAGAAGCTACAGAACCTCCTACAAATTGCTCTCAGAAAAGGCCCTGTAGTATATAATTTCCAGGGCAGTGCACTTCTGTTTTGACTCTCCTCAGCTCCGAGGGTCTTCTCCAAGGTTCTGACCGAAGCTCTAGCACCTCTGACATTCCAAGGGATAACAGTCATTCCATATCTTCATTACTTATTTGTAACAGAGACAATAAAGGATTGATTAACTGTAGCTATCCTATTCATTCAGGAATGGGTGAGTAATATAAATATATTGCAAAAAATATATAAATATATAGCAATATAGGTGTTCCCACTGCACTGGGCTTTTTTCCACGTGGCCACATATATACGTGCCTCCCTTTGTGCTACACAACGCGTTCGCATTACAGAGACAGGGGTCTTACTGACAGCCTCTGGCCCCGTACTAAAGATCGGGGGCCAGAACTCTTGATTCCAGGCCACCTGAGAATTGTGGTAGCCTCTGATTGGCTACCACAGTGATCAGTCACTGTGAAGCTCGCCCCTGTGTTTCTCTTTCTCAGAATGGAGAGGAATGTATCTTTCTCTTTCCTTGCAGAAAGGGAAGAAAAAGTGTGTGTATAAAAAAATAAAGAAAAAAGACCTAGATCAAGGTTTGATCTAAGTTAGTGTTTGGGTAAAAGTCAGGGTCAGTATATTTTGGGCAGGATTATTATTATTTTTTTTTTTTTAATAGCATTAGTATTAGTGTGTTTTAGGTAGGAGCAAAAAAGCAAAATATGCTCTATTGCTTCTGGGCTGTACTATGGGTACAAACAACAAATAACATACACGTATGTGGTATCGCTGCGATCATTAGGAGCAGAAGAATTTATTTTTGGTTGTTCTTTGGTGGTAGGTTATGGTAGTAACAAGAAATATACAGCTACATTTTTTTCCTTTGATAATAAAAACAAAATCAAGAAATATCCATACCCATTTACCACCAAATGAAAGCCTAATTTGTCCTGAATAATAGCTATGGTTTTTGTGCAAACAAATATATATGTGTATATAATAATAATAATATTTTATATTTGTTGTGCCTACTGTGTATATTTGGTGAATTGATCACACCCTGCACTCTCATATAATTGTGCTAAATTCTTATATTATTAATTTGTTTTATGGATTTACAAAGTAGTTGTGATGGTATATACGGTTTTACTAACACATGTCAAAGTTGAAAAATTGTGCTTAGACATTAAGATTTGTTTTACCCTTAGGCGTGAAGGCGTTAATAAATCTGAACAAATAACTAATACAGTACCTTCTCAGAGAACGCCTTTTTTTTTTTTAATCTACATTTTGAATTCAGTAAATCAGAAGCACCTTTTACCAAGAGAAAAAATACAGAGGATCTAGTCACTTGTATCTCAGCTGCAAACCAATCAGCTAGTTTCTTTAGAGGTGTGATGTCAGTTCTGAGATTTAAGACCGCAACCTTCCCTGCAGTACAATGGGCAAGATTTTACCAGAGACCTCTGCAAAATTTCCTTTTTCGTGTATAGGACGGAAATGTGGAGTCTCTGGACTCATGCGTACTCCATCCTCAGAAAGTTAAACAGTCTCTTTTATGGTGGAGAGTCAGCAGACGCATATAAGCGGGTCTTTTATGGAGATAGCCCATTTCAGTGAGGTTAATAACAGATGCTAGCACTTGGGGCTAGGAAGCCCACCTACAAGATCAAATCAAGAAAGAAATAATGCTTTGACTTGGAGAGAGCTGTGTGCAGTAGCCAAAGCACTGCAGGCTATCCAGGATGCGATCAAGGGCCATCATCTCCAGGCCCTGGCAGACACTATAACCACAGTGGCCTACATAAAGTATCAGGGAGGTTCCAGGAGTCAATTTCTAATGTCTCTAGCACAGGGCATGCTTTCTTGGGCAGAAGAGAATTTGGCCTTCTTCTTGGCAGTTCATCTCAAAGTGAGCAGGATGTATTAGCAGATTTTCTGAGTCACCATCAGATCAGTTAGGGGAAATTGTCCCTTCACCCAGAGATCTTTCAGGATCTAGTGGATTGTGATGGTCTCTTTTTCAGCCTATTTCAAAGTCTAATCTTAAGAGCCTAACCCTAAACAATGTTCTTGGTGGTCGGTGAGCTTCAGGCCCTAATGATCAGAGAACCTTATCTTACTGTTCTAGAGGACTTTAGTTTTGAGGACTGACCCACGTTTCTACCAAAGGTGACTTCAATTTTTCGCAGAACTCAAAACATAGTCTTACCTACTTTTTGTCAAAATCCTCCTAATGATAAAGAAAAAGCATTTAGTGTTTTGTAGATCCTTACTAACTTGGAAGCAACTAAAGAGTTTTGCTTTTGTCAGGCTCTTTGTCCTGTATGCAGGAAGTAGGAAAGGGCAACAAGCCTCAGTCTACCCTGGCAAGGTGGATTGGACAAGTTATTTCAGGAGCTCACAAGTGTATGAATGAAGTCCCTCCATCATGGTTCATTGCACATTCCACTAGGGCATTGTCCACGTTGTGGGCAGAAAAAGCTGACGCCACCGCGATGCAGATCTGTAAAGCTACAGCCTGGTCTTCCTTATCGACTTCCAGTCGTTGTTATCGAATGCACTTTTTGACTAGTCAGGATTAGGCATTTGGGCGTAAGGTGCTCCAAGCAGTGGTCCCTCACTAAGTTGGTAAGTTTCTTGTTTGTCATATAAGGGGCTGTTCTGGAAGACAACTGGAGGGAAAGCCAGAGTTAGACTTACTATTTCCAGTAGTCTTCCAGGACAGCCAACCTTCAGCCCTTAGAACGTTATTAGGGTTTTTTAGATCCGTCAATTGGTACTTGAGTATACTGAAGAGGATTCCTGGAAGACCACCTTTTATCAATTATTGGAGCAATGTGTTTCCTGTCTGATGGGAGAGGAGCCACACATCTCAGGGGCTATCCTGAAAGACTACTGGAAATAGAGTTACCAGTAAGTGTAACTCCATTTTATCAGCAAAAAGGGGATGCTGAGTCGGGCTAGAGTAATTTTTACCTTTTACCACTTGCCCTCTGGAAAATTTACCCTGCTTCATGACCAGGCCATTTTTTGCGATACAACACTTCGCTAGTTTAACTGACAATTGCGCGGTCATGCGACACTGTACCCAAGCAAAAGTGATTACCTTTTTTTCCCACAAATAAAGCTTTCTTTTGGTGGTATTTGATCACCACTGCTTTTTTTATTTATTTGCGCTATAAACAAAAACAGACTGACAATTTTGAAAAAAAAAAAAAAAAGTATTTTTTTTGCTTTCTGGTATAAAACATATCCAGTAAACAAAATCACATTTCTTAAAAAATTTAGGCTAATACATGTTTTTGGTAAAAAAAAAAAAAAATCCCAATACGCATATATTGATTGGTGTGGGCAAAAGTTATAGCGTCTACAAACTATGGTAAATATACTGCAAGTTTTATTTTACTAGTAGTGGCGGCGATCAGCGACTTATAGTGGAACTGTGATATTGCGACGGACAGTCGGACACTAACTGACACTTTTTGGGAACCAGTGACACTAATACAGTGATCAGTGCTAAAAATATGCACTGTCACTGTACTGACACTGGCTAGGAAGGGGTTAAACATCTAGGGGAATCAAAGGGTTAGGTATTTGCCTAGCCAGTGTTTTGTGTTCTTTGTGTGGTGCTTTTGCTAGGGGAAGTAATAGATTTTATTCTCTACTTTGCGGAGATAAGAAAATCTATTACTTCCCCGCTGACAGGACAGGACTCTGTCCCGTGTGTATTCATGATGATCGGCGGGTGCCAGCGGTAATCCATCAGGTGATCTACATCTGCTGAGTGTAATCTCAGCCCGGCTGGGTCGCCAGCGACGCTCGCGCCTCCTACTCAGAACTGTCAGATCACCTACTAGGTATGTGATCTGGCACAGCCGAGCTGCCTTGTCACCATATCTGTAAGTTATAAGGTCGGCAAGTGGTTAAAGCACATTTTTGGACTGATTTATAAATATTGGTACAAAGAAAGCATGTGTGCCCAGATTCTTTTTTTTTTTCAACAGTGCTTCTTCCTTGCTCCCAGGTCCTCCACTATAATTTTGTAGATGGTCAAGTAGATCAAGATCAAACCCATTTGACAGGAAATGTGAGACCCAAAGTTCCCAGACTTTAGCAAATTTAGGCATAGTGACAACTTTATGTACGGCTTAATAAAACGTGTAAATACAGGGTGTACTTGTAATAAAAGTATCCACATTAAGGGGTTCTTGACATTAGATGACCCAGACTAGGGGTACTTTGTAAATGTAACCTCTGTAAAGTGATACATGGTTTGATAAAGCTGAGAAACATCACTCTACATATTCCTTTAAGATCTATAGCTATTGGAAAGTGAGGTCTTATCTTAGTAAATTGGGCTAGAGTGTCACTTGTATCTAAGTATGACTAAAATTGCTGAACTAGAAATACATGTACAGTACTGTACAAATGTTTTAGGCAGGTATGAAGAAATGCTGTAAAGTAAGAATGCTGTCAAAAATATGTGATTCATTTGTTTATTTTTATCAATATACAAAATGCAAAGTAAGTGAACAGAAACAATAAATAAGCCAAATCAATAATGTGACTACCCTTTGGCTTCAAACCAGCATCAATTCTTATACAATCCTACAGGGATTTTGTAGGATTATAATCCGGTGCATGTTTAACCAATTATACCAAGAATGTGCTAATGATCATCAATTGTATATATAGTTTGAAACACAGCTGTGTAGGAGGCTTAAAACTGGGTGAGGAACAGCCAAACTGCTACTTAGGTGAGGTTGTGGAAGACAGTTTTATGTAACAGGTCACACACCATAGCAAGACTGAGCACAGCAACAAGACATAAGGTAGTTATTCTGCATCGGCAAGATCTCTCTCACCCAGGCAAAGATTAGTCTGGTGTTAGGATGTGCTGTTTAAGCTCTTTTGAAGAAGCACAAATAATTGGGCGACGTTAAGGGCCATAGATGCAGTGGGTAGCCAAGGAAACCTAATACAGTAGATGAGACACACCATGCTTATTTTCCTTTGACATCCTAAGATGTCCAGCAGTGCCATCAGCACAGAACTGGTGGGACCTAGTTACATCCATCTACTGTCTGAAAAAGTCTGACCAGAAGTGGTCTTTATGGATGAATTGCAGCCAAAATGCCATACCTCCGATGTAGAAACAAGGCTAAGCGACGCAACTATGCACAAAAACAAAGGAACTGGGATGCAGAAAAATGGCAACAGGTGCTGGACTGATGAGTCAAAATTTGAAATTTTTGGCTGTAGCACGAGGTAGTTTGTTCGCCAGAGAACAATACAATAATGAGTGTCTGCAGGCAACAGTGAAGCATGGTGGAGGTTCCTTGCAAGTTTGAAAATTTTGTCAGGATCAATGGTATCCACAATGGAAAAATACAGGTGGATATTTACTGTATCCATCATGCCATACAATCAGGGAGGCATGTGAATGGCCCCAAATTTATTCTGATGCAGGACAACAAACCCAAACATACATATAGTTTGGCCCCCACCAAGCCCTGATCTCAACATCATCGAGTCCATCTGGGATTTCATGAAGAGACAGGATTTGAGGCAGCCCACATCCCCAGAAGATCTGTAGTTAGTTCTCCAAGCTGTTTGGAACAACCTACCTGCCAAGTTCCTTCACAAAATATGTGTAAGTATACCTAAAAAAATTGATGCAGTTTTAAAGACAAAGGGTGGTCACACCAAATATTGATTTGATTTGATTTGGTTTGGATTTCTTTTCTGTTCATTTACTTTCCACTTTGTGAATTGATAAAAATTTTCTATTAACATTTCTGTTTCTGAAAGCTTTCCTAACCTCTTGAGCTCTGTAAGATTTTACCCCCTTCACGATCAGGCCATTTTTTGCAGTTTGGCACTGCACTATTTTAGCTGGCGATTGCGTAGTCATGCAGTGCTGTACCCAAACAAAATTTATATCACTTTTTTACTATAAATAGGATTTTCTTTTGGTGGTATTTGATCACCACTGGGTTGTATTTTTGCAATATAGATTAAAAAAGACCCAAAATTTTGGAAAAAAAAAACCCCAATATTTTCTACTTTTTGCTATAAAACTTATCCAATAAAAAAATAAAATGCAATTTCTTCATTAATTTTGGCTAAAATGTATTCTGCTACATTTCTTCGGTAAAATAAAAATCCCAATAAGTGTATATTGATTGGTTTGCGTGAAAGTTATAGCGTCTACAAACTATGGTAGTACTACTAATAGTGGCGATCAGCGACTTATAGTGGGACTGCAATTAATGCAGAGGATAATCTGCCGCTGGGGGGGGAACTGACTAACTGCCACTGACATCGCCAGTTACACTAATACAGTTATCAGTGTTAAAAATATACGCTAACAACACTGGCTGGGAAGGGGTTAACGTCTAGGCCGATCAAGGGGTTAAATGTGTGCCTAACAATGTTTAGTGTGTTAACTGTGTGGTGTTTTACTAAGCAATGTGTCGGTTTTTACTCCCTGCTTTGCAGGCAGAAAAAAAAGGCACATCGCTGCTGTATGAAAAGAGCCCTGTGTTGTTTTCCAACACAGGGCTCTCTTCTGCCATTCACTGAGCTATTCATCAGGTGCCGGCCATAAATCATTGGCCGAGACCCATTTATCGACTTGTGCTGCAGGGAATGGCAGCACAGTCTTCTGGGTCCGGCACATATGAGTGAGCAGACCTGGAAGAAAGCCATGACATACAAGTACGTGATTGTGCCTGTACGAGCCAAGCTGCCACAGTAAATTTACTGTGGCAGGTCAGCAAGCGGTTCATTTATAGCATTTTTTCACACCTGTGTAAAATGTTTGCACAGTAGTGTGTGTGTGTGTAGTTATGTAAGATGAAAACCATAATATGATTGTATGGACTATATGGCTTTTATGGTCCTATGGTTTATAAAAAAATAAGTGGGGTAGCAGCCTAGCTTGGAGATTACTTACATTGGAATGCCATGGAAGAGTATAACTATTCCCTATGTTACTCCATGTAAACAAATATTTAAATAGTGGATGGATGGATAAATACACACGTTATCATAAAGCTCAATATCAGGATCCAAGTGTTACATCAGAATTCAGACATAGATTCACAATATAATAAGGTTAAAGAGAAAGCCCTGGCAAAGATGATCACATATACTTGATTTGGTTTTGTGGCCTTGTTCTCTGTTTTCTAAGACTGTTCTCCTACCCACATACAATCTAATAATAGGAGGTTGCCTATCCAACAGGTTCAAAGTGGCAGCCAAAGTCGCTCTCCTAATGACACTATGCCTATATACTATATACAATATAGTGTACTGTGACTACAGGCCATGACACAAGCTAATTTCACCAATATGGCTGTGGAATAGTCAAGCAAACCTGCTGTGTGCCACCTGCATCTTCACCATTCAGATCCTGGTTATTGTGCAATGGGAATAGACATTGACTGCCCACCTACATTTCATACCATAGGTCATTTATATCATAGTGGTTGCTGAGAAAATGTACCAGTGCTGAAAAAAGGCATAACCAATACACGAAAAACTAGCACGTTCTTAAAATGTGAAGGTAAAATATAACGTGCAGTGAGTGCAAAATTAAAGTTTTTATTGTACTATTTATCTTAAAGCGGAGTTCCGGGCACAAAATCGATATTTTTTTTTTTGTGCCCGTCCGCTTCTACACCTTCACCTGAAAAGGAATTGGATAGTTAGGTTTTTTTTTATTTACTCACCTTGTAATTGAAGATCGAAGATACTCACCTAGTCTTCACTTCCTCCCTCTGTGCCGAGGCTCAGTCGTCTCTTCCGGGCTTGCACTGATTCCTGGGAGCTGAACGTCATCGCTCCCAGGAATCAATGCGACGGCACCGGCCCCGCTCGTCACTTCCGGGCGACGCCGCATTCCCCTGCTAAACAGCTTCTGGGCATGCCCAGAAGCTGTGGAGGAATGCGGCGTCGCACCGGAAGTGACGAGAGGGGCTGGTGCAGGCGCATTCTGGGAGAAGAAGACGCGGAAGAAGACGCCGAAGAGGACCGCGCCGGCTTCAGCTGCCCACAAGAGAGATGGAATCGCTGTGGAAGAAATTTTATAAGTGAGTATTTCTTCTAAAAGGTAAGTGCGAACCGGGACAGATCAGAGGCTAGCCATTGTGGAATGTACTAGCCCTGACTGTCCCGGGGGTATGTTTGTTGAAAAATGACTTCTGTGCCCGGAACTTCGCTTTAAAGCCCTTTTGATATATCTTTCTAATTTTTATAATCTTGGTGTTTATTATTTTGCGCCACTTAAAATGGAGACATCTCTGGTTAAATATAGAAGTGGTCAATGGCTTTCTTCTAATAACTGATAAAATATCAGCTACAATATAGAGTGCATTTTGATAGACTTGCTTTGTAATAAGGAGCAGTAAAGCACAAGCACAGTATAGCTCTGCAAGGCAGGGATAGGAGCTTTAAAGACACAGTGATCAAATATGGCTGTCCTTATGCGCATATACAAGTATAAGCAAATACAAGTTTTTAAAATAGTAATTGCTAATTGAATAATGTACATCAAGCTGTTAGAACTTCAAAAACATTAAAGGCCCACTGAAAACCAGTTTGCGGCAGTAACGTCATATACAGGTGCATTGCCATTAATTTTGAATGGTACTCTTTAACACACATACACAACTCCTGTGCTACAGCACACCCTTGTACTTCACAATGCACTAAGCGTATTATGATGCACTGCTGAAAAAAAAACTTCATTTTACTTCATTAGAGTCCATTCAAAATTAATGAGCTGAGATAATGCAGCGTGTCTCATCGTACAATACAGCACGTTGCAATGCATGGCTTACACTAATGAAGTATGGTGTGACTCGCCTTTTAAAGAGGAAGTCAATTCTTCCATTTTTTTTTTCATTTTGTGTACCTGCAAAGTAAATGCATAATGTGCTAGTATGCATTGTATACTAGCACATTATGTGAAACTTACCTGCAAACGAAGCCTGTGTCGTCCCCCCGCTGGAGGCCGCACACATCTTCACCCGTCCGAGTCTGAAAACTCCGTCTGTGCTACTGGCCGGAGCCACGTGACGTCACTCCCACGCATGCGTGCGGGAGCCGCTGGTCACGGCACTGGGCTCTGAAGAAACGGCAAGGGCGGCTGTTCCTTCAGAGCGCATGCGCTGATGACATCATTGGCTGCATGCAATGTAAATATCTCCTAAACGGTGAAAGTTTAGGAGATATTTACAGTACCTATAGGTAAGCCTTATTATAGGCTTACCTATAGGTACAAATGCTAAAGGTAAGTTTCCAACCACTTTAAAGGCTATAATTGTCCATCTGATTGAATAAAGTACATTTGATTTTATTACTGTATTGTCACTGTTCTGCAAGTTGGTTAAAATTCTATACAGAACATTTTTATTTCTATTTTTGTGGAAGTCAATCAGTTAAAAGTGTGCCTTCACTGTGGCACTAGAGGGCAATAACATCCACTCTGATGACCTGCACTGGACCATTTTTTTCTGGCAAGAGTTGACTTCACACTAAATTAGTTTACAATTTGGTGTCTGTACGGGGGAGAACTGAAGCAGCAGTTTTTTTTTTTCTTAAATCTCAACAGAAAAACTGAAACCAGGACCAGGTGGCATCTGGAGGTGGGAGCAAACGAAGTATTAAATGTAACTTTTCCTAGCTAAGCCTTTTCAGCTTCATCAAACTCTGATAAAGAGCAGAGGCCACATACAAAGAAGAAAGGAATGATTGTTGAAAAACATTGAGCGAAAGCAGCTAAACACATCAGCGTTACCCATAAGCTGGACTGACTAGGGTCAATCCAACATCAGAGGTTGTTAGCCCAGGTTACGGGAAATGTGATTTATGCCACCTGGTTTGTAACGTTCCTATGTTCAGATGCACTTTTCTGTCCTGATGGCAACCTCCATTAGTGAACTGTGACTTCATGGTCCTGTATGAATTCAGTCTACGGTTTCATTCTTGTTTTCATTCTTCTACAAGTGCTTTTGCTTTAGCGCTCGGCTCTTCCTGCAAACTGTTGGGACTATTGCTTAAGTTGAGAGACAGTTTCAAGAGCACAAATTTGCAGCTGACGTGCTATGGTAACATACAGCACTCTACGAAACTTCAATACAACACTTAATACTTTTCATTTCTCTTACATAATGCATATCACGTTCCCAGCTAGCAGCTGAAGCTCTTATCCCCTCTGTTTTTTTTTTTTTTAAATTGAAAGCTCAAATAATACTTAAAGAATAATCATTAATATTTCTATGGTATGTCAACTTTTCCAAATCATTTTATGTTTCTAGTTGTGATATGTTTAAGTATTTATACATTATTTTTCATCGTATGCAATGGCTTAGGAACCCTGCATCAAATCATGTTTTGTTGAAGAAATGAAGAAACATCTGCATTGAAGAAATCAGCTTAATATTGAAAATTCTGGCCTGCAGTTACTATGTAATTAATTATTGTTGGTTACTGATAACATGTATGTTGATATCAAACATTTAGTGCATACTAGACAATTTAGCAATATAACTGAAACTGCAATTTCTGCAAGGAGGATATTGCTAAGTACTGACTAATCGGGTGTCCAAACTTTAAGCATTTTTTTTTCCCAAGGCTGTTTAATGTCAAACGAAAATAAAAGTAATACAATAATTGTGCCTTTAAAAATTGAATTGCAAAAATATGTTATGTTTAATCCCTGCGGAGGTTAAATTATCTTCTTTTCATGTAGAAAATCGAAATCTCATCATATGGTTAAAGATCCCAAAACATTTTACATACAGATGTATGGTGCTGTAAAATTTTTTTGTATTTGTTTTTTTTTTCTATGCATTGTTCTACCTCCAACCCTTTAGTTTACTAATGCAGATCTTTATTCTTTAGCAGGAGTTGCAAATGTTTCTAGATGTTTGGATCATATAATGAAACTAATCAACATTTAGGCCATTATGTCATATCTTAAACAGTCTCCTTTAATTTTATTATAATTATTTTCAGCACATATGTAGTTACACAGTGTGGTTTAAAGAAGTGTTTACAATAGCAAAAAAAAACATTCATTAACAGGTACATTAAATAATGTTTTTAGGACGATGGATACATATAATAAATGTTTCCTAAACTTTTTCGATTTGAGCTCATGTTCCTAATATGATTTGAGTCAGGAATTTCAAACAATTGTTATAGCTAATTGGCACAGGATGCTTTAGCTCATTATTGGTGACCAAAGCATGAGTTTAGGGGTACAATTTACAACTAGCAAACTTTTGCGCATGTTTAGATAGTATTGCAATTGAATTAAGCAGCACTGATCATATTTGGCATGTTCAGCAGTCGGCGAGCAGACGTTAGGAAATGATCCAGTTGCAGAGTGATGTCTTGGCCCCCCATAGGCACCAAGACAAGCTGGAATTGTATCTTACCAGCGTGCATGTCTGTGTGTGCTCAGCAGACACCCCTGCAGGCAGATTCATCCAGGGAAACCAGTGTCTATTGGATATAAAGTCCATCCTGGCCCAAGTTCCCAGACTTCCATTTCCCATCAAAGATTCCTTATTAAGGGGGTGCCTCCCTTGACCCTTAAACCCCAGGGTCAGATAGCAATCATCTACAATCTTTAGGTACAAACACCTTTTAAAATAAAGCTACAGGCAAAAAATTGGTCTTTTACTCCAGTTTCATATATATTTAGAATAATTCCATGGGTTTTTATTAATGCTAGCCTAATTATTACATCTATATCTTATATCGCTTACCATAAAACCCTTAAAGTGGAATTTCAGTTAAAAATGAAAAACTATCCTTTATTGCTATGTATAATTAATATGTAACACTTTTATATTATGTATTGCCATAATTGTTGAATCTCTGATTAGAAACAACAATCTAATCCACATATTAAGAAATTTTCCTTTGTTTCACGGACGACCGTGTGCCTATGCAGTCGAATGTTGCTGCTCACATACACTTTCTGGTACCATTGTCTGTGTCTGTGCAAGTAACACAGCACAGCTCAGCCCTGCCCACAACATGGCCAGTCCCACCCATGCCTTGCCTGCCCCACCCCATTTATGATGTCATGTGTTTTCTCATATATAAGGATGCACAAGCATCCTCATTCATGGAAGTGCTCTGAAAGGAGGAACAGGAGGAAGGAGACACACCCACCAGCTGCCCTAGCTATATGAATGGAGAAGCACTGAAGTCATGTGACTGCAATGCATTAAAAAAGGTGCGAGCACACAGATTTAAATAATTGTACATGTAACAATGGCCTTATATTGTTTAACTGATTGTGGGGAGTTAATTGAACCTAAGCCTTTCCTTCCATTTAAAAGTTGTGCATAGAATCCAATCAGCTTCCAGGTTGTTGTTTTTTTTTTTTTTGTCAAAGCTTAATTAAACAAGCTGAAGTTAGAAGCTGAATATCATGCACAGCTGCACCAGATTTTGCACTATCTAGCTTTAGTAAATCAACCCCTAAGTTAGGTTCAGCATGGGATTGCCAGCATGGTGAGCCAGTTAAACTCTATTACATTGCACGGTGCTGTCTTCATAATATATTTCAGGTACTGGCAGTTAGAGGGGGAGGATTCCATGTACCTTACAGTATGAAGAAAGCCCAGGGTGTGTTTCATTGCAGTAATAATATTAAATTTTGGTCTTAGAAGGCTGATATTGATGTCACTCTCTGGCTGTATAGCTTGACAAGTATTATCTGCAATTGTTAAATTGCTGTTTTGTAAAACGTATAAATGCCAAATTAGATATAACACAATCTAATGGAGTCACTGACCATAATGTATAGTTTACCAATATTATTGAAATAATCATATCGCTGGTTATTATGAGGTACACAGTATTAAGGGGAAGTAAACCTATAGATTTAAAGGTTTCCCAAAATAGTTACATTCGAGGCATGACGTGAATTATAACGGTCATAAGTGCTTGTGCTCCTAACTGATCTGTCAAGCCATTATAACTGATCACATGTCACGATCACTGATCAATGGCAACTGCAGTTCAAACAGAGGCTAAGATGGCAGTTTCCTTGGCTGTAAAAGATAGGATGATTTATTTTCACTTTAATTCTTATAGTATACCTGTTAAAAAAAAAAAAAAATGAAGTGTAGACACCTAGAGCTTCACATCATAGTGGTGGACCAATAGGAATGTAAGCATGGGAGTAGGACACAACAGAAAGCAGTCAAAACCTTGCTGATTACAGAGGTCCAGGACTTGCACCAAGTGGAAGCTGACATATTCACTAGGCAGATATATAATGTTTGAAGAGTCTGCATGAGAGCTTCATATATTTTGCTATTACATTAGCATAGTTGGCACAAACACCAAAAAAAGTGTTTTGTATCAGATTACGGGCACTTGCAAAGTTTTGAGTCTACGAAAACAGTTTAGTGTTTTTGATAGTTTAGGGTTTTGGGATTTTGATTTCATTCTTCTAATTTATAAATGTTACAGGAATGTAATATAAATATATAGACATAAACATTTTTTTTTCTCCCATTACAGTGAGGGGCAAGTGACAGAAAGTAGCAAAGTGGTTACTAAAAAGATAAACACTAATATGCGGTAAAGCAGTCACTGTGGAAAGAGTGAACAGTCTTGATTAAAATGTAATTACTGAGCTTGCATTCCTCTCTAGGGATATTCAATATCCATCAACTTTCCCTTGCCACTACACTGAGGCAACATACACTGCTCAGAGTTCATCTAAGAAAAGACAATGTATCGATTGAGTTCAGAGATTGTTCTGTGAAGTTGGTTTGTAGGGTCAGCGAAAACAAAATGGGAAATAAAAGCTCCATTTGTAGGTCTGCATGGAAGGCATTTATAACCTTATGTCAGCTTAAAGCCTAGTTAAAGTCGCAGACCAAATTATTAGTTATTTTTGTCACACCTTTTATTTATTTTTTTTATAATTTTTTTTTTTTTTTTTAACACCACTAGACCCATTTTAAAAGCCCCTTGCTTCCCAGTATACTGCAAAGAAGGACTGCTGCACTCTGTTTGAGAACAGGAGTGTTATGACACATCCCCTGCAGACCTACAGTTCAGCAATCATTGCTTATGCCTAGTTTTAGGTATGACACAGCAGGGAAAGTATGGGACAATTTCAGAGAGACCACTGTTCTTAAGCCTCTTCATATCTTTATACTATGCACAACCGCCCAACCACCCCCCCCCCCCGCCCCGTGTTATTGAATGTTCATGTTCAGACTGGTTGGTGGTTAGTGCCTATGTTGTTGGTTTGCTTTGCTGGCCCATGTCCTCCCTTCAGGATAGAGATGAGAAGTTTTGGCTCATTGTGACCCCTCTTCTTATAGAGTGCCATGTTTGCGTATTGGAGGAGGGTTTTGTGTGTAGTGTGTGCTTTTGAATGTACATGGTTTCCTTGTTTTTTTTTAAATTGTTCTCCTGTTAATTATTTTATTTTGATGTGTGTATTCACGGTGCCTCCTCCCTCTGATGCCTGGCAGGGCGCCACGCGGGCCCTACATTTTTTTGGGACCAGGCATGATGTATTTCCGGGAGTGCTCACCTCTTTGGGTGCTCACTTCCAGTCAGGCATCATCCTGGTGCATCCTGGCTAGGCTGTACACATCGTACAGCCCCTGTTGGTGAGCAGGGGACATGACTTGGTATCTGGTGTTGCACTCCTTCCACTCAAGTATTTCCGACCTGGGTGCCATCTTGGTATACCCAACACCAGTACAAGGGGGAGGAGAGGCCTGCCTACATGCTACAGACACAGCTGTAGTCTATTAGACATTGCCCCTAGTGTGATTAGGGGTCCTCTGAGGACTAATAGGGTATTTAAGGGCTCCTGTTTTGTGCAGTTCCCTGTTGTTGATTGGCGCTGCAAGGTCACACAGGACATACTATTGGTTACTGGTCTGAAGGTAAAGAAAAGTTTTTGGTTACTCTGACACCTGAGCAATATTGCTAATGTAAAGTTCGTCCCTATATTGTTTGCGTTGCCATGGTACTGAGCCGCGGTTGTCCTATGGCTTATTTTACTGCGTGTGCGTGGTGGTCATCACACTGCGTTAGAGCATAGTTTCCTGGACTGCGCAGGTGCACATGGACAGTGGGGTTTGGGGGTGATGGGACGAGCTCTGGTTGGCTGGACAGGCACCGATGGCTGCTTCCATCAGTGGCATCAAGCCATATTCATATATGCCCGCTGGGTGTGTTGGAAATGTTTGACGGGCCTGCTTTGAAGGCCAATGGGCATTTTTAACAGTGGTCAAATTGTGGATTTTAATTATGTTGTATTGAGGCGCAGGCTGATTTTGGCGACAAACTTCGGAGCTGAGGGTAGACACACTTGTGTTTGAAGATTGTGTAGTAAGTGTATCTATTGGGGCAGCTATTTTTTAGCTGCCTTTTTGTGTCTTTCTTCTTTTTTTCCCCTTAAATCAAATTATCATACAATGTATACCTTCTTATATGATTGTAGGTGGATTTAAATCTTGGATTGGCATATTGGGAGGAATGTCCCTGTGTGTTTGGTGCAAGGATAGGACTGGCTGTTTCCCTTCTAGGAATCATAAGTGGTATTGTGGAAATACATGATAATTTATATTACTTTTCATTGTTTCAATATCACTGGTTGTTTGATATGAATTGGGGCAAAATTAACTAGTTATTGGTATTGTAGGTTGTTCTTGCTTTTAGTGAATGGACACCTAAACAGGAACTTCATTTATTTGGGGTACAATTTTTCCCATGCCACCTACTAAGTAAGTAAGTGTGATTTCAATTGGAGCACTCCCACATCCACATAAAACTAGTGTCTGTATAAAGAGTATTTGCTTACCCTTCCTGGTCTTTTTACATATAGGGCCGTATTTGTGTAAATCTTTTTTGTAATTCTGCTGCCCGTTACGATTTATTCAGTCTGCATTGCCTGCTGTACTACCATTTGTATGTTACGCCCATGGGATGATACGCAAGTGGATGTATGAGACACGGCATGTTATGTAGGCGTTGACCTCTTGAAGTATTCAGCAACTATATATTGGTGCTTCAATATATGGCAAATATTGTCCCCAAAAAAAATAGAATATATGTTTTTATTGATGCTTTTTATATAGTTTTGTAATAAACTTTGTTATTTTATTATAAATGGGTGGTCGTTCTTCTCTTGGTACCAATTCTACGTTTAAGTTTTTTATTATTGATCTATCTGGATGAAGTACACCTTTTTAGCCTGTTTATAAATCCTTGAACTGGGACACAAGGGGTTGAGTTGCATCACTGTGTATATTGACCTAGAGGGGTTATCTGTGTATTACATACTAGGTTGCCATCGAGTGTATGTTATGTGGTTGGCGACCTCTTTTTGATGTCCCCATCATCTCTTTCTATTTGGGAATACTGATAGCATCTGTACCCCAGTATGGAGACACCCAACATAAGTATCATCTCGTGTTATCGAAAGATAAACCTAGGTGAGCCACGTATAAGTCCATATTTATTTGGTGTTTCTACATCATAGATATATCTGTGGCACATTGAATGCCCTGAGATAATCCTCCCATGCGCCGACAGGCATGGTGAACCGACATTTTGTTATGCGCACCACCTAACTATAATCTTGCCCTAGTTTTCCTGAGGGTAAGATCTTTTCATTACCTATTACTAGCAAATGTATTGTTATACAATGGGGATGGGCAATATAGATGTTTATTTTGTCTGTGTTTATTGAATTTTTGTTGTTTATGATTATTTTCTCTTCTTTGCAGAAGTGATTTTATGATTGTGATTAAACTTCTTGAACCTGTACATCCTTATAGGTCCTGAGGAAGCGGGGCTTTCACAAAATGCGTAGACCTTATCTTAAGGATGCACATCGCTGTAATGTGGCGTACCAGTTTGATATGTTGGTTTTTTTTATGATATTATTGATTGTAACATTTTTAACTTGTACTCAATAACATTGAACTTTTTATATATTACACATTATTTGTTTGATATAGTTTATGGTGGTAATCAGTGGTATATTTAAAGTCCCAATTATCCTTCAAATTCCCTATTCTCTTCTTAAAGCACATCAGTCCTTCTCTGCAGAATACTAAGAGGCACTTTGGCTGGACCTGGGGGTTATTGACAAAAAATAAAATCAAGACGTAAACTTACAAGCTTATGATACACTTTTTTTTTTTATAGTATATAATTTTTAAAATGAAAGGCTCCACAGCTAGTATTTCAGGTTTGTCTTGCCACTGGTGGTGTTAAATAAAGTGATGGTTGCGTACTCTGAAACTCTAAAAACTTTAAAACCCTGCTATATAATATTTTTATTGACGTTTTCACCCATAAAATATAACAAATGATAAAATTGAGTGTAACAAGTAACACATTTCTATACAGTTTCAAAAACAGAAGCCCAAGAGGGCTGAACATACAGTAGTAAGAGGAAGAGAGTATATTGGACTGAGGACAACAACCCAGCTAAATAATTACCTTTCAGCTCCAATAAAACGACATGTGCTTCCAAGGGACACTGCATCTCCTGATAATGTTCAAAAAGAAGCATAGGATTTAGAAAAAAAAACATTTTTACTCCCCTAGCATTAATCTGATGCTGCATCTGTCTCCTGCCGGCTCTGCACTAAGAACTGAGCAATCAAACATCGCTGATTGCTCAGTCTTCAGCATTCTATAAGCAAGGAGCCGGGGTCTGTCAGTCTTGGGCCCTCTGCTCTGCCCATCCAGTGCTCACTGGAGCACTGGGCTGTGGAGGGGGCAGGAGGGACTGGTTCAGGCTCTCAGTGGATCGCTGAGAGGCTGAGCCAGCTGTCAGTCAGGCTCCTGGGCAAATCCCAACCATGTGGTCGGGATCGTTTCAGAGCCTGGACTTGCTCAGTAACGTCAGCCGACAGCAACCTGGAGCCTGCTGTTTACTGAAAAGGGATCACAGGAGTGCAGAAGGAACTGCACTCCTGTGATCCATATGAGAAGTAAAGCCAAAATCGCTTTGGCTGTACTTCTCGTTTCAAAAAGGCTCAATAGGTAGTCAGAGTAATCTTGAGATGCTATTGAGATTTACCGAACACCCTGGTAAAATGTAAAATGAAAAATGATTGACTGCAGTACAACCAGCCTGTCGTTTTTTCTTTTGTTTGATTACTGCCGCCATCTATAGCCGGCAACAGTAATCTTTGTATTCTGACAGCTGGGAAACCTCCCTACTGTCAGAATAGAATAGTGTGGCGGGAGGGATTCTCCCATCAAATCAATAGTGCGGCGGGAGGAATTCCCCCATCAAAACTGACTGTATTGATGGGGGAATGGAGTGGTTTTCTTTCCTTCAACCCCTGAAGGTAAGAAAATTGCATAATGTATGGCCAGCCTAAGCCAAAGTGTCAGAATGACACAGATTTCAGTGGTGACCTATTAAACAGTGTTTCAAAAAGAATCTATGCAACAGAAGGCGTTTTGTGTTGTCCAATTTAGCAAGACTGAGTCCGTAATAATGGTGCAGCCTGCTTTTCAACAGTTTCGGGATTGATCCACCAGTGTCAAAGAACCTTCGTCGATGGTATAAACAGTTTTAAGAATCGGATTGTTTATGTAAGGGGAAGAGTCCAGGGCGACCACGCGTTTTAGAGGAAAATGTACAACAAATTCAAAAGGCTTTTTAGTGAAGCCCGCACAAGTCCGCTCGTCGTGTTAGCTGAGAATTTGCGATCCCTGACTGGCGTGTGTTAAGACGACCTTTGCTTCTGAGGCCGTACCGATTGCAACGTGTGCAAGCTCTTCGTGTAAGTGACAGAAGAAAACTTTAGATTTCTGTCATATAAGCAACATTTCATCTAACACTTTGACGTGTTGGGAACTAATTCAGCTATCTTCTTGATGTTATCCGTGCAACAGGTGGAGGGTACATAGAGTATTTATAACACTATGAGTGAAACTTGTATTTTCTTTCTTTTTGTATTTCTTGAGCGCCAACTTCTCTCATGTATTTGCACGAAGTAAGCATAGGTAGGGGATTTTACCAGAGCCACTTCAAGGACCAGTCATAGAACAGCACTGGGTTAAGCATAGGACTTTATGGACAGCAGAAGCACAGTAAACGTTAGATCTTGGTGAATCCGGATCACATATAACTTCTTTGTTAGCTCCTGTCAGTGAGGAAGTGATGTTTGTGGTTTTTCTTCCAGCACCCCCTTTATTGTTTCTTTCACTTACCTTCTGTGCCCCCTATTTCCCCCCTATTATGCGGTTCTGCTCCGACTCAAGTGTCTCTTTTTGAAGTGCACTGCTGCATGCCAACCTCAAGGCATTCAGAGTGAAGTTGGAGTTTAAGGCAGTAGGGGCAAAATTGAAACCACAAACTATATTACAGATTGCCTTAGCTATGTGTTGGAACTGCTTTAGGAAATGCAGCCCAACAAAGCTGGTGTGAATGAGCCCTAAACTTCAAATCTGGGTGCAGCGCAAAAATATTATGATGTGTAGAAGCAGAGCATTACTTGTCACATATTTAAAAATAAATAATTACATAATTATACTTCTACCTCACCTTGGTCCATAGGTCCAGAGGCCTAGTAAATCAGCGGTACTTTATCAGAAAGTCTGAGATTGCTGTGAAAGTTAAACAAATCATCAGTCTCTATAGTGGTAATGCACTTTTTGATCTCCCTCCATTGAAGTGTAGCAATGTCTTCTACCAGTATAATAAACTAATCCCTGGAGTGTAGAGTAGACATCTGTAGGTGTCTTAATACATGTTTGTATAGTTTCAAGCCCCAAACTCTATGGTGTTCTAGTATAGCAATGCTTATGTTTTTTTTCTAGCTGTTACCTTCGCATTCCTTCCTAATGGTCCTAAATGTGATAGTAGGCCTTGCCAGACAAAAGGTAGGCAAGGATCCTGAGAACAACCTTCCAAACCGTTGTGGAGTTCGCAAAATAGAACACCCTAGATTTTTGGAGGAATTCAGGGCCACTCACAATATACTAAACACCTTTTCAGGTACCTGCTCTGCAGTCTTGACACTGGGTTGCTGTACTGGAAGAAGCCACACATTTGTTTTAAGATCTGATTGGCGTTTTCAGGCCTCAACAGAGTCTTTGTGTAAATATCTTCTCGGAATTGTTGTGGGCAAACTTTTGGTGATCAAACAATTTCCTAATGCCCATCTGCCAAATGATTGCTCTTCCTGCACTGGCTACTGACATAAGACCATTAATGAGTGACCTTTAATTCTGCCCTGGGTTTTACTTTTATATAGCACCTTTATTTGCTTCAGGAACCGAGAGAGGATGCAACGGCATTAAGGTAACCAACAGCAATAATCAGGAAGGGGGCTAGTGGAAAATATTTTCTGGCTTAGAAAATTAAAAAGTCTTTAGGCGAAAACAGATATTTGGTATTGAAGACACTTGTACATAAAAGTGAACTGGATGTACAGATTCATAAAATATTGCACTGTTAGTGCTTTATAACTGCTATATATGCTTTAAAAATAAAGTGTTCCTTTGTAACACGAAACACTATTTTGATCAGTATTTCCCAAATCTGATTTTTTAAAATTGTTATATTAATGTACATTCCAGCCATCCTTGCACATTATTTCACTAATATTGGACAACTGGAAATATTGGTAAATAGTATATAATAAATTTGCTTTATATTACGAAATACATACACCATTCAATTCAATCCCTGTCCCTAGTATAGATAGGATAGCTGTTTGTCTAATCTCCCTGCAATGGTTATACAGACTCTATGGTCAGTTGTTGGTGGTAACTTGTTACAGGTATGCTTATGGATTGTGGAAGGAAAGTCACATAAAACAGGTGAAGGACATACAGATTCCAAGCGGATAGTGTACTGGGAACTGAAGACAGGACTTCAGCACTGGGAAGCCAAAGTGCTAACCGCTTAGCCGCTCTGCCAACCTGATCATTTTGTTTGAGCTTGATTCCTTTACTTCTTCATCTAGTAACGTTCTGCTAATAAAGTAACTTAACATAGAAATGTGAATACATTAGAAACAATTTGCTTTGGTTCTTCAGCATCTTTTAATCCCGTTGATTAAATAAGGAAAGTGCTTTTCATGACAATTTCATGATAACTAAATTATAAGTTCACTTTCATTTTTTTTCCTTTCACGTAATCAAATGTTCCTGCTGAATTTCATCTGCGATATTCTGGAGAGGTTGTATGCCTGTAATTCTCTAATTGGATATGACTTTAAAATTAAAATGTTAAGACTGTTACTTAGAGCGCGGGTGAGTCGATTACAAAATAAGAGATGATGCAAGCATTTATCTGGCAGACATAAACATATTACTCCTTTTAATTGAACATTTTCTTAATCAGTTCCCAGCCAGTGGGATCTTCAGCATACAGAGTGCTGTGCACCACTGGTTTAGAAGCTTCTTTGTTAACCCTAAGTCTGCCTCGGGGTCTGCACACTGCAAAGCAGACAGTTCCTATCCAGCAATAAAACAGTTACAGCAGTAATGGTGTTTGCACATTGTATGGCAAAGTATTTCTCAAATATCCACATTCTTAATGATCTCCGGCACCGGTTTTTAATTAATTTAGTAATTTTGCGATGCAGTGATCAAACTAGCTGCTCATGGGAGCTTGAAGTTGTTGAAAGCAAAGCGCACTTTATCCACTTCCACTTCCAGCCTGTTAAAAAAAAGAAAAACTGGTTTCCTTCAAATGAATCAATAAATGACTTGAATGAGGAGATTGAAGAGCATTTTTCAAGGCTTTTAAGCTGCATGTTTGTACTCCAGTTAGGAGACACCTGCATTTCCATATCTATACATGTATCAAACCCACCACTCCTATAAAAGGGGCATCTTATTGATTGAACCCAGATGTTCTTCACATTCTCTATTACTCACATCAAACCTTTTATTCTGCCTCATTAAAATTCTCAGCCTTAGAAGATTTCTAATTATATTGTCTAATAAACGAAACCTTTAGAAGCCATTTGCATATTATATGAAGAAATCTCACCCAACAAAATCGCTGTGGATTCAATTAACATAATAGCTAATTATGGGATTCATCATCCCTTTAGTGTTACTGTGTTTTCATCTTCCTCCTGTTCTAGCCTACAGCATTTAAGTTTTGAATTGCAGCTCCTAAATATTGACTTTTAACTATGTTTAATTGGGAAGTGAACATCTTTATGGAACCATAACGGGTGGTTAATTTCTACTTTTCGTAGCAGCTCATTAACTGCGTTATTTTTAATGATAACTTTGACATCAAAATAAAAACATATTTCAGACATTCTAAATGTAACCTATTTTTCCCAGGTGTGACGTTTTTATGATGCTTATGCATGATAGTGCTGACATGACATTGCTAGCTGGCTTAGAACAATTATTCCCAAAGTGTGGAACGTGTACTGCCAATAGTGCATGTACCCATTAAGCTGGTAGACAACAGGACTGAAATGTTTTAATGTGAAAATGTAATAATCAAAAATAATTAGTGTTAAAGAGCAAATGAGTAGTGTTGTCAAATGATAGGTAAGACTTCCCCAGAAGTGTGTGACACTCTCACAGGTTAGGGAGTGAACAGTGGTAACAGAGAAACCATAAGGTAATGTTTCATGGTAGGGCTGGTGTGTTCAGGGTGATGTGCAGTGTTAGTTTTCCGACACACATAGCGGTTTGCTTTTAGGCCAAAAAGTTCAATTTTGGTCTCATCTGACCAGAGCACCTTCTTCAAGATGTTTGCTGTGTCCCCCCACATGGCTTCTTGCAAACTGCAAAAGGGACTTCTTATGGCTTTCTTTCAGCAATGGATTTCTTCTTGCCACTCTTCCATAAAAGCCAGATTTGTGGAGTGCACGACTAATAGTTGTCTTGTGGACAGATTTTCCCATCGGAGCTGTGGATCTCTGCTGCTCCTCTAGATTTATCATGGACCTCTTCGCTGCTTCACTGATTAATGCTCTCCTTGTCCGGCCTGTCAGTTTAGGTGGATGTCATGGTAGGTTTGCAGTTGTGCTATACTCTTTCCATTATTAGATGGATTATATAGTGCTCCGTGAGATTTTCAAGGCTTGGGATATTTTTTATAACCTAACCCTGCTTTAAACTTCTCCACAACTTTATCCCTGACCTATCTGGTTTGTTCTTTGGATTCATTATGCTGGTTGTTCACCAAGGTTCTATAACAAACCTCTGAGGGCTTCACAGAGAAGCTGTATTTATACTAAGATTAAATTGCACACAGATGGACTCTATTTACTAATTAGGTGACTTCTGAAGGCAATTGATTCCACAAAATTTTAGTGCCCTGATTACATGTCTTTGTCTCTCCTATGAGGAGGAGCCGCTGATCGGCTCTCTTCGCATCACACTCTGACAGTGTGAGGCGAGGAGAGCCGAATAACGGCACTTCCTCATTTACATGTGACCGGCTGTGATTGGACACAGCCCATCACTTGGGTAAAGAGTCATAGAGAAACAGAAAAGGAGCACTGGTTCACATAAGACCACCAATCATTGCCACATCCCTAAGACACAATAAGAAATAGAGATTGGGTGAGGGAGTGGTCCCGCATCTAGTCAAGCTAGAATCTAGAGAAAGATGTCCGGACTCTGCCTCACCAAAAATATGGGACTTTGGGGAAAGTATTATATGGTGGTAATAAAGTTACATAGGGACCAACAATGTATAAAAATATTAACTTTTATTACAAACAAGAATTTAAAAAATAAATAATATAAGGTATAAAACCAAAAATGCAGACATATACATTAACATTGCAAACTTCAAACGAGAGAATCAATAATATTGGTAAAGTAGATCACAGAGGTCCTACGTGTTTCGCCGAGATATTTTGGCTTCTTCAGGGACTGAAAGTGTATGTGACCTTTTTACTGATTCTAAATATTGAAACATAACATACGTTAGTTAATCAACATTCAGGTGTCATGAAAGTCATAAAAATCCAAACATGCAATTGCGCACAATGGTAATGACTCCTTATAAGGACACAAAAATATTCCTATAACACCCTGCTTACCATTTGTTTTAGTAGAAAATCATATCCATTGACAGTGACAAGGCCTCACGGCAGAAAGCGAGACGTGGCGATGGTACGGCAAGGGTCAAAAACTGACACATAGCCGGGAACTTCCCGATGGGCAAGCACTGGACCGGACTAGAACCAGCAGCAGAGATACAGTGTACCAGGAAAAGGAAAGAAAATATACATCCAATTCTCTAAAAAGAAAAGTAAAAAAGTACAAGGGACAAAAAGGATGAAGAGTCATGTCATTGACTCTTTACCAAGATCGGGGTCGCGCCGTGTCCTAGCAACACGGCGCGGCCACAATCGCCGCTCCGCCTGCCCCCCAGAGAGGCCGCTCCAGTGCGCCGTCATATGATGGCATCCCAGAACAATGGATGCACCGCTCCCCTGTCATTTGATGATGGGCGGGTAGGATGCAGTTAATCATATTTTTTTGTTCAACGGGTTGAAGGGGAAAAAAAAATGTATTCCCTCGTCCACACATTTAAGTTAGATGGGGGTATCAATCCAGCTGTGCTATTGTGTTCTGACAGCAGGGAGACTTCCCCCACCATCAGAATACAGTGATCAGTGCTGATGATTGTTTGGTAAAAGCTCGACAGGCTGGTCATACAGAAGTTGATCGATAGGTCGGATGCTGTACAACCAGCCTGCCCATACATGGATACGAGATTTGGACAGTCCTTGCTTGCCAAATTTGGAACCATGTATTGACCACCCTTAGTCACCTTCCTGCAGCAGCCCATCACTCTGCTCTCTCCTCCTGTGGGCATGTTTCTTGACAAAACATCACCTGACTGACTCTTAGGATGGTCCTGACATCATTTTGTTTATGATAGTGATCAAGTTTTCTTGATAATAGTTATCATGGATAATTACGTAAATCCTTAAGGAGATCATCAAAAGGCAATGTATATAAAAAATAGGTTGGCGTTACAATGATGAATTTTCCCCAGCACAGCAGTTTTTCTCTCAAGTATTATCAAAGAAAAAAATACAAAATATGAGTTCTTTTGTTTCCAGTTGCAGCTCACCTAGGGCAGCAGACTGCACAGTATATCCATTTCTCTTCAGGCTTTTGAAACTTGTATGTGTGTAAAAAAAAAAAAAAAAATAATATATATATATATATATATATATATATTTTTTTTTTTTTTTCTTTGTAACACTGATTGTTTTAGGATCTGTTGTTTGTAGGTTTATATTGTGTTAGCCACAAGCTGAATAAGATTAGCATCTGATGGCTTACTATGGATGGACTATTGTGACACCTTCACACAAAATCTGACAGGAAATACACTGGTAGTAATTGTGACAGATAACCTTGGCACAACAAAGCCAGAAAAAAAAAAAGCTGATTAGCTCATCTGGAAAGATGCTTCCAGTTCCTTCTTATTCTTTTTGTCAGTACAGAGATAAGCCTAGGACCTCTATTCACAGCCTGTGGTGTATACCCTAAATAGTGTATGAGGTGGTTAAAAAAGGATGTTTCAGCAGCTGAACCATTTGCAAACTAACATGTATATTATAAATGCACACATTACCCACTCCATTCTGCCCTAAATGAACGGTCAAGTAAGAAAAATCAAAATCAAAAAATAAAAAAACAAAAAAATAAAAACTTTTTTCACTATTTTGATTTGCACATCTTTGCAATGAAAGCTGGGCTATCTCTTGATTAGCTGTAGTGTGTATTGGCAGCATATCTCTTTACCATAAATGAAGAACAATACTCAGTGGGACAGACATTTCTACCTTACCTAGTCAAAATATGCTAATGTTCGATGTTCATTTGTTGCAATAATTTTAAAGCCTAATTTTAACTTTATATAAATGTATTTTATAAATCCAGCCTGCATAAAAAAGATATGTTTTTAAATGTCTTACATTTTATTTCTGTAACTGCACTCCAACCCATTACCAAATTTCCTTCCCCAGCAGCAGGTAAAGACTGCCGTGTGAGAGCAGCGATCTACCTCCAACACTTTGACAGTCACAATGGCTGCACCTCAATCATCAATGATAAGCATGCAGCATGACCTTGGCTGATTGGAGAGTAGTAGTTGTGACTGTGACGGGGGCCTATCAGACCACTGGAGATAGGCTGCCAATGGAAATAGGCTGCCACTGGAGATAGGCTGCTGCTCTTGCACAAAGCACAGTGATCTTTACCTAATGCAGGAGAAGGGGTATGTAGTGAGCTGGATCACAATTACAGAAAAAAACACAAGACCCTTTAAAAGGCATCTTTTCTGCACTCTTAGTCTGTGTAAAGTATTTATTATGAAGTTACAATTATGCTTTAAAGCAGTTGTAAAGGTTTTTTTTTTTTTTTTTTTTTTTTTTTTTTAGATTTCTTTTTCTAATATAGCAAACATGTTATACTTACCTACCCTGTGCAATGGTATTGCATAGAGCAGCCCTGAACCTCCTCTTTTGGGGTCCCCCACCAGCACTATCAGCTCCTCCTCTTCTGTGTGCACCACCATAGCAAGCTGCTTGCTATGGGGGCGCACGTACGAGGTCACTCCTGACGTGGGCTGTGTTCATCTATTGATGTACACAGCGTGATTAAGCCCCACCCCCTGCCCCTTCGTCACAGGATTTGATTGACAGCAGCAAGAGTCAATGGCCCCCATAGCTGCCTCTGTGTCCTGTGAGGAGAGAGAGAGACACCAGCACCGCTGCAAACGGATTGAGGGGGGCGATACTACCACTGGGACATTGTTTTACGTTAATACAGGGAATGCATTAAGATAAAACATTTTTTCCCTTTAGAACCACTTTAACTTCAAAAATGTGTCATTAATTAATGTGAGTTCCAAAGAAAAGAAAAGCTTCACCTTTTTTGAAAATGAATATATCTAGATTGAATGCCGGTTCACACTTGTGCGGATGCGCTGATCGCATGTAATTCGGAGTGCACTGCTCCTTCATTACATGCGATCTCCTGTGCGGATGCGAATTCAGCCATACGCTTTGTATGGCTGAATTTGCAGCGCATCCGCAGCAAACACGCACATGAGGCATTTTTTGAGCCGCCTCAGAATCGGATCGCACAGTGGTTCACACTTGTGCGATCTGATTCTGTGCGAACTGTCAGATCGCACTGCCATATGCGATCAAACTGGGGGTGTCGTTAACATTTAATTGACACCCCCTGCGTATGGCATATGGCAGTGTGAACTGCCAGATGTGCGGATGCGATGCGGGAACAGGCTGCATATTCGCAGCGTTCCCGCATCGCACAAATGTGAACCGAGCCGGAGTATAGTTTTTAATTTTGTTATTAGTAATAATATTATAAATTACATTTCCATATCAACCTGCAACTAGCAGTGATTTCTAAAACTGTACAAAATATTTTACTTGCAACCATGGCAAAGGTATACCAAGACAAAATTCTAAACCCGCTGCTAATAACATATATGCTTGAAATTACAGACAGCCTGATGCATGGCATGTGTCATCCTCAGCAACATTCTTAAGGGCCGTACACACTTGACGAAAATCGGACGAAATATCCTCTGATTTTTCTCTGTCTTCTCAGCGTTCATTACCGTTTTTAGTTGCCAGTGCATAAATGTTCACAAAATATCTCGTCCGATTTTTCTTTTTTTTGGCACATTTGTTCCTAGACTTCCGGGTTGTCGGCAACTTCAGATCATGCGCGGTCTTTCATATCCGATTTTTCACGGACGTACTGCATACACATTAAACGAAAAACTGGGGACGGACGAAAAAAATTTTGGTGTTTTGTCCCTCCGTTTTTTTTCATTGAAAATGTCGGCATTGGCTGCTGAAAGTTGTGTACACATTAGGTGAAAATCTGACGATTTTACCTCGGACGGGAATTTTCGGCAGATTTTCTACTAGTGTGTACCCCACTTTAGGTTCCCAGCAATGAGACTTTTATTTTGTATTTATACAATAAAGATAGTGCTGTGAGTCTAGGGGGTGCTGGGGGGTGCAATGTTTACAACACTGGCATTCCCTGATTATGAAGGCCTCCTACTGTGCACAGGTTTTGAAAAAGACTTCAGCATTTGTACTGTCAAAGCCTATGTCATTATCTACAAAGCAGAAGCAGGTAAGATTTTGCAATAAAATGTGCTCAAATCCTTGCAGAGTCTATAACTAAAACTATTCATATCTTTTCTCAGTTGATTAGAAACACACCAATTAAGTGAAGCAGCCAATATATACTAAGAAACTGGGAAATGTATCTGTAATAAATGTCCTTATCCTCTAAATAGAGATAATGGTTTTGACTTTGGTCAAAAGGAATTTCTGCTGCCACAATGATGGCCCCTTCCACATTGATATTCTAATGAGTCTGGTATCTCTCTAAGTCTGTTCTGGGTGGAAAGCCTTGTCTCCGGTATAATTACAATAGGAAATTGTTCATTGACAAGCACTATTCAAAATCTCATACTCTTAAATGCTTTAAAAAGAACTTATTAGTTTGCTACTTTCCAAAATATCCACTGTTCTTCATCACTTTAAAAAGTGTTTTACATTAATTGAATATTTGAGCTGCTACTATCAAATGCTCTTGCAATGTATTCTTTAGGTAGCTTTTCCATAAAGGTATCTCAAGGTGATGCTTTCATA
Organism: Pelophylax lessonae; assembly: GCF_965119305.1. Classification (NCBI taxonomy): domain Eukaryota; kingdom Metazoa; phylum Chordata; class Amphibia; order Anura; family Ranidae; genus Pelophylax; species Pelophylax lessonae. The sequence goes on from NC_138772.1 coordinate 105,455,465, forward strand.
TGCATTTTTGAAGCATAGAAGTGCTAAAATGTGTAATCTAGTATAATAAACATTTTATGATTTGTAGTTTTCAACATGTATTTTACAACTCCTATACATAAAAATTTAATATATTTTTTTTCTCTCTTTTTTTTTCTGTCTTTTTTCATTTATATATTTAAATTATAATAATTTATGGCTTTTTAAATGGCTTTTTAAATGTATATTCTTCATTTTCAGTACAATGCACTTATTTAATGTTTTTTAGCAATATAATTAATGATATCCTAATATGTTATTTTTTTAAGTTTCATTTTTTTTAAACAGCGATATTAAGCATGTTAAAAGAAAACTAGTATATTAAGCAGCAGCAAAAAAAAAAAAAAAAGAGAAAAGCACACAAAAGGGATTCAGTTCATTCTGTAGGAAGTGTCCTGGTCAGTAGTATTTGTAACCTCAATGGTTCTCTGACTGATCAAAGGTTACCATGCTCTAAAATGCTATTAGAACATCCACTAAAACCAAAAGCATTTTGAAGTGCTTATGTGGCCTTTTAAATTGTTTTTTTTTTTTTTCATGTAACAAATAGTTATGTAAAGCCATTTTATTTTCTTCAAAGGATTGTACTTGTTGTCAACGGTTAGCATCTATTTGTTTCCCGGTAAGAATCAAACAGTATGCAATATTTAACATTGGCAGAATTTTGGGTCTGCTGAAAAAAAAAAGGAAAAAAAATGTAACCTCTTGACCTCCAAAGGTTCTACCCCCTGTTATGACTATTTGCTATTCATCACTGCTATTGCTGGCAATTGCGCCATCATGCGACACTGTATGCAAATGAAATTTATATAATTTTTTCACACACAGCTACACTGGGTTTTTTTTATTTTTTATTATATAAATTAAAAAAAGACTGAAAATTAAAAAAAAAAAATAACCAATACTTTCTACTTTCTGTTATAAGACATGTCCAATAAAAAAATAAAAAAAAATCAAATGTCTTTATACATTTAGTCCAAAATGTATTATGCTTCATGTCTGGTAAAAAAAAAAAAAAAAAAAAAACAACAAGTTTATATTAATTGGTTTGTGCGAAAGTTTTAGTATCTACAAACTATGGTATATATGCTGGAATTTACACAGCCATAGACGCTATACTAATGGCATTGATCAGCGACTTATAGTGGGAATGTGATAGAGTGGCAGGCAATCTGGGGCTAAAAGACACTGGCTGAGAGGGTCACTAATGCCTCGTACACACGTACCGATCGTCGGCCGACCGATCGGCCGTCTTTTGTCCAGGGCTGTCCTGTCCGCTGAAAAGTGCAAAAGACTGCACAAGAATTTTGTCCGCCAACTGCAGAAGTGATGTCATGTGATGGTTAACTTTCCCTGTGTTTTTTCTTCTCTGAGCATGCCCAGTCTTGCAAATCTGCTGATTGTCGGCTGAATTCTGTACTGACTGGCGAACAATCGGCCGTTCTGGTGTTGGCCAACAAAAATTTTAATGCTTGCACGACAGATTCTTTTCAGCCAAAAGTGCACTGTCAGAAGCATCGTACTAACAAGCCTACAATCGGCCGAATATTTACGGCCGACAATCGGTACGTGTATACGGGGCTTAACTGACACGTCACTAGTGACACTAATACAGTGATAATACTGTACACTGTCACTGAATGGGAAGGGGTTAACTCTGTGCCTAACAATGTGTAATGTGTGCTGCTTTTACTTTCTGATCTGGCAGTTTTTTCTCCCTGCTTTTCATACAGAGTTCTGTGTTTTTGTTACATAGTTAGTCTGGTTGAAAAAAGACACAAGACCATCTGGCTCAACCAATAGAAAAACACAGAACTCTGTGTGACACAGCCAATGAGCAAGTTTCAGCTAAAATCATTGGCTGGATTCTGCTGCCAAACTTGTGCTGTGTCCATCCACAGCACAGGTCAGCAGGGGGCGTGTGCATGCATTCCCTATACCCAAGAGAAGGCCAGCCACGTACATGTACCTGCCACCGCTTGCAGTATATTTACTGTGAGTGGTCGGCAGGCGGTTAATGTAGATAAAAAAAGATTGTTAGAATATCCCTTTGTGTTCTCGGATGATGCTGTTGAATCAAATATGGACCGGTACATAAGAAGTATGCAAACAAAAACTTTCTTACAACCAAGAGGTCATTGTAGCCGTATTAGTGAAAAAGCTTTGTAAACTTCTACTGTTGACAAGTGGATGCAGATTTGTTGCTTTGGACCGCAGGAAATGCTTCTGATAGCACACTTTTCCATATATCAGTCCCACAAATTCTAGCTCTTACAAAATCAGTTCAGGCTCAGTTCACACCAGTCAACTCCAAAGTTGTATGATTTTCATTGCAACTTTGGAGTCCGACTTTAAAGTAACTTTGATAAGAATTTTACACATACTCTCACCCTTTTCTGAAGTTGCAGTAACTTCAGTAGTGTCAAATGGAACGGCTCTCATAGAGATGCATGCCATTTTTAATGTCCTGCGACATTAAGTCTCACAAGTCACTAGTGTGAACCAAGCCTTACGCTTTGGGGAAAAACATATTCTATTTTTGCTATGTCCTTTAATCTACAAAGTAAATCTGTGTCATTATTTTTAAAGTACATTTAAATTCTTCTGTATGAAGGTCTAGGTACCAAGCCTCAGTTACCCATGTGATGCACAAGCATCATATTAACCCAAAAAATGATCTTCTCTGACTGAACCAAATACTCCCTCATTTGTGTGTCACACACACACCCTTCCAGACACTGCAGCTAATATTGGGAGAGTTTCACCATCACAGGTAGTGCTGTCAATCCAGTGTCAAGCCATAGCAGTGGGCAGGACTAGTTATGGCCAAGTGTGGATTATATTAATAGCTGCAGGCTTGTGAATTAGCATTACCAATGCTGATAGCCGTGCCCCTTGAATTCATATACAGCAAGCATTATTTAATTCTACTGTACTGCAAGCAGGCACAGCCTACATGAGAGTAGCAACTTTGCTCTGAATATAGAAGCAGTGCAGCATTATTGCTGCACCATCACAGGAAGTTGCATTAGGCTTACCTAACAGGCAGAACAACGACAGTTGAAGGGGCACTATAAGAAGACTGTAAGTGTAGATTCATGTATAATTAGGTGCTGCAACACCCATTTTTAACCACTTGCTGACCACCAGCAGTACATATACTGGGGCAGGTCAGCTCTATTGAACAAAACTACATACCTGTACGTCATTTCGTGCAATAGCCAGTGGGGGCGTGAACGCTGATTGGCCAGAGGGGTGTTCCTCTTATTTAGGAACACAGATCTCTATGTTCATCTAGTAAATCCATCCCCCACACAGTTAGAAAGCATCCCCTAGGGACACATTTAACCTTTTGATCGCCCCTGGTGTTAACCCCTTCCCTGCCAGTGGCATTAGTGCAATAACAGTGCATATTTTTAGCACTGATTACTGTAGTAATGTTACTGGTTCCCTCAAAAGTGTCAGGTGTCCGATCTGTCCGCCGCAATGTCGCAGTGCCACTAAAAATCGCTGATCGCCGCCATTACTAGCAAATAGTAAAAAATACAAATGCCATAAATCTATCCCCTGGTTTTTAGACACAAAACTTTTGTGCAAACCAATCAAATACACTTATTGGGGTTTTATTTTTACCAGAAATATGTAGCAGAATACATATTGGCCAAAAATGTTTTAAAATTTTTATTTTTTATTTTTTTATATTGGCTGTGTTTTATAGCAGAAAGCAAAAAAATCGTTTTTTCTTTTCAGATATGTCCCTATTTTTTTGTTTATATCGCAAAAAATAAAAACTGCACAGGTGATCAAATACAAATAAAAGAAAGCTCTGTTTGTGGGGGAAAAAAGGACATCAATTTTATTCGGGTACAGCTTCGCACGACCACGCAATTGCCAGTTAAAGTAACGCATTGCCTTATCGCAAAAAGTGGCCTGGTCATTAAAGGGGTAAAAACTTCCGGTCCAGAAGTGATCAATGAGAAGCCATATTTTATAAAAAAGAGCAATAATGGAGTTTTTCCATTATTCATATGTGATTAGAAAATTTATTTTAAGGCTGTGTAATCTCATAGTATTTTAAAATCAATACCGCCTCTTCCTGAGCTGATGAAATTTTGGAAGTTTATGTTTTTTATTTATTTATATTTTTGGTATTTTCTAGAAAATCTGTGACATGGGGTATAATCTGCAATGGCATGCCAGGTCCTCTAAGGCTTTCAGTATTATGCAGGGGATTTGTCCTTGACATCTTGTTTTTTTATTATTTATTGTTGGCCTTATTTAGAAGTAAACAGCCTTTTCAAAACATGTAACCTATATTTTTCACTTTTTATGAATTCGTTTTATTTAGAAGACTTTTCCAGACTACAACAGCCATGTTTTCATGAAAAAAAAAAAAGTTTTATCTTGCTTGCAACGTAGAAACGGTACTCAATTTGCAGGCAGACTTTCCCAAAATTCTCACCCACTGATTCTGTAATTGGCTTATTGCTTTTCTTTTATGTCTGTGCAGAACTTGAGGCCAATTTACATTCATCCTTCACTTTTTCTTTAGGCATGTAGTGCATTTGGTAGAAGACAGCATATCTTACGGTGTGCCAAGACTGGCCATGGGATTAGAGTCTTTTCCCAGCTTAGGAAAAAAACTTGACTTAGATTGTTTAGTATGGCCCAGCTCAATAAACCTAAAACAGAAGCAGGTAATAATCTGCAATAGCGCTTTCCATTTGAGATGGAGGGTAGTGATATACTGTATTTCTCAACCAAACCGGACTTTCAAATTCAAAGTAGCACAAAAAATTGTGGTGTTTTATAACCCATACCACCCAATCAAAAACAAAGGCTTTTAAGAATCTGCTAGTTTTACCTGATTTACACTGATTTAGGATTGTCTGCCAGTGATTAATGCACCCGCTACCTAAATCCTGTTGTGAAAACCTTCTGCCAGGGAATTTGTTTCATTTAGGGATGGTCTGTTTTTATTGAATGTATCCTTTGTTTTTTAAATCTACACTTTGACCAGTTCTGGATTGCCCTATAGCAGATTTACTGCTACAGGGCAGCCCTCCTGTGCAGGATCACTTATGTATACGTGATTCTGTACTTCCGCCTGCAGGGGTCGCACGCGGGCCACTTCTGCTGTAATTAATCACAGCAGAAGCCGATCTGCGGGTGCCGAGCATTGGATGTCCGCGAGCACCCACCAATCGTCAGTTAAAAACACAGAACAGAGATAAACCTATGTAAACAAGACAGATCTCGGTTCTGACGGGGGAAGGAATGGATTTTGTGTCTCTACAAAGCAGTGAATAAAATCCATCTCTTCCCCTAGTAAAAGTAGCGCACACGTCACAAAAACACTGGCTAGGTACACAGTTAACCCTTTATTCATCCTTGCTGATTGCTGCCATTACTAGTATAAAAAAATAAAATAAATATAAATTCCATAAATACACTGCTCAAAAAAATTAAAGGAACACCTTGAAAACACATCAGATCTCAATGGGGAAAAATATCATGCTGGATATCTATACTGAATGGATTGGGCTGAATTTCATTGCAGCAACTCAAAATGGTACTGTATGTATGGCCTGCACGTGCTTGTATTCATGACTGACAACATCATGGCATGTTCCTAATGGGATGATAGATGGTGTCCTGGGGTCCCCCCAGATCTGGACCAGGGCATCACTGAGCTCCTAAACAGACTGAAGTGCAACCTGGTGGTGTCAGATGGACCAAAACATAATCTCCCAGAGGTGTTCTATTGGATTTAGGTCAGGCGAGCATAAGGGCCATTCAATGGTATCAATTCCTTCAGGAACTGGCTGCATACTCTCGTCACATGAGGCCGGGCATTGTCTTGCACCAGGAGGAACCCAAGACCCACTGCACCAGTGTAGGGTCTGACAATGGGTCCAAAGATTGTATCCCAATACTTAATGGCAATCAGGGTACCATTGTTTAAACTGTAGAGGTCTGTGCGTCCCTCCATGGATTTGCCTCTCCAGACTATCACTGACCCACCTCCAAACTGGTCATACTGAACAATGTCACAGGCAGCATAATGTTCTCCACGGCTTCTCCAGACCCTTTCACATCTGTCACATGTGCTTAGGGTGAACCTGCTCTCATCTGTTTAAAGCACAATTCTGGTGTTCAATCGCTAATGCCAATCAAGCCCCACGGGGTCAGGCAGTGAGCACATGGCCCACTAGAGAATGTTAGGCCCTCAGGCCACCCTCATGAGCTCTGTTTCTGATTGTTTAGTCAGAGACATTCACACCAGTGGCCTGCTTGAGGTCATTTTGTAGGGCTGTGGCACTGCTCCTCCTGGAGCAAATACCGGTCCTGCTATAGCCTCATGCTACCAGTAGTGACACTGACCCTAGCCAAATGCAAAACTAGTAAAAAAACAGTCCGAAAAGATGAGTAGGGAAAGAAAATTTCAGTTGCCTCCACCTGTAAAACCATTCTGTTTTAGAGGTCATCTCATTGTTGCCCATCTAGTGCCCCTGTTGTTACTTTCATTAACACCAAAGCAGCTGAAACTGTTTAACATCCCCCTCTGCTACTTAACCGACCAGATCAATAGCTCAGGAGTTTGATGACTTGATGCTATATTCCTTTCATTTTTTGAGCAGTGTATATACCATAGTTTGTAGACGCTATAACGTTCACGTGGACCAATCAATATACGTTTATTGGGATTTTGTGTTTTAGCAAAAACGTAGCAGAATAGATATTAGCCTAAATTTTTAAAGAGATTTGATTTTTAAAATGTTTTAGAGCAGAAAGTAAAAATTATTTTTTCTTTTCAAAATTGTTGGGTTTTTTTTGTTTAACGACTTAAGCCCCGGAGGATTTGGCTGCTCAAAGACCAGGGCCTATTTTGCGATTCGGCAATGCGTGACTTTAACAGACAATTTTGCGGTCGTGCGACGCTGTACCCAAATGAAATTGACGTCCTTTTTTTCCCACAAACAGGGCTTTCTTTTGGTGGTATTTGATTACCTGTGCAATTTTTATTTTTTGCGCTATAAACAAAAAAATAGCGTCAATTTTGAAAAAATAATATTTTTCACATTTTTTTATATGAAATTCCCCCAAAAAAATGTAAAAATCTAAATTTTTTAACATTTTAGGCCATATTTTTGGTAAAAAAAATCACAATAAGCGTATTTTGATTGGTTTGCACAAAAGTTATTGCGTTTATTAACTAAGGGAAAGATTTATGTCATTTTTATTTTTTTTAACTAGTAATGCGATCGGACCCCTGACTAACATTTTTGACACTTTTAGGGGTACCAGTGATATTACCACAGTAACCAGTGTTATACATATGCACTGTTACTGTAAAAATGACAATGGCAGGGAAGAGGTTGACTTAGTGATCAAGGGGTTAAGTGTGTCCCTAGGAGCGTGCTTCTAACTGTCAAGGGGCGTGGCTTTTGATGTAACCACAGAGACATACGATCCTACATAGCAGGATCGTATGATCTCTGCAGTTACATCAGGGAGAATGACAGGCGGCTTTGTTTACATCAGCCGCCTGCCTTTCTCCCTCACCAGTGGGAGATCGTGAGTGACCGGCGGACATCGGAGCCGCCGGTCACTCGCGCGGGGATCCCTGTGAACGAGCGGGAGCGCGCCTCCGGCGGTGCGCGCTCGCCCCCTATTAGCTCGCGGGTGAGTGACGTACCGGTACGTCACCTTGCCCAGGAGGGGCTGACCGCCGCAGTATATGTACTTGCGGCGGTCGGCAAGTGGTTAAAGCGTAAAAATTTAAAAACTCAGTGGTGATCAAATACCACCAAAAGAAAGCTCTATTTGTGGGAAACAAATGACGTAAAGATTTTTTTGAGTACAGCGTTGCATGACCGCGCAATTGTCAGTTAAAATAACGCAGTGCCGTATCACAAAAAATGGCCTGGTCATGAGGGGGGGTAAATCTTCTGGAGGTCAAATGGCTAAAAAAAAGACTTCACTTACATAAACTCATACTAAACATTTAACACCCACTTTTTGATTTGTTTTTCTACCTTAAGTAAATCTACAACGGGCATTAAAGCAATTAGTATTAATCAAAATATGAACTGAAGTCTATTAGCTACACTATAGTTTCCTGTAGGATTAAAAGAAAACTATGTTTCTATTTTTTAACAAAAAAAAACAAAAACAAACCTTATACTCACCTAGATGGATGCAGTATCGATCGGATGCAGCATCTGTCCCCCTCTGCCTTTGAGAGTGATCAAACACTGCTTATTGCTCAGTTCTCCCCTCTGCTCTGAGCAGAGAGCAGTGATTGTCCGTCACCGACTCTCTGCTCTGCCCCTTCAGCGCTCACTGGAGTGCCGGGTTTGGGAGGGAACAGCTGGCACATTCTCTCAGTGATGCAGCTGAGAGGTTGAGCCAGCTGCTGGTCTGGTCCAAGAATCTGGGTGTATCTTTTCACGGCCTGGACTGGCTGAAAATAATCAGGCGACAGCAGGCTTTAGCCTGCTGTTGGCTTAAAATGGGTCACAGGAATGCAGAATGAACTGAACTCCTATGATCTATTGGAGAAGTATAGCCAAAATAAATTTGGCCTACTTCTCTTTTAACTTTTCCAACACACAATCCTGATTGTCTCTGAATGATCCTTTTTTACCTCAAGTTTGCCCAACCATCTCCTGCACTGCACAGGACTAAGTTGTCTACCCCAAACTTGCTCATCCATGTCTTTATGGACCTAGCTTTGTGGCTTTGTGTACTGGTCCAAATAATTTGGTGGGAAGGGGATTATGGTGTGAGGTTGTTTTTCACGGGTTGGGCTTGGCCCCTTAGGTCCAGTGAAGGGAACTCTTAAGGCATCAGCATACCAAGACATGTTGGACAATTTCATGCTCCCAACTTTGAGGGAACAGTTTGGGGTTAAGCCTTCCTGTTTCAACATGACTGCGCATCAGTGCACAAAACAAGGTTCATGAAAACATGGATGAGTGAGTTTGGGGTGGAGGAACTTGACTGGCCCGACCTCAACCCAATAGAACACCTTTGGGATGAAATAGACGGAAAACTGCGAGCCAGTCCTTCTTGTCTACATCAGTGCCTGACCTCACAAATGCGCTTATTGAAGATTGATCAAACATTCCCATAGACACACTCCTAAACCTTGTGGACAGCCTTCCCAGAAGAGTTGAAACTGTTATAGCTGCAAAGGGTGAGCCAACTCCATATTGAACTCTACAGACTAAGACTGGGATTCCATTAAAGTTCATGTGCGAGTAAAGGCAGGCGTCCCAATCATTTTGGTCATATAGTGTATTTAAAAGGGCTTTGTACTAGAAACATAACTCCTAGTATAAAAGAGAAATATCACTGAATAAAATGTGCACTTTTGATAAGGTATAAATTACTTTAGTGCCCAAATGAAAGAACAGAGATTGGTTATAGTAATTATCTGTGGTAACATGCTGATTATTACTAAATCAAACTGGGTTTAACAGTGTGGCAGCATCTAACTGTCTTTCATTGCCCTTGGACCAAAAGGTGTCAATGCCTGTACTGGTGGGCAGTGGCTGTCACTTCTGTAACCTGGGCAGGACCAGCAACTGTATGTGTGGATGTGCAATTCCATTTGTCTCATTTTGTGGTGGGGCAGGGGAACGTGAGGTAGAACTATGGCAGAAGGGGATGCCAGAAGACCTTGCCCTGGCACTGAATGAGGCATTGTCCATTGTTACCTGACAAGTCTGTTTTATGAATAATTAGCTTTCATGCTTACTAATCAAGTGCATAATTTACTGGTTATCTGTACCTCAGAAAGTGCAGTCAGCCCCATTTGCTGAATGACTACTACTGGAATACAAATTACAGGCTAAGCTACTTAGAGGTATAATTATGGAAGTTTGGCTGTCCTATTCATCTCCATAGAGCATGTGGTCTCACTTGCACACTGGAGCACAGGCATCAGGAAGAAAATTGATAGTAAACACTGCCAAGCGTAGTTGAAAGCCAGGCTGTATAGTGGGAGAATGTACTACATTTAATGGTCAGCCTTTGGGTATACCTTATAAAGGGGTGAACCTATACTGATTTTTTTTTTTTTTTTTTTAAATAAAAAGATACAGCTGTATTTTCATATTTTTTTCCATTGGGTTATCACATTCACACATACAGTACATTTACAAAAACAAAAAGATTCTGGTAATAGTTGGCACTGAGGTTTGCCAGATTATCTCCGTATTTATATTATGTATGTACACAGAGACAAGCATCCTATCTTTTATACCCTCAGAAAAATAAGTCAAGCCCCGTCAAAGTGGTTCTAACATTAAAAGTTTTTTACCCCAGTGTATTCCTTGCATTAGGGTAAAAAATGTGCGCCCCCCCCCCCAACACCTACCTGACACCACTCTCAATCCAGCGATGTCCCCGCCAACAGACCCTCTGTCCTTTTGTTCCTGTATTCCCAGACTTTGCTAAAAACATTGTGAGCCGTTGGCTCCTGCTGCTGTCAGTCTAATCCTGTGCACAGGGAGAGGGGGATTGAGCCAAGTTACACTGTGTGTCAATAGATGCACACAGCCCAGCAGAAGAGGAGGAATGGACAGCGCCAATAGAGGACCCCAAAAGAGGAGGAATGCGGCTGCTCTGTGCAATACCATTGTTTTTTTGTTTTTTTTAACATACACAACTATATTTTTTGCTCTGGAGTCTATAGACACGGAACCTTTTATGCTTGAAGCCAACCTTTTGTGTGGTAGTAAAGGCTAACTATATAACTGTTCCTAAATTTGCTCCCTTCTACTGATCCTGCATAAATAATATCACTGTAAATACCTTTATTCAGTCCTGTCTGGTCTGTGATCCATCTCCCTTGTGCATTCATCAATGGCTTTGAAGTCCTGGAGCTGTGATGTCACCTACCAGCTACTATGGACCATCCATCATCAGAGCTCCCTCCTCTCCCCTGCAGTGGCGGCTGATCTCTGACAGAGAAGCCAGAGATTCTGGATTACGGGACATAACTTAAAAAAGGTATTTACGCTGACCTAAATTTTTAGCCTGTATTTTTAAGGGTAGGAGGAGGAAGGAAAGGAAGTGTTTAAGAATAGTTTTATCTTCCACTTTAGTTCAAAAAGTTACCTAAAGTCTTATGCTGCTACTATTTAAAAAACACCAAAGCTGCTATCTTCCTTTTCACTTCTGCATCTCCCTTCTGCCACTGTGAGACAGAGCCATTGATTGGCTTCCAGACAGAGTCAGACAATCAGTACCTCTGATACAAGGAATGCTAAAATGGAAGTGTTTGGTCAGATTTTGAAGGATCCCACTTCAAAAGATAATTGCAGCATCTACCTGCTTTTTTAAATAGCTGCAGAATGTAAAAAAAAACCTAAAGTCAACTGTTATTGTCATGATTTTTTTTTTTTTTAAGAATCCTGCAATAAAGGAAGGATGTTACCTCCAATTTTCACTGGTGAAGAACTACAATCGCTAAAGTATCTTCTGCATCCACCCTTAACTTAGTTTTGGAAGCCTCCTCTACACTCGCTAGTTCTTTCCAGCAGCCCCTACATGACCAGGGTAGATCAGAGCTCGTCCAAGTACCTGACACCCAAGTAAACCTCCCCCAACTCCACCTCCCTATTATCCCTGGAAAGAAAAACACCGCTCCAGAAGTGGAGTTAAAATGGCTAAATCTTTTTTTATTAAACATAAGCTTTTAAATAACAAAACATAACATAATAGTCCAATTAAAATTCGTTGCAGGTCCTTTACAGTATCATATAACTAAAAACGTTGAAGGGGATTTACTAAAACTAAAACTAGAGCACTCGGAATCTGGTGCAGCTGTGCATGGTAGCCAATCAGCTTCTAACTTTAGCTTGTTCAGTTAAGCTTTGACAATAAAACCTGGAAGCTGATTGGTTGCTTTGTAGAGCTGCACCAGATTTTGCACTCTCTAGTTTTAGTAAATCCCCCTTTGTGTCTGTGGCACCAGTTGTCCCAGCCACCAAACACCACCTCAGGGACTACCTGACATCAGACACCCATTGATCTTACCACTACCTGGTCACTATACATTAAACCATACCAACTAAAGGACACCATACCTAATATCGGTTACCACCGTTTTCCCAAGATCACTAGATTTAGACCCCAAACCATCAAAGTAACCATAAAAACAAATACAACATGAACAGCTAGGGTGGAAAGGAGGGATTTTCATTTGACGACTTCTGATCTGCAAGTGAATCTACACCACTCCTCCCCACTAACTTTCCACATATGCTCCTCCTAGTCACCTCATCTGTTCAACCAATCAGGTAAGCATCATATATTTCCACAGAACTTTAAAATAATGAACCCCTGCCGTCTGGTTCCCCTTCCACCCTGTCATGTATGGCCTATGCTTACTTTGTTCCTTCATAGCTCCGGGCATACCTTTACTAAAGCACACAATTGTGATGTAGGGCTATAGCAGATCGAACCACAGAGCTCAGCAGGGCAGTGGGCATCTAACACACTTACAAGTGTTGGATGAAGTCGATTCTTAAGCTGCTCTAGGTTTTCAGAAGTGGTAAAAAGAGAATTATGGGCTTTCCAAAGCAAGAGCATATCAGTTACTCCTCTGTAAGGCAAACCATAGATGATTTGATTTCTTTCCCTCCACCATGGGTGGACAATCATTCCTGCAGTGCTATTGTGTTCTTTCCAGCTGGCAGAACAAAATTATCGACTTGGGTACAACCCATAGATGAATCGAATTTCGTCCGGTCCCTGCTGAACTGGCCAAGATTCGATCCATCAATGGCCAGCTTTACTGACTGTCACACGAAATGGAAACTCCTACTAAGACTTATAGAACAGGATTTGAGGGAAGATGAGTAAATCCAGCCATACATGGATCACAGTTCAGCAGGGACCGGCCAAATTCCGATCCGTGTACGGGCAGGCTGATTGTACCCAAATGAATCCATTGATCAACTTGGGTAAAACCAGCCTGTCGGATTTTCCTTCATGTGATTACTGCCAGCATCTATAGCCACTAGCAGTAATCATTGTATTCTGCTGGCCGAGAAGGCTCTGTGTGCCCCCCGCTGGCAGAATACCCACTTTAAGACCGCAAGATTTGATCCCCTTCCTGACCAGGCCCTATTTTGCGATTCGGCACTGCGTTACCTTAATGGACAATTGCACGGTCATGCGACGCTCTACCCAAATAAAATTGACGTCCTTCTTTTCCCACAAGTAGAGCTTTCTTTTGGAGGTATTTGATCACCTGTGCGATTTTTAATTTTTGCGCTATAAACAAAAAAAGCAACAATTTTGAAAGAACAATATTTTTCACATTCTGCTATATAACATTCCCAAAAAAAATTAAAAAATCAAAATTTGTTTTCTGCGACATATTTTTGGTAAAAAAAATCGCAAAAAGCGTATTTTGATTGGTTTGCGCAGAAATTATCGTGTATACTATCTACGGGAAAGATTTGTCATTTTTATTGTGTTTTTTTTTTTTTTTACTAGTAATGGCAGCGATCTGCGTTTTTTTTTTTTTTTTTGCGGGACTGCGACATTAAAGCGGACAGATCAGACCCCTAACTGAAATTTTTGACATTTTTGGGGGAACCAGTGACATTACAACAGTAATCAGTGCTATAAATATGCACAGTTACTGTAATAATGACACTGGCAGGGAAGGGGTTAACCCTGTGGGTGATCAAAGGGTTAAATGTATGCCTCATGCTTACTGACGTGTGGGGGGGGGGGGGTTCTGTGACACACACAGAGATCGCAGGTTCAGCTATGCTGAATCCTGTGATCTCTCCCTATCTGTCACTGAGAATATCCGCCTGCTTTTTTTACATAAGTAGGCGGGTCTTCTCACACTTTCCCCAATGATCGGGGAAGAGAGGCGGCAATCGCCGCCTCTCCTCCTCTGGCCCTACTCCTGCTTTGTCTAAACACAGCGGGAGCGAGCCGCCGAGACCACTAGGAGTCCAGCGATGTAGGTCTATGTCGCTGGACCCAGTGGAGCCGCACTGCCACAGTAGAATTACTGTCAGCATTCGGCAAGTGGATACATTAGCGCTGCAGGGGGCATTCCCCCTTTAACACTGAATGTGTTGATGGGGGAATTGACCGATTTTCTTTCCTTAGTGGTAGAAGGAAAGAATTTGAGTAATCTTTGGGCTGAATAAGTCCTTTGACTCATTCAGCTATGTGTGTGTGTTTGAGCTTTCCCTATAGAGCTCTGTAAACAGTTTATTTTTTAATTTTTTTTTTTTTTTAGAAAAGCCTGGCATACATTTACATAGAAAAAATACACTTTTCATATTCATGTGCAGTCTTTCATATTTAACTGATATTAAAAAGAATACACACACAAAATCAAAATAACTGTCTATGGCTAAAATCTTGTCTCTGTTTTGCTGATAAGAACAAGAAAAAATATATTCAGATAGAAGTGCTCACAGTCAGAATTAGTGCAGGATTTTCAGGGCTTCCATATAAGTGGGTCCACTTCAGAAGATGGGCAATGTAAAATAGGTGACTTTTTATTACAGGGGTAATGTAACAGAGGTGCGATTTTTATCAAGGGTTTTGTATGACCTCGACCACCTTTTCGTAGAAGTACCATGTTATCACAAGGTCTATATTAGAAGGGTTGCCATCTAATATAGACCTTGTGATAACATGGTACTTCTATGTACCATGTATGTCTATAACCACATTTTTCACAATGGTATATGAAGGACACTCATTCCTGGGATCATCCTTCCCCCCACACCCTTTACTGAGTGTAATCCTTTGTGTGATAGGACTGGAAGACAAGGGGAAGCTTCAGGAGCCAATCGTGCTTTGAGCAGAGCACAGTGCGTGTCAGACAAACATTGTAAACATGCATGTAGGATGAAAGAGCGCAATAATGACTACACGTCCATGGGGTTTTTTTTATGTTTTTTTTTTCTGATCAGCAGACTTCAAGGTGTGGCTTCGACCAGACTCTACTGCTTCACTGTAATGAAGGCCTGAGACTATGCTAATAGTGATGTCACCTTTAGGAACATGTTGCATGTTACACCCATAATAAAGATGTAACATGTTCCTAGGCACCTGCTACCCCCGTGACAGCATAGAGCATGGATCCTCAAACTACGACCCTCCAGCTGTTGCGAGACTACACATCCCATGAGGCATTGTAAAACTCTGACACTCACAGACATGACTAGGCATGATGGGAAATGTAGTTCCTAAAGAACTGGAGGGCCATAGTTTGAAGACCCCTGGCATAGAGGATTCTTCTTCCCCACAGCCACTTGCACGTTTAAAATCGACGCGGCTGTGCTGGGCTCCACCAGCACATCTGTGTCATTTATTCACAGAGATCAACAGCACAAGGACAAGAATGGTATTTTCTGCACTCGTAGTCCATTGATTGTTCCTCCAGCTTTCTAACTGAAAGCTTGTACAGAAGTAGGAATTGTCTGTAGTAGCCTGACATTGCACCAGCGTTCCACTAACCACGGGTTCAATGCTTTGCAGGCTCCTATGAAAAAAAAAAATAAATGCACACATTTTTTTCCTGCAAAACTATTTGGATTTATTCGTTTTTTTTTTTTTTTAGGCAAACATAGCCTGTAAAACCTTCCTGCCTGGCCTATAGTACAATGACGGCCGGGCTGGATCACTGTAGTTCTGGGAGGATGTCATATGATGTCCTCCCAGAATGCGCCTCTCGCGGGGCTGCGCAGTAGCGCAATCTGTCACTGGCTGTGTCCACTGGACACAGCCGATGACTGATTTCTGTACCGGCATGCTGCCAGTTCCATGTGATCGCTGTGACCAATCACAACAGATCACATGACAATTGTGAACAATGGATGGCTTCCTTTCATGCCATCTACAATTTACATTTGTGTTGCTAGCTGTGGTTGGTCACAGTGATTGCATGGCACAGACAGGGCCAATCACAGCCCATCTGTAGCATGTGATTTAGCTTTGGCCAATTACAGCTAATCACAACAAAAGACACTGAATGAACCAGTTTCATTCAGTAAAAATGGTTGCTTATACCAATGAAATTCACTGGTACTATTGTAACATTGTATTGCTCTGGTCACAGTGTGTTAAAAAAAAATCTTAAAAAATGTAATAAGAAAGAAAAAAAATTGAAAAAATGTATTTATGAATGTATTTTTTTTACATATTGTCACAAGTCCGAGTCCCTAATCACTGCCACGCCAGTTATATGACGACGCTGTACTGCGCTGGAGTATGTAAAACAAAAATATTGTGAACAATTTTTTTTTTCATTTTCCAAATAATTGTGACAAAAACTTACAACTTCAAAAGACTCGCCATGCCTCTTACTAAATACCTTAAACTGTCTACTTTCCAGGGGATTAGGGGGATATCTGTACTGTCCTGGCATTTTCTGGCCTCAAGAAATGAGATAGGCCACCAGTACATAAGGATTGATCAGTTTTCAGATACATACCATAGTTTGTGGACTCTATATTTTCCTACAGACTAAATAATATACACTGATATGGGTTATTTTCACCAAAGAAATGTAGCAGAATACATTTTGAACTAAATTTATGAAGAAAGATTATTTATTTGAAAAATGTTCTAACAGAAACAAAGTTTTTATTTTTCAAAATGTTTTTTTTTTTTTTTTTTTTTTTTTTTTTTACCAAAAAATAAAAAACCCAGTGGTGATTAAATACCACTAAAAGAAAGCTCTATTTATGTGAAAAAAAAAATGTGTTGCATGACTGCACAATTGTTGATCAAAATGTGACGGCGCTGAAAATTGGCCTGGGCAGGAAGGGGGTAAAAGCGCCTGGCATTTAATTGGTAAAATAAATGAATTAGCAGATAAAACATTTCAGGTGTTTTCTTGGAGTTCCACTTCAATTTAGATGACAAAGGGATTCTATAAAAATTGTCGTCTTTTTTTTTTTTTTTTTTTAAATTAAAGTGATCACCTTGTAAAACAACCCATATAGCTTAAAATATAAATGACAGGCAAAACATTTTTGTATAGATAAAAAAAAACATTATAAATACTCTTTTTCCCTTTTTTATAATTGATCACGTTCCCTCTATTCTCAGCTACTGGAGCTGGGGAAGGAGAAGCAGCAGAACACTGAGCTTCCCAGTGCATGGCTGTGCAGCGAGGGTATGTCTGATCATTGGAGGAGAGGAGGCTGAGTTCCCACCACAGCTAGAGAATGGACCACAGTGAGCTCTCCTGCTTAGTGTGGTCAGTTTTTAATAGAAAAGCAGAGGGACTGGCAGGAGCACCAGGGATTTCATGCAAAGGAAGCAATACAAAGAGAACAGGATACTTTCTCCTACAAGTACATGGTACAGCAGGCACATATCAGGAATATGAAGTGTTGGGGTAACTAACGGTTTGAAGTATATATATATATATATATATATATATATATGGCAGGTAGGTGCACTCAATGGGACTTAAAGCAGGAGGAATTTTCCAACGTGGTTTAATCAATGTCAATGTTTTGGCGAGACACAGCCTGCCTTTCTTAAGAAGAGCAAAAGCCTAAAAAAAAAATCCTAATGCAGCCACCACATCTAATAGCTGGTAAGTTTCTATTGTTATCTATAGCACCTTACCAGCTATTAGATATGGTAGCTGCATTAGGATTTATTTTTTAGACTTCTTTTCTTTATTTTCACTTGGTGACCCTGCCAGGAACACATTTATTTAAGGCTGACAATGCTTACTCACTGTATCTACGTAGGAGTACTGTAGGCTGCTCACTCCTGATTTGGACTACAGAACACCTTCCCCTTTCCTTATCTTCCTAATATTGGGGAACAAGTATTCTTTAGTCCACAGAACTGAACTGTATAAGACTATTTACACTGCTTGGAATGTCAGTACAGCAGAGGCAGCATTGACACCTCGTTACAAGATGATACAAGCTTCCTAGATTCCTGGCAGGATCAATACTTTTTTTCTGTTCTTATATAACAAAACACTTTCAATTATATATTTAACAGACAAACAGGTAGCAAATAAGAAAAGTTAATTGTTGGGGTTTACATACACTTTAAGACAAGTTAGCATAAGCTCAGATGCAGCATATACACATAGTAAAGCTAAGTTTGGTATGGCAGTTTTCACATGTTAACAATAGTGTAAGTTGTAAACAGTCACATCTGATGGACTCAGGACACTTGGATTTACTCACCAGGTTGGATATTTTCTATCAGCTTTACATTGCACCCCAGAGATAACCCCAGATGACACAGCTAATATGTCTTCATTCATGGATGAATCCTAAAATATGTGTTGATAACTGCTCATGTTTTCGTTCTTCTCTATTATTGCCTGGTAATTTCCTAACAAACCACTGTTAAATGAAGTGGGTACCTTAAAGTATACCTTTCACCTAGCACAAACCATCATATCCATGGTCTGCAGGAGATATACATTTATGTAGCAAAAGATCTTACGGCTTCAAAAATGTTATCTTTAATTTTTCGTGCCTCAAGGTAAAAAGCAGAGAAAATAAAGTGCCTCCCTTTACAGCATCATAGGGAAGATCACCCAACAGGCATTAAACTGTAGAAGTTCAATTTAGAAGAAAGGGGAATTTTCGGAGGGTCTGTTTGCCTTCGTTTTTGAAAGACCATATGCCATAAATGAACATCAAAGTTATGACAGAACTCACCTAAGTTCTGCTGTCTGTGTGGTCGGCCTTGGGCAGTGTGACCTAACTTGCAGTGGGCAATGTTCTTTAATTTGTATATTGTGATATGAGTTTGGAAGCAAAGGTTTGTGTGCTGTTGCTGTCACTCACAGTAACAATGCCGCATTCTCAGATGACTGAAGCAGCTGTGGGTGGTGCCAGTTTTAGCCTCTGCAATGGGTGCCAGCAGAGCTCAGACAGGCCCCGTCTGCATATGCTTTTCAATGGATTTAAGTTTCGTCAGCTGTCTGAGCATTACATTTAGGTGTAAAAAATGCCTTTTTTTCAGCTATGTTAAATTGTGTAGATAAATAGCGCAACTTGAAAATGATAATGACACACATCAAAATTGCCCCAGCTCATTTCTGCTTTAAATGTATTCTTGTATTGATGCTAGTTTCATGTGTGGCTGGGTCATCGCACCGGCCTTTTTATTTGCCAGGTTCATGAAATCCTAAAATGTGCACCACTAAGCCTACAAAGAAAAAAAAATGTAGATTGTGTCAGCCTTGCAGTCTGGCATTTGCCAACATATTGAAAGTTTTATAGGTGTCCTGTAACCCCAAAAAATGTGTCTCTACACAATACAGTCTGGCATAAAGTAGTGAAATAGTTTTTATATTATATATACTGTATATCTTTTTGCAAATGCCAGCGATATTAGATTTGTCACAGCTTTGAATTCTTTTTCTGCAATAAAAAAAATCCAGTTGTGAATTCAATGCAATGTGCCTTACAAACAATATAGTTTCCTTTGTCTTTTTTTTTTTTTACTAAGCTCAGAAACAAATGTCACATCCAGAAGGCTGAATTTTAAATGGAGCATGAATGAAACAATAAAAGCTAGCCACAAATTTTAATTCTCCAGCCTGTATTTATTTGATTTGTGTCCAGATGGTGGTGAAGCAAGGAAACCCTTTGTGTAAATGAAGCACACATGTGAAAGTGCCTCTATAATGTAGTCATTGAGACCGGAAGGGTTCATACTGTGTCTGAAAGGAGACAATAGAGACTGGATATATCAACATTGCAGAAATCTAGTTCATTTGTGATTCGACCCCTTTGACTGTGGTTGTCATGAAAACTTCCTACTTTGATCAGCAGAGGGTGGAGAGAAAGCCTCCGAAAGGCCCAAAGATGCATCAGTATTGTTTACTGTGCACTTGGCTTCACTTCACACCCCCAATCCGGAAGAAGCAACAGAGATAGGACCATCTTGCACCTTGACCTGTCTAGACTGGGGAGTGGGCTTTTTGTGCCGGTTACCAAGAATACTGGGTGCTCTTTGACCCTTTGAGTATTTGCTGTTGAGGCACTCACTAAGTATGTAGGTAGTGTGTAAAAGCTTCTTGAATTCTTGCTTAATTCAGGAGGAAAGCGAATGAGACAAAGACATGGACCAGCTGTTATGAAATAAAGCTGAAACAGTAGAACCTGGGAGAAGTTACATTTTGTAAGCTATTATTTTCTACACAAAGCCCCTGGGAAGCATTAAAACAGCTGCATTGGAGATGGCGAACAACAACTATTCTAAGCAGTGGGCTTTTTACAACTCTTATTCATAGAAGAAGTATGGAAACTATGTAACTCTTTATCTTTTAAATATTATAATGACAATTATTGCAATTTTAAAGGCTGTACATTTTTTTTCTTGATATAATGTTTGCAAGTGTTGTTTGATTTTATGAAGTACAATTCTGACTTTTTTTTTCTAGGTTGCCTTAGTGAAATCCGAAGTATACCTAACAGAAGTTTTGGAAAGCATATGTGAAAAAATGGATGACTATAGCCTATATTATGACCCTAAAACTAAGGAAAAGTCATTCAAAAGGTTTGCACCAAGAGGTAACGAAGATCTTCCTTTACTAGACTTCAACAATTTCCAATTCAATCCTGGAGATGGCAGTCCTTTAAAGTATGCCGTAAGTTGTTCAGTGTGGTGCTTTTTTATTGTTTTATATATATATATATATATGGTGTATGTATGTGTGTATGTACAAAAATATATCTTTATCAAAATCTATAGGACATTTTAATAAGTGTGTTGAAATTTACGAGTGCTTTTCTTCAGTGTATCTGTATTTAAAACTGTTTGAGATATATTATTTTGCCATTTTTTTTTTACATTTTTTTTTATGCCAGCATTTGGCCTTTTCTATTATGAAGCATTTTGTTTCGACTTCTATTTAGCAGCCACTATTTTTTTAATATTCATTGTCAAATGTAAGTTATTTAATAATATTTGAAATGTTAAAATATTATTTCCAAAATCTATTTAAATATTAATTTGATTAATTTTTTTGCAGGGGTTCTTACAAAAATTAATATTTTATTTATTTTAACAACTTTGCAGTTGTTAAAAAAAAATGAAACTTTATTTACTAAGTTGTCGCATCTCTCTGTCAGATATAAAGTTGGAGTGATTGGATGTTTTTTTCATACTTTATATCTTTTGTTAAATTTCAGTAATTCTCAATTGTATTTATACTCGTGTATATTCATTAATTATTTTGGTATTTCTATCTATAAAAAAAAAAAATATTGGACCTTGTAAAATACAATAATATCTGATTAATGTAATCTAGTGATTGCTGTAAATTTTGTATTGTCTACACATGGTTTTTCATTTCTTGCAGTGTGAACGTGTGGTAGAGGAGAATGATGAAGAAATACTTTCACTTGTTACCCAGGAGGCTTCCAATTTCGCTTACAAGCTGTGCACTGAGATAGCAGGTACTGTTTATGATATCGCCAATACTGCTGCATATTTTTCACTACTATGCCAGCTCTGTTAGTTCTAGAGGTTGGGCCATCTATGTGTCGCATCAGAACTAAATCCCTCCCCTTCGCAGAAATCCTTAAAATTGTAATACTTGTTTACAATCGTAACATTTAGTAACTATAGCATGGTCTTAATCTTTATAGCATGCATGTATTTCTTCTTTTGTTTGAAATGGCATCGCAATTCATTGTCAAAACTGCTTTTTCACTTATTGTGAAACCTTCCAAATTGTAGGCCTCATCTATTTACGTTTTTATTTTTTTTTTGCTTGTTCATCTGAAAAAGTAAACTGTACATTTGTTCCGTAGCGATTTTTGTGCACTTTTAGACATCTATCTACTGGTTACCTATAGTGTGGACTATTTTTATCTTTATAGTTTAATAAAAAGTATAAAATAATTGCAATTGCATTCCAGCAAATATTTGATGCCGACGTGAAGAACTTCCACCATTTGCCTTTTTTTGGCTACTTTAACGTGGAATAGATGCCAGCCATATCAGCCCTTGGTCCTTTCAGTGAAGGTGATTCACATTTTAAATAAGTGGCATGGCTTAAAATATTAATGGCCTGAAAAATAACAGAACGCATTGCACTCTAGACAATTTGGTCTTTTTTGTAATGAATAACAAGCACACTTTTATATTGTTCAGCAGTCAGGCAGTGTAGTTTGCTTCACCACATAGAGCCAGACTGTTTTAGGGGGGAAAATGCATTATGTATCCAAGATAAAATATTGATTTTAGAACCAATGACATCTTAAAATGAAGGCTTGAGATCTTGGTATGTAAAAGAAAAAACCCTGAGGTTTTAAATAAATATTTAATCCTAACAGTATGTGCTTATAGATCTCCTCTCATGCAGCCCAAGTTGTAAATGAAGTTGATAGCAGTTTTGACATTTTTCTATACAGTATTGTATCTATGGAACCATGCAGGTAAACTCGCAGATTTTCAAATGCTTGTTTTTGAATAGCACATCACAGAAGCACAAAGCATATTCAGAGGTTTTTAAAAAAAGTGATGCGTGTTAATCGATGTTTACCATTTACAATCTTTTTCTCCAAGTAAGATATCAAGGTTTATTCAATATTTGTCTAATTTTTAGGTGTGTTTTAAAAAGTCTGAGAATCTCTAACCGCAAAGCTTTATTCTTTATTGAATTATTTAATTTTTATGCCGACATAGTGTAGGCCAAGAAGCCTGAGCTTGATTTACGCAATAGCCATTTCTCTTTATCTTAACATATTCCTTGTTTTCTGTTTAGCTTGTTATTTTAAGGATTGTTTATTGATTACCAGGTTGTTGTTTTTAATTTAGTTTAACTAAAAGATTGTGTTTTAGTATTATTGCTTTGTATACCAGTCCAGGAATATTTTTTGTATTTCGGCCGAGACATATGACGACTTCTCCAAATGTAGTTGTTTACACCGAAAAAAAAAATATTTTTATGCTGCTTTTAGGTGATTGGTGTTAAATAAAAGACAAAAGGCAAAAACGAACACTAGTCCATATTGAGCAGCGTACAGTACGTGGATCAAAAGTGGACTTGACACAAATACATTTCCTTTAAAATTCATTTAAACCGAATAAGTATGCGAGTTTCATATTGCATTTTTGTTTTTATTATTATCATATAGCTTGTTCTAATTAAACTGTACAAAAATATATTGCAAGCTTGCCCTATAGCCATTTTATTCATGATTGGTTCCCAAATGCATTAAAATATTAGTTTTATTATTTTTGTGTGTTCTGGAAAATCATAACACATAATTTTGATTAAATGTCTTGACCTACTCTCTTAAGGTTTAAAATATTTTTCTATTTGATAAAATTTTATTGAATAGGCAAAGGTTTTGCTTCCAAAAGGACATACCAGCTATTTATACTTGCATATTTTCAAGTACAAACCAGAAATACTTTTTATTGAAAATAATGACACAGTACTGTAGAATTCCCCATGCCATCATAGGTGTAGTGTACTCTTTGCATCCAGGTTCTCAAGCAACCTCAGGCCTTCCAGATGTTGTTGAACTACAAGTCCTTACATGCCTGTTTAGGACCATGGTGAGTCTTGTGGTTGCACGTTGTCTAAACTGCAGTAGGTTTCTACTGCTTGCTGGATATTTTAAAAAGTTACAAAATATTGTAGAGTATTTACTTGTTTTACTAACCTCAAGCTGGTTGGGGACACCAGATTAACATTACATTAGCTGTCTTTTATTTTAATATAATATCATTTTGCACATATTGAGATGCAGAGAATGTAAATATTCAACATGTTTTCTTTACGCTTAATGAAATATTTGCAAATTTAATTCTTTACTTATGTTTTAGAACATTGCAGTTTGCTGCTTACAGGCACAAGTGTTTTTTTTTTTCTATTCAAAAGAAGACTTTAACCTAAACCGATGTTGTGATTGGTCCATGATGATATCTTGAAAATTAATTCTTTAGTCGCCAAAGGTTGAGCTACATAAAATGAGTATACGTGCAAAATGTATGTAAAGTAACTAACATAACTAAATTGCTCTTTCAAAACTAATTAAAAAAAACAGAGGGTAGCTTAATAGGCCAATTGCTTGGAAAAGCAAATCTTTATTTATACTCCTTACCGCAGTGTAGTACAGATGAGTGAGTTGTACCGTGTTAACAGTACAGGAACATTCATTCTAATGGAAGGTGTGGTCTTACAATGTGAGGAACAGAACAAGATACACAAATGCCTATTATTATGTATGGTGGACCAGATAAAAATTATAATCTATCCTGATCAGTGGACCTGCTGCACAGCTTGATGAAAGAAGCGAATGTGGAGGCTAATATTGGGTATTATTTCTCATTGATCAGAACAGGTCTTTTATATCTACAGGTCTAATCCAAATATATGTTGCAAGCAATCTGCTGAGCACCATTACTTATGCCATGTCACATATTAAAGTAAAGCTTTGGACTGGAGAGAACTCATTTATTAGTGCTTTATAAAAAATATCTTGGATCTCTTGGGAAGGAAATTAGATGGCATTTCCTTAAATTAGATGGCATTTTCTTTTAGAGTAAATTAATTTTAATATTTATAATTCTGCTTTTGCTGTCATCGTTCTTCATTATAAAGCAGAAAACTTTTGCCTGCCAATTGTACTTGACCTGGAAATTGCAGTTCGCAAAATGTCCTTTGATCCTATATTACCTTATCAAATAGTTATCTTTTTCAATTCTCTGTTGAAGTAGGTTAGTAGCATACTGAATACTGTTAATGTAGCTATGACTATGTATGATATGTTGTGTTTTTATGATTTGAGCTGTTTGTTTTTCTTGTTTTTATAGGTTTTTGTAAAGATATTCCACACAGCGAACTGTAGAAGACCAAAAGACATTTACGAAGAATTCCCCATTTCAGAGCATTACCGTCACTGTATAGTATTTTGGGTTTTTTTCTCAATCATGATTGGTCATCCTTCGACATGAGATACATACCAAAGATTGTTTGCTGAAAAAAAAAAAATGGACTTGTGTTTAAGCTGTGGTAATAACAATAACATTTTTTCTATACCAGTAAAAAGCCTCTTATTTTTAAACACCCTTGGACTTGGTGGTTTTTCACTTACTAATAAACTATATTTGAAATAAGCGCTGTATGATGTTTGTGTGATAAATCATGACAAGGGGATATGTTGAATGGTAATGTTCACAGCTTGAACACTGATGTCTGTTTACCAATCAGGCAGGGTGGTTCCTGGATAATCCTGATCCTAAGATAATAGTTGTATTTAAGCTTTGAATTCAGTTATATCATAAGGATCTTTTAAACTGAAAGAGTATTACTTTTAAAATGTATACATTTACAAAAAATATTTTGTCCCTCTACCATGTGGTGTGTCGATATCTTATTTTAGTTCATTCCTGTAGGACCTGTCATTTATGGGGTTAATTATACCAATGTAGGCAAATTTGTGTTCAACTGTAACGGTAACCTTGTTTGACCTTGATGCACATCTTTACCTATCAAACTGCCAGCATTGCCCTTAACATGAGCGCAGTAAAAGGGAGTATACTTTTCCTGTTTCACATCATATTACTTGAATTAAAAAATGCAGTTTCTATTGGGGAACAAAATATCTCATTTAAAAAAAAGAGATGATTTCTTATAATGGTGTCACCACATTATAGCGTTATATGATCTTCTTATTCTTGAATATTATTCTCTCAGTTGCACCCTTTTTTATTGCAGTGAAACAGACAGTTTTTTGCCATACAATATATTTGGCAATGCTTTTCATTCTTTCTAATTAACATACTGTATGACATTTAATACAGTTATTATATATTTTAGTATAGTGCAGTATTTTAGAACTGAATGTATATTCAGCCAAAAATTAATACTGTGGAAGAAGAATATTTAGAACAAGTGGTATTTAAAGCGGATTTAGTAACCAGCCAGTAGCTCATAATAAAACAAATATGTTTTTTAATGTAGCAAATCAGTACTACAGCAGTCAAATTAGCAATGCATTTAAGCGTGCCATAAAACAACCACATTCAATTAACTCAACCACTAATATATTTTTTTAACGTGAGACCATGTCTTGTGCACCTATTAGGAGGGAAAGCTGAATCCAATCATGATTCCTGTGGTCATAGTGGAGAAGAATCAAAACGCAAACCAAGCCAAATTCAATGTGTTCCTCTTCATAATTTTATAATAAAGCTCTGTGCCCACACACGAGCAAGTTTGGGCATAAGACACTTAACCTAGAAGTATATTTTGATTTGTGGGAGAAAATGGAGAACATTCAGATTTATTTGTACAGTGCCCTTAGTGCTCTCCTTTACAGCAGCATGCTACTGAAAAAAAATTTTAGTTTTGAGTGGAGTAAGTATAATTTTATTTTCTTGGTAACGTCCACGACACAAGCTGGCAGATCTTTCTCTGCGCTAAACTTCTTATCTTTTGATTACCCTCTTTGAAGTGCATTTTCTGTATATTGCTGTGTAGTGACTGGTGACCCCAGAATCGTGGTATCATGGTTCCCATAGCTTACTACCCAACAGAATATATGAAGAATGCACTCCAGAGACAAAATTGGGAAACTCAGCTCACAGCTAAACCTTTGTTTCCCCAGTAGGGATGGTATAAGTATTCCATGCTGGGGTAATGGGCAGGAATAAAGACCAAGCAGGGGATACATTTGCATCTCAGTATCAAAAACAGTCTTCAAACTGCGGCACGGGGGCCATATGCCACCCTTTTCTTGCTTTTATCCAGCCCTTGGGGCCCTATTTCATTTACTGACACCAACGAAGGGGCACAATTCCTCTCATGACACTAAACAATGGGGCACAATTCCAATTAAACCAAATAATGGGGCACTGTTCCTCCCACAGCAACATTGGGGCCCAATGATGAGGAACAATTCCTACCAATGACACCAATAATAGGGCACAATTTTTCCCAGTGATACCAGTGATGGGGCACAATTCCACCAGTGACACCAACAATAGGGCACAATTCCTTCCAGTGAAACCAGCGATGGGGCACAATTCCTTCCAATGACATCAACAATGGGGCACAGCTCCTCCCGTTGATACCAACAATGGGGCACAATTCCTCCCGATGACACCAACGATGGGACACAATTCCTCCCAGTGACACCAATGCTGGGGCACTTTTCCCACCAATGATGAGGCACTATTCCCACCAATGACTCCAACGATGGGGCACTATTCCCTCCAATGACAACAAAGATGGGGTCCAATGATGGGACATTGTTTACTCCAACTGATGCTTCGATATTTTTCACTCCCAATTAGCCACACTTCTGAGGCCTGAAGGACAGTAAATTGGTGCCTTGTTTAGAAAGTTTGGAGATCCCCGAGCTAAAATAATAGGTTTCAGGTTGGAGATCCCCGAGCTAAAATAATAGGTTTCAGGTAAAGTGTTTAAAAGTATTTATATTACCTAAATCCATTCACATCATTCCCATACCCCTAAGGAAACTCACTATATAATGTTCCTTCTGATACTCATTCATGCACAATGGCCAGTCTGAGAGGAAGCCACATTACTCACCAATACGTTTTTGGATTGTGGGAGGAAACTATAGTACCATAAGGAAATTCATACAAACAGGGTGAAAACTTAGATTTCCCTACATAATGGCTGATTTATTAAAGGTAAATAGGCTGTTTGCTTTGCAAGAGACGTTGCACCAGAGCTTAGTAAATGTTGTAAAGTCTCACTTTGGAAGGAATATCCAATCGTGTGCAAGGAAAAAAAAAAACGCGTTATTGCTTGCACATGATTGGGTGATTGAAGACAACAATTCTCCCATTCTCTTCATTCACTAAGCTCTGGGGCAACATCTCTTGCAAAGTGGACAGTTTATTTGCTTTAGTAAATCAACCCCATACTGTCAGTGTCCCTGAAGGGATTTGAACCCATCCACCTGAATGTGCTTTAAACCACTGTGCTGCCTACATAATATTCTCTTTACTTTTAAAAACAAATGTTATCTTATTATGGAATTTGTACACATTGACTGATTGATGCCAGTTAAGTCTTGAGATATATATTTGAATTTGAGTTGTACACCATTTTTTAAAAATAACCAACTTATATAAACTATGCGTGTGCTACCATTTTGGTGATGGAATTGCTTTTCAGCCTTTTAATTCACTGGGAAATGCAGACATTCCTGATGCTTCAGGCTGAATGGCAGTCTGGGATATTAAGTGCCTAAATACATTATGGCTCAGGTATAAAAACTGGGGCAAAAGAAAGATAAAGCTGTATTCTTTAGCGGCCAATCGTAGTTTAGCTTTCATTTTCTAAATGTTGATAAATGAGTGGCATTGGGAGTCTGATTGTTGTTGATGAAAGTTCTACTTTTCATTGCTCAAAGTGTTTAAGTATGTGGTCCACTTTAGTAAAGTTGGAGTTAGCTATTTTATTCTATTTGACACATATGATGACAATTTTCTTAAGGACAAGGATTATGTTGAACCACTCTTTAACATGTATTATAAAATATCACATTTTATGACAAATGGCTGAATTTTTCTTGAGATCATGTATTTAAAGAAAAAACGCTCTATCTATTAAGCAGATATTTTTTTCATATATCTTAGTTTCAAGGTCCATTGAAATGGTTTCCCATTTCTGGATGTAATTGACTGGATTTAAGGAGAAATATCATCACACTACCCCCCCCTCTTTCCTTTCACATGCTCCGTGTACTAGAGATTGCCCAAAGCTTTCTGTGACGTGTGACATCAGAATCAGGGGAAGACATCATTCTCAGATGGGACCCACAAAAAAATAAATAATTCTTTCACATAAAAAAAACAAAATTAATTTCCAATTGTGTGGCAGGGTGGGGCAAGGAGAAAAATGATGACAAATCTTTAAAGAATTTAAAGACGATAAAGATCTGCTTTTAGGTGGTCCTGTAGAGAGAAAACAAACTAAACTTATCAATATATTTGTTTTTTTTACCAAAGATTCACTGATTTTCTCTCCTTGAATTCTGTTTGAATTTAACTGACAATTGCGCGGTCGTGCGACGCCGTACCCAAACAAAATTTACGTCCTTTTTTTTCCACAAACAGAACTTTCTTTTGGTGGTATTTGATCACCTGTGCAATTTTTACTTTTTGCGCTATAAACAAAAAAAGAGCGTTTATTTTGAAAAAATAACAATATTTTTAACATTTTTTTATATGAAATTCCCCCCAAAAAAAATGTAAAAATCAAATTTTTTTAAAATTTTTGGCCAATTTGTTTTCTGCTACATATGTTTGGTAAAAAAAATCGCAATAAGCGTATTTTGATTGGTTTGCGCAAAAGTTATTGCGTTTTCTAACTAAGGGAAAGATTTCTGTCATTTTTGGCGTTTTTTTTTTTTAACGCGTAATGGCGGTGATCTGCGTTTTTTTTGCGGGACTGCGACATTGCGGCAGACAGATCGGACCCTTGACTGACATTTTTGACACTTTTGGGGGTACCAGTGACATTACTGCAGTAATCAGTGCTATATATATGCACTGTTACTGTAAAAATGACACTGGCAGTGAAGGGGTTAATTTTATTGGAGAGGGAGGGGTTAATGTATGCCTGGTGCTTACTGACGTGTGGGGGGGGAGGTGACTTTGTGAGACAGGGACAGATCGGATGTCCAGCTATACTGAACACTCCGATCTGTCAGTCCCTGTCACTTAGGAGATCTGCCCGCTCTGTTTACACAGGCGGGCGGATCTCCTCACTCGATTCCCCGACGATTCGGGCAGAGCAGCGGCGATCGCCGCTGCTCCTCCCCTGGCCAGACTCCCGCTGTGAATGAAAACATCGGGAGCGCGCCTCTGGCGGCGCGCGAGCGCCGCCTACAGGGGGAGGAGTCCAGCTACGTAGGTCTATGTCGCTGGACGGGATCGTGCCACTTTGCCGCAGTACGCTCAATGTGAGTGGTGGGCAAGTGGTTAAAGGCTCAAAGTTTTTTTTTTTACCTTCATGAATTCTAAAACCTGTGTGCAGTGCCCCCCCCTCCTCCCCCAATACTTACCTGAGCTCCCTCTTGATCCAGCGATGTGCTCGAGAGCTAAGCTTCCCCCTGGTCTCTCATCCCTCATTGGCTGAGACAGCAGCAGAAGCCATTGGCTCCTGCCAATCACAGCCAGTGAGCCAATGAGAAGAGAGTGGGCAGTGGGGCTGAGCTGTGGCTCTGTGTGTCTTATGGATGCATAAAGCAGGGCTCGGGAGCAAGCAAGTACCAGTGCCCCCAGAGCAATACCTTCATCTGCTGAGAAAGTGTACAAAAGTCTGACAATGATCAGTCTCTCTCCTTGTGACTATAGTGTTGCAGTCTGATCACTGGGGTGAGGAGATTGGAGAAATTATTCATCCTGCTTGCAACAGATAGATAACATCATCTTAGCCTAGGAGATGTCTCTTGACTGGAGCTCAAGGAATGCTATATAAAGTACTTCAAGACGCTGCAATAATACATATGTAAATGTTCTGCATGAATAGTCCATTATTGCTATCCATGCACTTATTAAATATTTTTTATATAAGTATTTTAATTAGGCTATAATGTGGAATTGTGACTGCCATTCTGCTGGGCCAGTGGGCGGCCATTTGAGAAGCATAAATCACAGGAGGACTTCAGGATATGTTGTAGGTGCCTTTTCCATTGCAAAGTGCAGGCTTGACTACATTATCCTGCGGTCCTATGGGGAGACGCTGGGGGATAACAATGCTGCTGCATTTGGGAGGTGTTTTGCAGCATTGTCAGCCCTTTAAAGGAAATTATCCTAAAAGTGGCATACTGGCAGGATTAGCAGGTAAGAAGTTGGGAATAATGACCAATGGCCATTATGTGAAAGGTTAGGAGAAATCTAATATTTACAGTGACAACATTCATTTTGTCTGAATATGCACTTTAAAGATCTAATATTTGGGCCTGTTCTTCCTGAAAAGTTATAAACCACAATGATCTTGAATTAAAGCAAAAATTCAGGGAACTATACAAACACTTTTGTAATTGTTTAAAATGAATTAAATACAAGTAAATACATGACTCAACACAACTCACGCACAACAGGGCTCTGGGGGGGGGGGGGGGGGGACAGGGCAAGCCAAAGAGGCTCTACTGCACTACAGTTCTATTAATCTAAAACTTTTCACACACTTTATAATTATATTTACCAATCTATTTAGATCTACCAATATCTATGTGTGGGCCTGTCCAGTTGGATTTAAATGGGTTGTTTAACTACTTCTGGACTGGAAGGTTTTACCCCCTTAATGACCAGGCCATTTTTTGCTATACCGCACTGCATTTTTTTAAATGACAATTGTGCGGTCATGCAGCGCTGTACCCAAATAGAATGTATGTCTTTTTTTACACAAATAGAGCTTTCTTTTGCTGGTATTTGATCACCTCTGTGTTTTTTTTTTTTTCTTTTTGAGCTAAAAATAACAAAAAATATGTGAAAAAAAACTATACTTTCTGCTATAAAAACAAAGCTAATAAAAAAAATGTAAAAATCTAATGTTTACATTATTTTAGGTCAATATGTATTCTGCTACATATTTTTGTATTTTTGGCAAAAAAATCCCAATAAATGTATATTAATTGGTTTGCGCAGAAGTTATCACCTCTACAAACTAGTGGATAGATTTATGGCATTTTTATTTATTAATTTTTTTGGACTAGTAATGGTGGCGATCAGCGATTTTTAGAGGGACTGAGACATTGCGGCAGACAGATCGGACACCTAACTGACATTTTTGACACTTTTGAAGGGACTAGTGACATTACTGCAGTAATCAGTGCTAAAAATATGCACTATTACTGTACTAATGGCAGGGAAGGGGTAAACACCAGGGGTGATCAAAGGGTTAAATGTGTGCCTAGGGGATTCCTTCCAGCTGTGTGGGGGATGTGCTCAATAGATGAACACAGAGTTCCGTGTTCCTAAATAGTAGATCCCTGTGTTTATCTCTGACAGAATGGCAGTCTGCTTTGTTTACGACAGACCGCCTTTCTATCTCTCTGGGGAGCGATTTTGAGTGGCCGGCAGACATCACATCTGTTGGACCCACTGATTGGCTCCCCCGCTGACCAATCAGCGTGCACGCCCCCACTGGCTATTGCACATAATGAGGAACAGGTACGTAGAGCCGACTTGCAGTATATGTACTGCTGACGGTTGGTAAGTGGTTAAGAAGGCCCTTACATTACGTAGTGTTGGTAAATCTATGGGACACTGTACAGAGAAAGTACAATCGAATTGTAACACGTTTGGTCAGCTTAACCACTTGCCAGCCGCCCGCCGTGTATATACTGCGGCAGTGTGGCTCCATTGCGGGAAAACCACGTACCTGTAAGTCATTTCGTTCAATAGCCGCTAGATAGCCGGAGCCTTGATCAAGCAGTCATTGGCTAGCGGGGACCTGATGTCCCCGGGAGAGGCAAAACGGCGATCTGCCTATGTAGACAAGGCAGATCGCCATTCTGTCATGGAGGAACACAGATCTCTGTCTTCCTCAAGTCAGAGCAACCCCCTAGGGACACACTTAACCCTGATCGCCCCTGATGTTAACCCCTTCCCTGTCAGTGTCATTAGTACAGTAAGAGTGCATTTCTTTTAGCACTGATCACTGTAATAATGTCGCTTGTCCCCAAAAAGTGTCAGATGTCCGGTTTGTCCGCCGCTGATTGCTGCCATTAGTAGTAAAAAATAAATAAATAAAAATGCAATAAAAAAATAATTTGTAGACGCTATAACTTTTGTGTAAAACCAATCAATATACACTTATTGGGATTTTTATTAACAAAAATATGTAACAGAATACATACTGCCCTAAATTGATGAAAAAATTTGATTTTTTAATTTTTTTTTAATGGCTGTGTTTTATAGCAGAAAGCAAAAAAATATTGTTTTTTCTTTTCAGATATGTCCCTCTTTTTTTGTTGTGTTTTATAGCAGAAAGTAAAAAATATTGTTTTTTTATTTTTTGGGGTTTTTTTTTTTCAAAATTGCTTGTTTTTTTGTTTTTATAACGCAAAAAATAACAAATGCAGAGGTAATCAAATACCACCAAAAGAAAGCTCTATTTGTGGGAATAAAATGACATATATTTTATTTTGGTACAGCGTCGCACGACTGCGCAACTGTCAGTTAACGTAACGCAGTGCTGTATCGCTAAAAATGGCCTGGTCATTAAGGGGGTAAAACCTTCCGGTCCAGAAATCATGAAACCTTACAAGACAGAAGGACAGAGCAGAGTGATCTCATCAATATGAGGATATTTGCTTATTTTTCAATCAGCTGCTTTAAGGGAGGAAAGATAATTAAGGAACCTAAACAAATGACTTCTGTTTAACATAAAATACTTGTTTTTACATTTATTTTCATTTTTTGTTTGGCAATGCTGCTCATCAGTTGAAGCCTTTATGCAGCTACCTACATGCATTGCCTCCAGCGATGTCTGCATGGATTTCTCAGGGTCAGGTTATTTTATAACCTTTAGAACTTTTGCATAAACCAATCAATATACGCTTATTGGGGTTTTTTTTAACCAAAAATATGTAGCAGAATACATATTGGCCTAAATTGATTTAGACATTTGATTTGTATCAATTTGTTTTTTAGCAGAAAGTTTTTTTTTTTTAATTGTCGGTCTTTTTTGTTGATAGCACAAAAAATAAAAAATGCAGAGGTGATCAAATACCACTATAAGAAAGCTCTATTTGTGGTAAAAAAAAAAAAAGACATACATTTTATTTGGGTGCAGTGTTGCAGGACCGCGCAATTGTCAGTTAACCACTTTACCACCGGAGGATTTTGCTGTCTTACGTCCAGGCCACTTTTTGCGATTCGGCGCTGTGCAACTTTAACTGACAATTGCGCGGACGTGCAACGCCGTACCCAAACGAAATTTACGTCCTTTTTTCCCACAGAGCTTTCTTTTGGTGGTATTTTATCACCTGTGCGATTTTTACTTTTTGCGCTATAAACAAAAAAAGAGCGTTTATTTTGAAAAAATAACAATATTTTTAACATTTTTTTATATGAAATTCCCCCCAAAAAAAACGTAAAAATCAAAATTTTTTTACATTTTTGGCCAATTTGTTTTCTGCTTCCTATGTTTGGTAAAAAAAATCACAAGCGTATTTTGATTGGTTTGCGCAAAAGTTATTGCGTTTACTAAGGGAAAGATTTCTGTCATTTTTGGTGGGTTTTTTTTAACGAGTAATGGCAGCGATCTGCGATTTTTTTTGCGCGACTGCGACATTGCGGCGGACAGATCGGACCCTTGACTGACATTTTTGACACTTTTGGGAATACCAGTGACATTTCTACAGTAATCAGTGCTATATATATGCACTGTTACTGTAAAAATTACACTGGCAGGGAAGAGGTTAATTTTATTGGAGAGGGAGGGGTTAATGTATGCCTGGTGCTTACTAACGTGTGTGGGGGGAGGTGACTGAGTGACACAGGGACAGATCGCATGTTCAGCTATGCTGAACCCTGCAATCTGTCACTGTTTGTCACTTGGGAGATCCGCCCGCTCTGTTTACACAAGCGGGCGGATCTCCAAACTCGATTCCCCGACGATCGCCACCGCTCCTCCCCTGGCCCGACTCCCGCTGTGACTGAAAACAGCGGCGGCGCGCGAGCGCCGCCTACAGGGGGAGGAGTCCAGCGACGTAGGTCTACGTCGCTGGACGGAATCGAGCCACTTTGCCGCAGTACAGTCCCAGTGACTGGTCGGCAAGTGGTTAAAGTAACGCAGTGCCGTATGGCAAAAAAATGGCCTGGTCATTAAGGGGGGGGGGGTAAATTTTCCAGAGGTGTAATGGGAGTTCTAAAGAACAGTAATTGTTATGAATAAGCGTACAGGTATACAATGTGCAATCGGTTATTAAAGCTTCAATAGTGAACAATATAGGGTCATGTCCAGATACATGAAAACACAGAATTATACAAAATAATGTGGGGTGCAACATTGCAAAACAATAAAAAAAAAAACACATTGATTAGCAGAATTTGTCAAATCCAGATTCGCCAGGTTGTAATTTAATGTATTGATGATGTTCTGATTTTTAATCACCTTTCTGACAATCCCTTAGCATTCATTTTGAAAAATATTCAGCAAGAATAGCACAGTGGCCTATGCTCAGTCTACAGAATAGACAAAGGCAGGAACCTGCCAATCATTGTTGTTAAAATCCTTACAATATAATACTGCCATAATTAAGTCACATTTAGTATTTTTAGTGGTAGTAGTATTTCCGTCATTTTTATTGTACTTGTTCAAAATTATTATTTTTTATTTTTTTTTACCCTAAGCTCGATTTGTAGTATGTCTTTATAGACTGTGTATGTAGTGAAGAATATTGGTATGGATGTAATCTATTACAGATTTTGTCCATCATTAGCCCAGTGCACCACCTGGTAGTATTTTTTTAACATGGGAAACATGGTCCTATGAAACAGAAGCCATGTTGTTTTCAGAGAGAAGTTCATGCCCTCTGTTTAGAATTTAATCAGTTCTATTGTTGCTATTGGTCCCTGTGGACATATATACTTTAACAGGAAATAATAACAGATGACATTGCATTTTATTGCTGGCCAGGAGTCTTGCTCATGTGGGCAGTTATTATAATTTCCCTTTCAGTGTGCAGGCACCAGCAATAATAAATGTTGATTCTTACAGTAATACTGCACAACACAGCTGCCTGGATTTTGGCGGATTTTTTCAGCTGTAAGGCCTCATGCCCACTGGACGTTAGAAAAACACCAGTAGCTTTGTAGCAAGTTTTTTAGCGGTTTTTTAAGCTTTTTTGCATTGGCGTTTTTTCAGCATTTAAGTTTTTTTGGCGTTTTTTGGCGTTTTTAGCTAAAAATCACCTCCCTGCTATTTTATTAACTCAACTTTCCCACAATGCAATGCTTGCTAGAATTGCATCGCATGGGTGTTCACACCCATGCGATAAGATTTAGGTGCGGGGAAAAAAGGGTCCTACAAAATTTTGGTGCAAATGTGGACCCTTTTTTCCCGCATCGCATGGGTGATGCGATTCTGTCAAGCTCACTGCATTTTTCAATCTGTTTCGGGGTATCGTTCATGGAACATTAAGCCCCCGTTCACATTGGGCAGATTTGACATGTGATTTGACATGCCAAATCAGAGCCTATTGCCGGCAACCTCACTGTCCGAAGTGGTGCAACCCTGACTTTGCGGCACCGCACCGATTCCCAAGAGTAGTTTCTGCACTACTTTTGGCGGCTTCAGGGCTATTTCAATAGACATCTGTGCATGAACCCGTACAGATGCCTGTCAAATTTTGGTTTTGGGTTTAATACCACTTTAATATTTTTTAATATTTACAATTTACTTTACCATGTTACCTTCCTTAGCAAAAATTAACATGAAATAGCCACTGTGTTGCGCAGATTTAAAACTAAGTTGTTAGCACTTCCACTGAGCAGTACTGTGGGTTTGAATCCCAACCACAGCCAGGGGCTGACTGGCAACTTTCGGCCCAGGGGGCAAGCACAAACCAGAGGCCTATTGCAGCAACTCGGCCCACCTACCACCTTCCCTCTTCCCGGCCTCCTCCTGACCCCCATTCCAGGCTGAAGCCCCGCTCCAGGTACTCTCTATTCACCGGCTGAATCTGGGTTCCCGACCTGGTCAGTTGGGGGGAGCTGGGACAGCTCATCGGGGCTGCCTGGTGGAGGAGAGTCTCCAGTGGGGAGTGGAACCGGCCTCTGCTCAAACACAGCTTACACCATTCATGCTGGGGGGGGAGGACTGCACTCTGTCCTTGTCTTCATCCAGTACTCAGTAGGTCAGCAGTGGGGACTTTTTACTTCTCTTCTACAGGAATCCTCATGGCATGTCTGTGGCAGAAGCGGTGCAGCCTTTGTATGGGGTATCAGAGTGGCCCAGGGGGCAATTGCCCCCCTGGCCCAGTCCTTCCCTGACCACAACACTACCTGCCTTGAGTTTGCATGTTCTCCCTGTGCCTGTGTGGGTTTCCTCCGGGTACTCTGGTTTCCTTCCACACTCCAAAGACATGCTGGTAAATTACTTGGCTCCTGGCTAAATTGGCCCTAACATGTGTATGTATGAATGTGAGTTAGGGACCTTAGATTGTAAACTCATTGAGGGCAGGGACTGATGTGAATGTACACTATGGGGTTGGTTTACTAATGGCAATCCACTGTGCACTACAAGTGCACTTGGAAGTGCAGTCGCTGTAGATCTGAGGGGAAGATCTGCTGATTTCTATCATCCAATCATGTGCAAACAAAAATGCTGTTTTTTATTTTCCTCGCATGTCCCCCTCAGATCTGCAGTGTACAGGGGATTTGCCTTTAGTAAATAAACCCCAATATATGTAAAGCGCTGCGTAAATTAATGCCACTATATAAGTACTGTAATAAACAAATAAATCTGAATGCCAAACAACCAGCTAAATGCTCAGGTGGCATTAGTTGTTTTGTCTGAAAAATGATTTACATTTCTGCTTTTCGAGTCATTAGTTTAAAGAGGAACTATAGTCTGCAGACAGAACTTGTAATAAAAATATCTTTGCCATTCTGAAGCTTCCCTCCGACCACTTTGCATATTATTTTATATATACTGTGCTTCTGTACATGCCAAATATGCTGCAGAAATCTACCTCCACTAAGTCTGGCTGCAGCCATTTTAACTGTGGACAGCAGGGCCATCTTTAATATTGACTGGACCCTGGGCAAACATTTTCTTGGGCCCTCCCAAATCCAGTTATCATTTATCTGCAAGCAGTGTGGGCTCAAGGGGCAGCTGCTTTCAGGCCCCACAACAATGACTGGGCCTAGGGCAGCTGCCCCTTTTGCCCTGTGTTAAAGACGGCTATGGTGGGCAGCTGAAACTGCTGCCTGTTCACTTCCTGGATTTACACAGACACACATACATACATATATAGTAGAAATTAGCCCATTGAATTAGATATTAGGTATTTAGGTACCTCATCCCTGGATAGATTCGGACAAGTAGCAAAAGTGTGGGGCCAGGATGGGATTTTAAGGGTACCGTTATATAACTAATAAAAAAGGTGTATCTACAGGGATAGCTAAAAAGTATATAATTTTTATTATATCACATAGAATGAAAAAAATAATAATACAAATACAAATACAAGAACATTACTGTTACAAGATAATATGATACATCATCATAGTAACAACAGAATTGATAAAATATCGTCAAAGATAATTTCCTTGAAATGTGGACAGGACTCGTCAGGGGTCACAGTTAGTCTGGAGGTGCCAGAACTGGTATGTGTCCCTCTAGTCGTTCCAAATACCACTACCCGACATGTTTCGCGGTAATACCGCTTCTTCAGGGGTATAAAGGATGTAACTTGATAAAAAGCCACTAAAGAATGACAAAAGTAGGTACATGATTATCATACATATATCAAAGCGTGTGTACACATACATGTTCGTTTTGCTATTTCGAATATCGGTGTGTGTCAAGTATGGAGCAGTTGGCGATAAGCCCCTCCTACTTCTGACACTAATACGTCATTTATTCGATCACATGGTAAACATTTTACTTACATGAATATATAAGAAGAGTGTTCTACACTGGCATGCAGGCCAAAGCATATATGTGATACTTCCAGTGGTGGAACTGATGGTTAATGGCAAACGGAGCGTAGGCGTCGGTCGCCAAAAAATTGTCCCCCGGGCGGGCAAGGATGACCAATTGGCAAAAAAGCCTAGACAGTGGAAAATATAGAGAATGCTGGTATATGGAGTATTATATTCATTTAAAGGCTGCAGAAATATATACTGCAGATTATATTGGTCACATTATTCAAATCATTAGATATGAGTAGAAATTGGTGTTGAAAAATTAAAAAATATAAATTGAAACACCTCCAATCTTTATAGATAGGAAGGGGGTGAGGGGGGGGAAGGGGGGGAAAAACTCACCAAAAAATGACATCAATAGAGTATATGAAAACCTACCAGACTCTATGCCAAGGCTTGTGTGATGGTCAGACGATGGAGAAAGGGTGGAGAAAATATGTGCGATCAGAGAGGCACAGGAATGATATCGCAAATCAAGCGAACCATCATATCTCAATCTCCAATTTAGCCAGTACCGCTCTGTAAAATGTTTAAAGAAAGAGGAAAGTAGCAAAATAAGCAAAAAGGAGAGCTTAAGCAAGTTGGTTCTAAACATACTCTGAGTCCATACATGGTCACAGATTGCTGAGTAAGTGCAGCTTAATGCCCATACCAAAACTCTCAGGGAGAGGGTACATGGCTAAATGCAGAATGTGCAAGGTAAAAAAAGGATAGTAGGTGATAAGGAGGCTGAAGCGTAGTTACCGTTTGTTGATCCATCTGTCGGAGCTCCATCGTCTGCACACTAGCTGGCTACCATACCTGTCTTAAATAGGTCATCAACTCCGCCGTCACACAACGGCGACGCGCGCCTCGGTGACGTCACGGAGTCAGATGTACAACAGCGCACGCGCGTCGGTAGACGCGGCGCGCAGCTGTCAAAGACACAGAGGGCCGTCCCTCCGTCGGTTGCCACGCAACCTGGGACGCCGAAAAGCAACACTAAGCGGATGCGGATGGAATGGCGTGAGGAAACGGATTACTCTGTGTAGACAAAGGGACTGTGTGCAATCATGCACATCAAGAACCTCTGTACATCTCCTGCCCGCCCGTGGGATATCACAGACGACCGAAATAGCCCGCGCCGAACGGTCCATGCCACCAATGGGAGATCAAATGCCTGAATCGGAATGCATACCAATGTGTACATGGTTACATATATGTATACAAAGTTATTTGCACCTATCAATACAAGAATGTTACTTTTACCATATTATTAACACATTGTGTAGCCACCCACAACGTAATAGCAAACACATCTATATTAGTTGAAAACTGCCATTAGCCGCCTGTCTATGGAGATACCTCTCAACAGAAAAAAATGGCTATGGCTGACAGAGTAAGTATTCTGAGAGGTTAGTGTATAAGAAAAAGCCATGAAGAAAAGAATAGAAGGTGGGGAGAGGGGGGAAGGGGGAGGGGAATAGGGAGGGGAAAGAAAGAAGAAAAAAGCAATAAAGGGGCAAAAAACCAAATAAAGTAAAAAAGACGACAATAATGTGGATCCAACGAGAAAAGAGGGGGAATGGGGGCATCAAATAGGTTCTATATACTGTAGTTTATAAAAAAGCTTTGAAAGTATGCATTTCGTTGAGGCCCGGAGGATCGAGAGCGTTAAGTCTCTCGATCCAGAGAGTCTCGGCCTGTAAGATCCGTTTGTCCCAGTCACCCCCTCTTGGGTCTGGGTGTATGACTTCCAGGATTTGAAATGATACCACAGTATTATTAAATTTGTGGTGTAGACCAATATGTCTGGTCACTGGTGTTAGAATTTTACCATTGCCAGAACAGTAGATATGGTCCCGTATCCGGAGACCAAATTCACGGATGGTTTTGCCTACGTAAAAGGCCTTGCATTTGCATGTCATTAAATAAATGACGCCTTGCGTAGTGCAGTCAGTATATGTCCGTAATCTGTGTCTATCCCCATTGGGAAGAAGGGTAATAGGACCCTCCTGGACCCAAGGGCATCGAGCGTAACTCCCACATCTGTATGTACCTTTAGGGCCAAATGTAGTGGTTTGTTTGGTCTCCCTATAGTGGCTAGAAGTTAGCCGATCTCTTATTGAGGTTGCCCGTCTATATACTAATTCCGGTCGATCTTTAACATATTTCGATAGAATGGGATGATCTGCTAGTAGATGCCAGTGTTTGTTAACAATGGTTCTGAATTGTGTGGAATTGTCAGAGAACGTGGTGATTAATCTCACCGTGGACGTTTCTTT
Source organism: Pelophylax lessonae (assembly GCF_965119305.1). Lineage (NCBI taxonomy): Eukaryota > Metazoa > Chordata > Amphibia > Anura > Ranidae > Pelophylax > Pelophylax lessonae. Next base: position 105,496,408 of record NC_138772.1, read on the forward strand.
TAACGTTTTGTGTTTGTATAGTACGTCACTTCTCGATTGGCTTTTTACCCTGTTGTATGCTTTTCTTAGTGTGGTTTTTGAGTATCCACGTATTAGTAAGCGTTTCTGCAATTTATCTGCTTCAATTTCGAAGTCTGAATCTTCAGTACAGTTCCTGCGTACTCGCAGGTACTGTGCATAGGGGATACTTCTTATCAATGTACTCGGATGCGCGCTTGTGGCATGTAGCAGGGTATTGCCTGCATTCGGTTTTCTATATAGACTGGTAGTTATTCTGCCTGAGTCGGATAGCCGGATTTCAATGTCTAGAAATGGAATCATCACTGAACTGAAATTATATGTAAATTTCAAATTAAAGTGATTGTTGTTGAATTCTTCTAACATTGTTTTGAGTAGTGTTTGTGGACCAGTCCATATTAGGAATAGATCGTCGATGTATCTGAACCAGCACAGCACATGTGGAAAATATTCAGCATATGCGTCGCTGGAAAAGATCCATCGTTCCCAATGACCTAAATAAAGATTTGCATAGGAGGGGGCGCAGCATGTGCCCATAGCTACGCCTTGTAGCTGTAAAAACGTATCCTCCATAAAGGTAAAAAAATTTCTTGTGAGAATGAATCTTAGCAAGGCTAAGACAAAATTGTTACGGGGCCAAAATGAATGGTCAAGTTCTTTCAAAAAAAGTGCAGTAGATGCTATTCCTTGTTCATATATACTGTATATACAGTATCTCACAAAAGTGAGTATACCCCTCACATTTTTGTAAATATTTTATTCTATCTTTTCATGTGACAACACTGAAGAAATTACACTTTGCTACAATGTAAAGTAGTGAGTGTACAGCTTGTATAACAGTGTAAATTTGCTGTCCCCTCAAAATAACGCAACACACAGCCATTCATGTCTACACTGGTGGTTACAAAAGTGAGTACACCCCTAAGTGAAAATGTCCAAATTGGGCCCAATTTTCCCTCCCCGTGTCATGTGACTCATTAGTGTTACAAGGTCTCAGGTGTGAATGGGGAGCAGATGTGTTAAATTTGATGTTATCGCTCTCACTCTCTCATGCTGGTCAATGGGAGTTCAACATGGCACCTCATGGCAAAGAACTCTCTGAGGATCTGAAAAAAAGAACTGTTGCTCTACATAAAGATGGCCTAGGCTATAAGAAGATTGCCGAGACCCTGAAACTGAGCTGCAGCATGGTGGCCAAGACCATGCAGTGGTTTAACAGGACAGGTTCCACTCAGAACAGGCCTCGCCATGGTCGACCAAAGAAGTTGAGTGCACATGCTCTCATATCCATATCCAAACTCCATATCCAAAGGTTGTCTTTGGGAAATAGATGTATGAGTGCTGCCAGCATTGCTGCAGAGGTTGAAGGGGTGGGGGGTCAGCCTGTCAGTGCTCAGACCATACGTCGCACACTGCATCAAATTGGTCTTCATGCCTGTCTTCCCAGAAGGAAGCCTCTTCTAAACATGATGTACAAGAAAGCCCGCAAACAGTTTGCTGAAGACAAGCAGACTAAGGACATGGATAACTGGAACCATATCTTGTGGTCTAATGCAGTGGTTCTCAATTCCGGTCCTCGGGACCCACTAACAGGCAAGATTTTAAGTATTACCTTGGGGGATGCAGACTAGAATACCACAATCACTGAGCAGCAAATGAGATCACCTGTGATGTAATTTAGTTATCTTGCAAACCTGGCCTGTTGGTGGGTCCCGAGGACCGGAGTTGAGAACCACTGGTCTAATGAGACCAAGATAAACATAAACTTTGGTTCAGATGGTGTCAAGCGTGTGTAACGGCAACCAGGTGAGGGATACAAAGACAAGTGTGTCTTGCCTACAGTCAAGCATGGTGGTGGAAGTGTCATGGTCTGAGGCTGCATGAGTGCTGCCGGCACTGGGGAGCTACAGTTCATTGAGGGAATCATGAATGCCAACATGTACTGTGACATACTGAAGCAGAGCATGGTCCCCTCTCTTTGAAGGCTGTGCCGCAGGGCAGTATTCCAACATAATGACCCCAAACACACCTCCATGGCGACCACTGCCTTGCTAAAGAAATTGAGGGTAAAAGTGATGGTTTGGTCTCCAGACCTAAACCCTATTGAGCATCTGTGGGGCATCCTCAAATGGAAGGTGGAGGAGCGCAAGGTCTCTAACATCCACCAGCTCTGTGATGTCTTCATGGAGGAGTGGAAGAGGACTCCAGTGGCAACCTGTGAAGTTCTGGTGAACTCCCTGCCCAAAAGGGTTAAGGCAGTGCTGGGAAATAATGGTGGCCTCACAATATATTGACACTTTGGGCCCAATTTGGACATTTCCCTTAGGGGTGTATTCACTTTTGTTGCCAGCAGTTTAGACAATAACGACTGTTGAGTTATTTTGAGGGGACAGCAAATTTACACTGTTATACAAGCTGCACACTCACTACTTTACATTGTAGCAAAGTGTCATTTCTTCAGTGTTGTCACATGAAAATATAAAATAAAATATTTACAAAAATGTGAGGGGTGTACTCACTTTTGTGAGATACTGTATATATATATATATATATATACAAACACTCACACATATACAGAAAGACACACTTGCCTGCACATTTCTCCTCTCTTGATGAATACTCATGCATCTCTGTGGTCTCCTGTTATCTCTGCCCTCATCCAGCCCCCTCCAGCTCTCCTTGGCTTTTCCTATGACTCACCCCTCCTCCCTTGCTGGCAAATTCTCACGAGAGTGAGAGAGAGAGAGCTGTGCATGATATCATTAGCCTGGGCTAATTACTGGACAAAAAAGAGAAAGTGAGCTGTATAAGGTATTTACTGACAGAAAAAAAATGTTTTACTACCCAAAGTGAAAACAACAAGGGCAGAGGATTTAATGGACGGAAAGATGACAAAATTACTGAAGAGCCACTTTAGGCTGGGTATTGATAACTCAAGTTTTGGTCAGTTAATTGAATTGATGAATTTTGAGCCATGGCTGGCCCTACAAGCACCACTCGGCTCAACAAAAGTAGATTTTAAAATCAGCCAGGTGGAAAATGATCTGCCAAACTGTGACTGCATCCTATGGGATGCAGTCACTGACAACACAAGGGTATTCAGTCAGCAGGGGGTGCATTGGCTGTCTGAATACAATAGTGATTCTTCAATCCTCAATCTTTATGTGGATGAGGGATCAAGTGAGGCTTGCAGGCTCTTGTGAGTTTCAAGCTCTCTATACCCAGCGTATGACAGCAAAGACAGATTGATAATCTGACCTTTTTCTACATCACTCAAGCAATAAAACCAACTCACCTTTCTGCCCACCTGTCTATGATTGGACAGTGAAGGAGCAACGGCAGACATATAAGCTCATCCATTTTCTTTCCCTATCAGCATGTTTGCATGCACCTCACCTGGTCGGTTCTGGTGCTGTCCCTTTATCTCCCAGTTTAAGTTCCTTTGTAAAGAGAATTACAAGAAGGTGATATCAAATTAAATTAAAGTACTTACACAAGTTACATTTAAAATATTACTTAAAGTGACACTGTTGCTTCCCATGAACAATCAGAAAAAAAAGTTGGACCCTGGAATAGAAGAATAACTACCTGCAGCAGGCAGTAAGTCCGAACTCCTCTGCCTTTAGCACTGAATGCTCTGGCGAGATCTTTGACATCGCACTTCCCAGAATGTCAAGTGCTTGCCTCCCCTGCCATGTGGTGTGGTTCTTCCCACCAACCTGTATATCACTAATCAGTCTTGTAGTGACATAGGGATTGGGAAAGGGAACCATGGAGAACTAGGGGGGGGGGGGGTTGTTGGTAGGCAATAGGCCGCTGGTTTTTGGGGAAGAAACAGATTTTTTATTACATGCCTCAATATTTTTTTTTTTATCTGCCTGGGGTTCAGCCAATTTGTGATCTAGACGCCCCTGCTGGTTTCTTAGGATGCTCTGCAACACAACAGCGTTAAACCTAGCAGCCTGTATCAGGTGTCACCCTAGTCATTTCACAGTGGGTAGCAGGTGGTTTATGAAAATACAGGAATTTTTCTACCATATACGTATGTAAATTTTTAAGCATTTCAATATCTGCATCGGAGAGTTCAACTTTATAAAAAAGTTATTTTACTGCAATATAGACTCTTTTTGATGGTACAAAATGCACAATATTACCAAAAATACAGGGACGCCTGCCTTTACACACAAATGAACTTTAATGGCATCCCAGTCTTTGTCTGTAGGGTTCAGTATTGAGTTGGCCCACCCTTTGCAGCTATAACAGCTTCAGCTCTTCTGGGAAGGCTGTCCACAAGGTTTAGGAGTGTGTCTATGGGAATATTTGACCATTCTGCCAGAAGCACATTTGTGAGGTCAGGCGCTGATGTTGGATAAGAAGGCCTGGCTCGCAGTCAGCACTTTAAGGCCCCTTTCACACAGGCGGACCATTCAGATCCGCCTGTCAGTTTTTTTTGGCGAATCTGAACAGTCCCCCCATGCATCTCTATGGGGCATCGGATGTCAGCGGAGACATGTCTGCTGACATCCGATCCGTCAAATCTGGACAGATGGAAACCCTATTTTCCATCCGTCCGGCAGATTGGATCAGATGAGAACGGACAGACGGCCCATTCTCATCCGATTCCCCCATAGAGATGCATGGGGACCTGACAGCTGTGTCTCCGCACACAGCACGGAGAACAGCTGTCATCCTCCTGCTCAGCGGGGGATCGGCGGATCGATCCCCCGCTGAGAAAAACTGAGTCCGTCCGAATGGACTCTATGTGTGAAAGAGCCCTAATTCATCCCAAAGGTGTTTTGTTGGGTTGAGGTCAGGACTCTGTGCTGGGCAGTCAAGTTCCTCCATACCAAACTCGCTCATCCATGTCTTTATGGACCTTGCTTTGTGCACTGGTCCAAATCATTTGGTGGAGGGGGGATTATAGCGTGGGGTTGTCTTTCAGGGGTTGGGCTTGGCCCCTTAGGTCCAGTGAAGGAAGCTCTTAAGGCATCAGCATACCAAGATATTTTGGACAATGTCATGCTCCCAACTTGGGGGTGGCCCCTTCCTGTTCCAACATGACTGCGCACCAGTGCACAAACAAGGTCCAGGTCATAGCTGCAAAGGGTTTGGCTAACTCAATATTGAAACCCTACAGACTAAGACTGGGAGGCCATTAAAACTCATGTGCGTGTAAAGGCAGGCCTCCCAATTCTTTTGGTAATATAATGTCTAAACTCATACTCATGTTGCTTAAAGGGTAACTCCACTTTCGTGGGGAAAAAATAGGAAATGAAAAAATAATATAGGGTATGCAATTGTGACACAAATCATAATGTGATTGAATGTTATGAAAAATTTCAATTTTCTGAAAATGCAATGCAATATGGCTCCCTGAAGGCATTCTGTACACAGAATACATACTGAACACACTCCAGAAACATTATTTCCTGCTTCTGTGATTGGCTCACTGATTTTCCCAGAAGTCTGCACTAAGATAAAAGTCAGATTTCAGGCATCCCCTGCAACAAAAATTACATTTTTGGTGAGATACTCCCAGTAAGAAATCACATCTAAAGGGATGCAGACCCAGCAGTTTTACTCATTAGAACCCTGCAGGTGCAGCAGCTGATTGATAATTATGAAACCACTCTCATTAGATTTACTTTCCACATGGACACAAACACACAGGGATTCCTTCCGAATAACAAAAGGTAGGAATCTGCAACAAAGTTTGTTAAAATCCTTGTGATGTACATTGAACACCCAGTGGAGAATGTTTTTTTCTCAACAAAAGTTGAGTTACCCTTTAAGAATAGCACCGTCATTAAAAAAGTCTCCCTTTTTCGCTGTCTAGTAGCAGAGAAAAGCTGACTGCTAAACAGTGCCCAAATACTTAATAGCCAATATTAAAAAAATGTCCTAAGTAACCAGTGTCCTAACCAGTATCTTGCTGCAAACTCTGCACAAAAAATAGAAAACTGCTGAGTCAGTGCAAACATTGTTTTCCTGTCATTAGCCGCTAAAGCAGTTTGCCTGTTTTTAAGATCTTAAGTTAGGAGCCGTACGCTTATGTAAAATTTGCCACTGTTTGCGCCTGTTTACAACACCTTAGCTGGGTATGCTTGCTTCCTGAAAATTCAACAACTTACAACAGCTTAGTCACAAGTAGTTCTACCCCTCACTGCAGTGTGCATATAATGAATTTAAAGCATAGCTATGTCTATATTTAACCACTTCCATAACGGGCCTATTTTGGCACACCTCTCCTACATGTAAAAATCATATATTTTTTTTTGCTGCAAAATTACTTAGAACCCCCAAACATTATCTATGTTTTCTTTAGCAGAGACCCCTTGGAATAAAATGGCGGTCTTTTTTTGTCACACGGTATTTGCACAGTAATTTTTCAAACAAGCTTTTTTTTTTGCAATAGATGGTTTCATGAAAAAAAAAAAAAAAACACTAAAGTTAGCCCATTTTTTGTAAAATGTGAAAGATGATGTCACGTAGAGTAAATAGATGCCTAACATGTCACGCTTAAAAATTGCGCACACTCGTGGAATGGCGCCAAACTTTGGTACTTAAAAATCTCCATAGGCTACGCTTTTAAAATTTTCAGAGGTTGCCAGTTTAGAGTTACAGAGGAAGTCTTGAGCTAGAATGATTGCTCTCGCTCTAACGTTCAAGGTGATACCTCACATGTGTGGCTTGAACGCAGTTTACATATGCAGGCATGACGTACGTATGCATTTGCTTCTGCGTGCGGGTATCGGGGCGCTTTAAAGTTATTTATTTTTTATTGTTTATTTTAAATGTATTTTGTTTATTTTGACACTTTCCCTTTAATTTTTTTATCACTTTTTTTCCTATTACAAGAAATGTAAACATCCCTTGTAATAAGAATAGGGAATGACAGGTCCTCTTTGCAGAGAGATCTGGGGTCTATAAGTCCCCAGATCTCGCCTCTAGGCTAGAAAGCCTGAAAAGAAAAACATTTTTGGCTTCCCAGCTGAAGAAATGGCAGTGTTTACATCTGCCGAGACCAGACGTGACGTCATAGTGTCCAAAGGTCATAGAGATGACTGGGGATTATCTGGATCTCAGTCAACTCTAGGGTAAATGGCCACCACCAGACAATTCATTCTCTGGCTCGGTAGAAGCACTGGAGAACAGTGGGAGGGGGAGCATCCCCTATCGTCACCTGTAAAAACAATCAAATGGCTGAACTGCCGCCATGATTGTTTTCACATGACAGGGAATAGCCGGCAGAAAAAGGAAATATCTGAATGAAGCCTGCAGCTATCATTCAGATTTAAATACTTAAATTCCAGGATGTCTGTCAGGGTGCCAGGAAACCAGACCACACGAAGATGCAAGAAAAATAAAGCAATTTATTTATGCAACAATAATAAGAGGAGCAAAATCAAGAACAGCCGGGGTCAAGTTCGGAAATGGGTAGTCATCCAAGCCGGGATCGAGTCCAGGAACAGGTAGTCATCCAAGCCGAGATAGAGTCTAGAAGCAGGTAGTCTGCCGAAGCTGGGTCATCGCCTTATGCGGGGTCATCTACTGATGCGGAATCCAGAGCCAGGAAGGTCATCAGCCAAGCCAAGTCATGCATGGAAACCCCACAGAGACCAGAGGACTGGTAGCAGTGATGGGCCTTGGAGCACAAACGCAAGGGCAAGGTCTGAAAGCCATCAGGTGATATATATAGTCAGGTGTGCAACATCATCACTAAGCGGCGCCCAGGCAGCAGGCAAGTGATGATGCAAACAGAATTTAAAAGAGACAGCAGTCTGCACATGTCCAAGATGGCTGCCAACAGGAAGGCAAGGTAAAACCTTGACAATGTCATATGACATCCACATAAAGAGAAGTGGTTAAACCTGTGAGACTGTTTTGATGTTTAATTTTGAAAGTCTGCAATCAGAAGGTGGCGACCACCATCTTTGTACACCTCACGCTGCTCAGTGCCAAACTTAAAGTCATAAGGCACCGATGGACATTTTTGGACACCCTCACTCGGTCGTTGAAAGCCTGTGTTCTGTCAGATTTGCAAACTTACTTTATTGCTATAATGAATCTAAATTTCAAGATTTGGCTGGGTGTAACAAGATGTCTACTGCCGCCTTCTGACTGTAGGTTTTCTGTCACATTAGTAAACCTGCTAGTGGTGGAACGCATGTACAGTAAGTATTTTTGGTAAGTCAGCTGATGGAACGTCACTTCCGTTAGCTGATCTGACAGGTTTGCTGAAGTGACAGGTTTGCTAATCTGACAGAACACAGGCAACAAGGTACCATGGGATATATAGTCCATAGGAAATGGAGAAGCTGCAAAGCATGCAGGGAATCTGAGAAAGTCTGAGAAAGTGATGACCAGCAGGCAGCACTCACAGCATAAAAGCAGATTCTGCAAGTAAGCTTATATTGGATTGTTACCTATTGTTTGTATTGCTATTACAGTTGTGATGTGATGAAGTGAACATGTGTACTAAAACCACAGAGGTACTTTAAACGAAACACCAATGGCATTTATTCCATTACAAATTTCTCAATATTGCAAAATCCGGATACTTTTTTCAATTAAATCCAGCTAGAAAGAATGCAATGCCCCAAAATACAGATGGGAGAATAAAACTTCTTTCTCTTTAGTTCATCGACGGACACAGTGCTCCATTTATCCTGACTATAGGGTTATATCGCCTTCTGCAGAAGTAGTACTAGGCAGAACAAAAAAACTTGGCTACGCCCATGGGCCATCCTCATCTGGTATTTAACCTTTGGCAATCTTGGTGGCTATTACATCGGCCCGTAGGGTGTCTGAGTTAGCGGCATTATCCTGTCATAGTCCCTATTTGGTGGTCCATAAAGAAAAGGTGGTTCTTCGTCCCTGTCCATCGTTCCTACCTAAGGCAAATCCACTGTGCGCTTGCAAGTGCACTTGGAAGTGCAGTCGTGTAGATCTGAGGGGAAGATCTGAAACGAGGGGAAGATCTGCGGATTTCCATCATCAAATCACATGGAATAAAAAATGCTGTTTTTCATTTTCCTTACATGTCCCCCTCAGATCTACAGGGACTGCACTTCAAAATGTACTTGCAGTGCACTTGTAGTGCACAGTGGATTTGCCTTTAGTAAATAAACCCCATTGTGTTGCCTTCCTTTTGTCCCAAGCCAGGTCATCACAAGGAACTTGTTCTGCATGCCTTGGATGTGGTTCGAGCGATTCGGGTGTATCTGGCAGCCAAGGAGTCCTTTCAGAGGTCAGACTCGCTTTTTGTGGTTACACAAAGACCAAGGAAAGGGCTGGCCGCTTCTTCGGCTATCATCTCTAGATGAATCAGACAGATGGTGACTCAGACCTATAATATTAAAGGTTGGGTTCCTCCTTTCCCTGTCACAGTGCATTCTACTCCAGTGCTTAGTACTTCTTGGGCCTTCCGTCATCAAGCGTCAATATCTCAGGTTTGCAAGGGGGCCACTTGGTCGTCGGTGCATACTTTCACGAACTTCTACAAAGTAGATATTTTGGCATCTGCGGATTCTTCTTTTGGCCTGCTGCTGTTTAAGAGGGGCTGTTCCCTCTTGAGGGGTGTTTTTTTTTTTTCAGATGGGGCTACTGTGTCCTGGTTGAGCTCCTTTGACCTGGTTAGGGCTCTTGTGTTTAGCCTTGGGTTATTTTCCCCACCCCTCATTTTCCTTTTACCACTGCTTTTGGATGTCCCTATAGTCAGGATTAATGAAGCGCTCTTTCTGTTGATGAACTAACGAGAAACTAGGATTTTTGTACTGACCATAAGTTCATCGACGGACACAGCACCCACCCCTCTATGGAGTTTTTGATACTTCTAGTACTGCCTGCTACTAAACTGTATACCTATAGCAAAGAGGGGGTTATATACCAGCTGAAGACTGCCCATGGGTGTAGCCAAGTTTTTTTGTTATGCCTAGTACTACTCCTGCAGAAACCAAAAAAAAAACATATAGTCAGGATTAATGGAGCGATGTGTCCGTCGATCAACACAGAGAAATGGATTTTACGGTAAGTACAAAAATCCTATTTTTCCAACTGATCTAGTTGAAATGCCACATTCGTTCCACAGATTTGTTCAGACACTTTGATCAGACTGCAGGATCCTATGTGCACACTGTTTGAAAATGTAAACACTTATGTAAGTGTTCTCTTTGCCTTATCTTTTGTCCAACAAACCTTTAGAAAAAGAAGAAAGAGCCAACAAGAGAGAACAATTATGGTTTAGGGTTTTCAAAAATATGCCTACAGATTTTAAATTGTGATGAAAAATACTTAATGGAATTACATTTTTTGGCTGCCAACTCCAAAAGTACAGGAAAATTTGTACAAAGGTATGTGATTTCAGTCAACTGTGCTCCATGGTAGGAGAGGGAAGGAAATTGCCTCACTGAGACCAGGGGAATACATTGACTCTGTGGACTTCCAGGATGCCTATCTGCATGTTCCCATTTACCCTACTCATTAATGCCTTCTGCGCTTCAAGGTGGCAGACAATAACTTTCAGTTTGTTTTACTGCCTTTCAGCCTATCCTCAGCTCCCAGAATGTTCACAAAAGTTTTACCTCTTCTTGCCCTTCTAAGAACACAGGGCATCCAAGTAGATGATCTTGATCAGAAGTACTACTTTCCAGCTATCGGAAATGTCCATACGACCATTAAAATGCTCCAGGCCTTTGTCTGGGTTGGATGGGTTATCAATTACAACCAATTCCCTTCTCCTGGAATACTTGGGTTTGGTCCTGGACACATTCCAACAAAAATTTGTCTCCCATAAAATAAAATTATGTCATGTGAGAGATATGCACTCTAAGAGCATATGAGACCATAGGGAATATGAGATTGAAGAGACCTCTTACAATAAGATTCTCCATGAGGATTCTAGGCCTAATGGTAGCTTTCTTTGAAGCCAATCCATTTGCCCAATTCCACTCAAGATTTCTCCAGCTAAACATCTTGTAAACACTGAAAAAGCAGGCACATTTTCTTGATTTGCCCATGCTCCTGTCCAGCCGAGCAAGGAATTTACTGTCTTGTTGAATCACAATCCCAGCCTTAACAGTGGTGAAGTCCTTCCTTCCCTATCACTGAAAGGTTATCACAACAGGCGCAAGTCTCCCAGGGTGGAGAGGAGTATTCCAATTCCTGACAGTTCAAAGAACATGGTCATCGGGAGAAACCAAGCTCCCCATCAACATCTGGGAGCTCAGAGCAGTCTGTTAATCCTGCAGCACAGGGCCCCTTTTATAGGGAAACCCAATCAGATTGCAGTCAGACAATGCAATGGCTGTGTCCTACATCAACCATCTAGGGGAAACCAAGAGTCAGGCTGCCTTGAATGAAGGAAACCATATAATCTAATGGACATAAGCTTACTGTCCAGTGATCTCTGTGGTCTACATTCCAGTAGTGGACAACATGAAAGTGGATTATCCCAGCCACCATCACCTGGATCAAAGGTAATGGGCCCTTCATCCACATGTCTTCAATCTGATATGTCCAAAATGGGGGATTCTGGATGTGGACATATCAGACCTCCAGGTTTAACAAACTGCTTCTGTTTGTTGCCAGAACCAGGGATCCTTTAGGTCTAGCCTCAGATGCCCCTGGCCTCAGTTAAAGCTAATTTATACTTAGTATAAGTATAAATTAGCATAGTATACTTAGAATGCAAATTCTACCTTTTCGGCTCAAGAAAAAAGAGAGGAAAACCATGATTCCTAATGCACCAAACTGGCCTAGAAGAACCTGGTAAACAGACATACGCAGACTTCTAGCAGATGAAACCTGGCCACTTTTAAACAGACCAGACCTGCTATCTCAAGGCTCTTAATTCAGTCCTGCTTCTCAATCTTTTGCGTTAAGGGCATGGCTTTTGAAACTCAACTGGTAAAGGAAGAGGAGTCATTGAGTCTGTGATTTCTACCTTGCTAAAAGTAAGAAAAGACTCTTCCAGGACGATCTATTTTCGCACCTGGAAATATTTTTTTTTGCCTAATGTGAACACATGCACTTCAGTCCCAGAGATTACTCTGTAGCTCGCATTCTAGCATTCTTTTAATCAGGCTTTACCAGTAATTGGCCTTAAGTACTCTTAAAGGTCAGGTCTCAGCTTTATCAATTCTTTTTCAGAGGCTTCTGGCTTGTCTCTCCTTTATAAAAGCTTTTCTTCAAGATGTATCTTTTATTAGGCTCCCTTTGCAGCACCCTGAGTTACCTTGGCATCTCAATTTGGTTATTTCTGTCCTGCAGAAACCACCCTATGAACTTATTAGGTTAATTCCCCTAGAAGTTCTCTCTTGCAAAGTAGCCTTTTTGGTTACTATCAAATCTGTCAGACATGTTTCTGAACTGACAGCCCTTTCCTGTAAACAGCCTTTCCTCCTACTTTGCAATGACAAGGTTGTCTTGTACCCAAGGTCATGGTTTTCTCCCGTAGGTGTTTTCATTATTTTACTGTACTTCATATTAGGTCAGAGCAATTAGAGCAGTGATGGTGAACCTTGGCACTCCAGATGTTTTGGAACTACATTTCCAATAAAGCTCAACTACAATGCAGAGTGCATGAGCATCATGGGAAATGTAGTTCCAAAACATCTGAAGTGCCAAGGTTTGCCATCACTGAATAAGAGTATACCTCATGGCGACTGCTCCAGTCAGATGCAGGGATATCATGTTTGTCCTGTCCTCCAGACCTTGCAAAGTATTCCCTGTACTTTTAGTCCGCGATTACACAATGGTTATGAAATCTGATTGCATAAGCTTAGATTTTCAAAGAGAAATTTTCTCCTGCACTTTTATGAGCCCATTTCATCAGATTTTTGGGAGTTTCCTGTACATTTTGACCCCAAGCCCCTTTAGCCCAGTTGTATAAGGCACCATTTGGTTCTCTTTTTCTAAGTTTTTCCTGGTGGACATCCAATATCCTGGTGATGCAGCTTTTCACTGCAAGGTTCTCGCAGCTGCACTGGTATGGTGGCTCTGTTTCTCATTCTTAAAATGCTAGTGGCCTTGTTGTTATGCTAGCTGTGTGGTTTCAATACCTTTTAGTAACCAAATCAGAACAAGTACATATATAAAGCCCCGTACACACGCAACGATTATCGGCCGAACGATCAGCCGTCTTTTGTCCAGTGTTGTTGTGTTGGTTGAAATGTGCTGTAGACTGCACACGAATTTTGTCGGCCAACAATAACCAACTGCAGAAGTGATGTCATGTTCTGGTCTACTTTCCGTGTGTTTTTTCTTCTCTGAGCATGCCCAGTCTTGCTCATCTGACTTTTGTCGGCCGAAATCTGTACTGACTGACAAACAATCGGCCGTTCTGGTGACGGCCAACAAAAATTTATAGCATGCACACCAGATTTTGTTCGGCCGAAAAGTTGCAGTCGGTTGTCGGAAGCATCATACTAACAAGCCGACAATCGGCCGATCGGACGTTGGCCGAAAATTTACGGCCAACAATCGGTGCGTGTGTACAGGGCTTTAGAAATGCTTCTCTGTGTACTCGTTCTGGTTTAGTGATTCAGATCTATCAGAGCAACAAGACTAGCATATTAGCCAAGTAATTAGCATTTTCAGAAAGTCAGCAATGGGGACCTCCATATTTCTATTTTTTCTATCAAACATTATTTTAGCAATTTACCATAAAGTCTTATCCTGGAGATTATAGTTTGGAGATATACTTTTACAGTGGATTAGAGATCTGGTAATAGCTGTAAAAATATTGCAAGAAACGGGTCTTTAATGCGGAATTATTACAACCAGAAGAACTTAATATAGTAACTGACTTTACATGTTTTATTGGATGCCACTATAAATTTGTGTATGGTTCTTTTTAGTAGGCTTTTATGTTTTTATATTTTTTGATCCTTCGTTTTTTCAAAGGAAGAATAAAGGATCCAGGACTGCACAGGGAGACGTTCCAACAAATTGAAAAATCTCCCTAAGTGTTAATGAGCACCTCTGACTGCCTTGCTATTTCTTTTTAGTAGTAGAAAAATGGTATGATGCAGTAGTTAAAAATATTGCTCAAAATCGGAAGCATCATTTGCCCTTATTGTGCTGTCTGTGGCCAGCTTTACTAATTTTATGTGGTTAAGATAAAATTGGAGGTAAAATAAAAGAATCTTCAAGGTTCACCTTCTCTCCTACTGTTTCTGTTGAAACTGACAAACAAATGTACTTTAATTGCTTCCTACTTCCAGTCCCATTGGTATAAAAGGAGAACACTGAGGGGTAAATCAAATCACATGAAATGAAAATTTAAAGTAGAACTATATGCAAAACTTTTTTTTTTTTTTTTTTCATTTTGGATAGAGTAAGAGGGTAATAACCCCTGTTAGGGTTATTTTTGCCATCTTTGTCCCATTGGGGAGATTTACCTTCACTTCCTGTTCTACAGCCAAACACAAAGTGAGAGGAAATCTCTGCAAATTAGGAGGATCTTATGGGGATCCCCAGGTCACCAAAACTAGTATCCCCATTGAAACATTTTCCCTCTATAACTTTTCTGGGGACAACCCAAAATCTGGGATTTTTTTTTACATTCACTTTCAATGATAACGGTAAACAAGACAAATATAGAGGGTGAATCTTCCTAACAGGGACAAAGACAGCAATACAAATGGACAGGTGTTCTAATCAATCTCCCCTCTATCCAAAACTAAAAACAAAGTTGCCTTTAGTTATACTTTACCTTCTGAGGGTGTTCTGTGCACCTACCATAAACACAATGTCTTTTATTGTTGCTATGGTTACAAAGAAACCACATGTGCCCATTTTGCCAGATTTAGAAAATATTGGCTGATTGCAGGCTGAAATAGAAAGGTTTATCATTTTAACAATGTATTACAAAAGTTGATTTAACTTTTATGTAAACTAGTTTATGCTAATATCTCATTTGCATTAAAGAAAAGGTGATGCCAAAATGATGGTCAGCAAATGTTTTTTTTTATATGCTTTTTAATATGTTGGTAAGTTGGTAAACGTGAGTGTTGTTTATTACATATTTTGAATCGTCTATTGTTATATTAGATGTAGCACCCACCTAGGTAGGTGCTAGGTAAAACATATCTGTGACCCTGTTCTGCTTAACAGGAGGGTCTGATCTACTAGTTTAGCCTGTCACATGTTTCTAAGTGTGATTCACTGAGTCTGAGGGAGTGTCCCCACTGCAGTCAATGAGGGACCTTATTGGACAGTGGAGGAAACCTATGTCCGTTCCAGTGGGAGGGCATTCCTGCAATGCATCCTGGGCATGGACATAAATAGGAGGGGAGCATTTGACAGGGTGTCTTTGGGCGGGAAGCCAGGTCCCAGGAGGAGGGTGACGGTTGTCTCTTCTCCTGTTGCTGAGGAAGGTGGTCCAGGCAGTCGGCCTAGGGACCAGGGGATGAGCTGTACTGTGGAGGATCCAGTGTGTGCTGACCAAGTGGAGCTGTGGGGTAGGATTCTTCTGGAAAACCAGTGTTGTGATTACTCAAGATCTGCCCAGGGGTCTGCTTAAGAGAGGGGGCCACTCCAGAAAGGGTCAAGGGGATCAGAGAGCTAGCTAACCCTGGATGTTACAGTAAAGGGGGTGCCAAGTTGTGAAGCCCTGAAGAATATGGAATAAAGAAGGTGCCAGGAAGGGCCCTGAAGTGCCTCAGCAGTACAGTCTGCACAACAAGTCAGCTACCTCAAGAAGGAGTACCTTAGGGAGCTTAAAGGACTCATCACAGTCAAAGGTGAAGGTAAAGTAAGCGGCCTAGCCGTGACCAGCGTCAGTCAGCGTTAACCAGCGTCAATCAGCAGTTGTGTATAGTCCCTGCCTATTTTGTGCATAGTTCAGTTGTTGGAGTATCCCACTCATCCCTTCCCCTATCCAAGTTCTCAATAAACCCTAAAAAATCAAAGAAACTGGACTGGTTATTGGCTGAGGTAAGCACACTTGGAAACATGCGTAAATATACTGCTGTTGCTAATGGTAACCCAGGGGAACCCACACTAAGCAGCTCCCTTGGGAGTAGTGCTACATAACCATTTATTTATGTTTTTGCTCTATGTATAGAATAAATATGTCCCATGCTGATCCCTAGGAGCCAGGTAATGCAATGTGAGTGTGGTATGGTCAAAGTTAACCAATTATTTCTACAAAACCCAGATCTAGATTGTCCATCAACTGTGGATACATCTATATTGGAGTCCCCTATGCCTCCATTTTAATTTTAAACCCTTTAAAGCGGAGTTCCGGGCACAAAAACAATATTTTTTTGTTTGTGCCCGTCCGCTAGTTCAGCCTAACCTGAAAAGGAATTGGATAGTTAGATTTTTTTTTTTTTAAAAACTCACCTTGTAATTGACGATCGTAAATACTCACCTCAGGGTACTTCCTCCCTCGGAGCCGCGGCTCACCCCGTCACTTCCTGCGCTGCGATGATTCCTGGGAGCTAAACGCCATCGCTCCCAGGAATCAATGCGACGTCACCGGCCCCGCTCGTCACTTCCGGGCAACACCGCATTCCCCTGCTAAACAGCTTCTGGGCATGCCCAGAAGCTGTTTAGGAATGCGGCATCGCACCGGAAGTGACGAAAGGGGCCGGTGCGGCGCATTCTGGGAGAAGAAGACGCGGAAGAAGACGCAGAAGAGGACCGCGCCGGCTTCAGCTGCCCACAAGAAAGATGGAAACGCTGTGGAAGAAATTTTATAAGTAAGTATTTCTTCTAAAAGGTAAGTGCGAACCGGGACAGATCAGAGGCTAGCCATTGTGGAATGTGCTAGCCCTGACTGTCCCAGGGGTATGTTCATTAAAAAATGACATCTGTGCCCGGAACTCCGCTTTAATCTGACTCTTGAGAGTAAGAGAAAAAAAAAACAAACACCAGACAAAACACAGAACATGCCAATAAATACAATATCTAAAATAATAAACTATATACTATGTATATGAATTTAATATTTTATGTTTGAGTTTTTTTTTAAGAAGGACAAATAATACCGGAGAGAATGCATGATAAGTGTTCAGATTATATAGTCAAATAATAGATTGGTGGTACGGTCTGTTAAAGAGGAAGTAAACCCTCCTCTGCAACTTGTACCTATAGGTAAGCCTATGATAAGACTTACCTATAGGTACTGTAAATATCTCCTAAACATGCACCGTTCAGGAGATATTTACTTTGCATGCAGCCAGTGACATCACTGGCGCATTTGCTCTGAAGGAACGGCCGCTCGTGCCGTTCCTTCAGAGCCCTGTGCCGTGACTGTCGGCTCCTGCGCGCATGCGCGGGAGTGACATCATCGCGGCCCCAGCCAATTAGATGGCCAGATGCCGCAAACCCAGAAGAAGGGCGACTGAACATGTCACCCATGAGACAGGTGAGCGCTCGGCACTGTGGGGCTTCGTTCTAAGGTAAGTATTTAATAATGAGCTAGTATGCGATGCATAAAAAAAAAACATTTCTGAGGTTTACAACCTCTTTAATATAAAAAAAAGTAGAAGAGTTCTCTTGTCTCTTGGTAAAATATCCATGCCGTATATCCTTTATTTGGTGTCAAATGTGTCAGAAGTCTTACCATATAGTTTTATTTATATACTAATTGTATTTACCCTAAAAATAATGATATCGAATAAAAAGAAGGTAAATCACCCCATAATAAGAATTTTAAATGATTCACAATAAATTAATTAGTCTCTCAATGTTGATTATCATTTAATGTCTAAAGGTATTCCAACCTCTCCCTGATACCATTCATACCATTCCAGTCATTATTAAACATTTCATTATACCCCCCCCCCCCCTCCCTATTATCTTTTTATTGAAAATCAAAATACTATTCAAAAAATAATCCAGGCAGCTAAAAACTAGGAGACCAGGAGGAAACCCAAAAGAAAGGGATTTTTGAGGGAAAAAGAAGAAAAGAAAAAGGGCCAGGAGAGAGAAAAAAAGGAAGGAGAAAGAGGTGGGTGGAGGAAAAAGCAAAGGGGGAGAAGGGATTACACCCATTCACTTGCCTTGATTAGACAGTTGTCCTCAGCTGTGGGAAGTTGATTTTTAATCTTCAGCATAAAAGAGCACCATGACAAATGAGTGTCTACAAATCCTGATATTGTGCGTTTGATATTTGATATCAAACCAATCCATGAAGGAATATGGAGGAAACAGTTCATATGTGCTTCTTGCAAAGGCTACTCAGTTTACCTTTATGTGAGAATTATATGAGCCCTAAGGCAACTTGTTTCATAGGTCTCCTAAAATATATATGTATGTATATTTGAGAGTGCTGTTTATTACTTTTTTATACTTTTTCTCTTTGAAAGTACACTCATAGAATAGCCTTTGGGCAAAAGAGGACCGATCCTTATTAAAATGGTCAGTCAGTATGATAAAGTGTCCTTTGTATACGGTAACATTCATGTCATTTTCTTTAGTATGTCTCAGGAAAGCATTGATCACGACAGATGATAAGCTGTCATCTGAAACAGATATTAAGGTGGATTGTAGAAAAGAACACTATTAAGGAAAAAGCATTTGTAAGATCAATTATCAGTTAAAAAAGTTAATATCTGTGAGTAACTTTTATCAGCAAATCATAGTGTTTCCTACATGACAGTTACTTTGGGTCATTTTCATGTTGTTACCTGAAATAAAGAGATCCCTTTCTCTTATCCTATTTTTCACACTTGTAATGTACATGTCAAATCCTAAAGGTATACTTTATTTATTTATTATCTATTTTCAGGAGTTTAGGTCACCTTTTAAATACACAATGTTGATTGCAACAAGTAAAATATATTATGTAAAGCCTCATTCACACATGTATACGGATCATGTAAAGGGCCGTCTTCACCCGCATGGGATGCACAGGTGTTCTATTAGAATCTTTGAAGGCAGCCTATTAAAAAGGGGCCCATTTGTATGGACACTGCATGGATCTCCAAGCGCATCCCCAACTGTACATCCATGCAGGTCCAATGCACAGATCAGGACGTAGTCTGTCTGTGTTCTGATCTGTACATAAAATTAAGTAAAAATTATTTAGGTGGGCAAATTAGTTATAGTCAAGTTAACCAATTCGTACTGGATGCTAAATCTGGCCTGGGCATCTTAACTTCCTTGGGGCAGAAATTTGTAAATCAATAATTCTGACTACTAGTTGGTAAGAAAAGATTATTAGACATGTTCGCCTTTGCAGTTTGGTGCTTATTTAGTTCATACAATGCTATTCAAGCTCTCCCCACTCCCATTTTTGGTACTAAACTGAAGTACAGTGTCATCTACAGGCCTCTGCAAGCTGAAACATCTAGGCTGTTCAGTTTGCAAGGGAATTTGTGTTTTGCAAGGGAGTTCTCCCTTAGCTTAGTGAATGAGGTGAAGCTCTGTTGATTTCCATCATCCAACTATTTGCATGGAAAAAGTTTTTTGGTTTTATCTTCGTTGCATATAATTGGGTATTCATTGCAGAGAGATTTTTGAACACATTAACTAAGCTAAGTGAAATCTTCCCTGCAAAGCAAACAGCCTTTTTGTCTTTAGTAAGTCAACCCATAATCTTCCTCTGATATTTAACCCTCCAAAAACCTGTCTCTATACCAATATAACAGAAATAATAATAATAATCTCTGCCCAACATTTAAACCCAAGTCCCCATTCATGTTTTCTGGGAAGTTTAAACAACCTTTAGGTGTTATACACATGGTGCATCAACTCCTTATATTTTTGTGCACCCAAAAGACACAGGTGCAGCATCCAGCCCTGCTGCCAGCAGCCTGTCAAAATCATTGACAGGCTGAAAAATGCTCTACCGAGTGGTATTTACAGCTAGGGCTGTACAACGCTCAGCATAAATTAGTATACCCCAACAGATTTGTCAGAAAACCTTTCCTTTCAGAATCAACATTTTCTATGGGACACTATACTACAAAATACACAAATCTGGGCCATTGATTACATAGTTACATAGTTACATAGTAGGTGAGGTTGAATAAAGACAATAGTCCATCCAGTTCAACCTGTGTAGGTGTGTGTGGCTGTACTCATCTCACATACCCCTGAATGTTCTGATCCTTGAGATGTAAGTCTAAGAGTCTTTTGAAAGCCACCATACTACCCGCAGAAACCACCTCTTGTGGTAGAGAATTCCACAATCTTGTAGCCCTAACAGTAAAGAACCCCCCACGTTGCCTGTGGTTAAAACGCTTCTCCTCTAATCGCATTGTATGCCCCCGAGTCCTCATGCAATCCCTTCGAATGAACAGCTTTTTTTCTAAGCTGGGATCCCCATTAAGATATTTATAAATTGCTATCATGTCCCCCCTCAGATGTCTCTTCTCCAGGGAGAATAAATCGAGCGATTGCAGACGCTCTTCATAGTCAAGGTCCTCCAATCCCCTAATTAGTTTAGTTGCCCTTCTCTGGACTCTCTCCAGCTCCAACACATCCCTCCTGAGGACTGGCGACCAGAACTGGACAGAATACTCCAGATGCGGTCGGACCAGAGTTTTATAAAGTGGAAGGATTATAGTCTTATCTCTGGAATACATCCCTTTCTTTATGCATGATAATATTCTGCTGGCCTTGGCAGCTGCTGCTTGACGTTGCATGCTGTTGCCTTATCTATCATCAACCAAGACTCCCAGATCCTTCTCCATTTTTGATTCCCCCAAGGGTTCCCCTCCTAACGTGTATTGTGTTTTTATGTTTTTAGTCCCCAAGTGCAAAACCTTACACTTCTCCACGTTAAACCTCATTTGCCATGTCGTTGCCCACTCTGTTATTTTGTCCAGGTCATTCTGTAGGATATCTGCTTCATGCTGTGCAGTTATTGCCCTGGCCAATTTTGTGTCATCTGCAAAAACTGATAACGCACTACTGATCCCGTCCTCAATGCTGTTTATGAATAAATTGAACAAGGTTGGTCCCAGGACTGAGCCCTGGGGCACCCCGCTTACAACCTCAGACCAGTCTGAGTATGCGTATGAGTATGATTGCCACCAAGATTTATTTAATTTGGACACACAAAAAAATATTTTCCTAGCAAATTCATGCAAGACCATGTTGCAGAAATGAATACACCTCAATGAAAGTCTTATGGGCCATACACACTATACAACTGTCTTTAGAATTTTTCCTTTAGATTTACCAAAACCATATAATGTGAGGTCAAATCTAAACACTTTCAGTTTGTATGCAATCAGGCAGGCCCTTGCACTACATAGTTGAAGGTAAATCTAAAGGAAATCTAACAACAAAAGTTCTATAGTGTGTATCCAGCTTAAGAAGCAAAGCTACATTTTAGACAACAATATCCAAATTAACAAGAATTCAACTACTAGTGAGTCTAATTATTCATTAAACAGGTGTCCAACAGACAGTTGATTAAAAAAGGGAGTTACCTAACAAAGCAAACCCCCTTCCTATTTAATGCTTTAAGTCCCGGTTCACACTACCGCCTGACAAGTCGCGGTCCATTAAGTGCTATGGGAACAGCTCTAATAGGAGCGACTCAAGTCGCTCCGACTTAGAAAATAGTTCCTGCACTACTTTTGACCGAAGTCGGAGCGACTTGCACTGACTTCCATTATGTGAAGTCCGTGCAAGTTGTGCCGAAGTCACGGTTCACGGCGACTTCACTAGTCGCCCCCGAAGTCGGATCGCCATAGTGTGAGCCGACACTTAGCAATGGCACCACATGGAAGAGAAATCTCACAAAGCCTGAGGAAGAAAATATTTTCTTTACACAAGAAAGGTGAAGGCTACAAGAAGGTCAGCAAAGCTTTACTTATCAGTCAGAATACGGTAGCAAAAGTGATCAAAAATGGAACTGCAACCATTTCACAGAGACCTCCAGGCCATCCATGGAAGTAAACACTTTGACAGGAGTGTCTTCTGATGAGAAGGATTGAAGAAAATTGCCACGCAAGTTCACTAAAGAAGTAGAAAGCCAAACTGGGGTGATTGTTTCCCGTGACACAATATGGTGTACACTGCAGAGGAATGGCATGCATGGGTGTCATCCACAATGGAAGCCTCTCCTAAAGCCCATGCACAAAAAAAGCCCGCTAGAATTTTCCGGGGCCCATGCTGAAAAAGATGAAGACTACTGAGACTCTACTCTGGAGTGATGAGACCGAGATAAATGTTTTTGGAACTGATGGCTTAAAAACTGTATGGCGTTGCAAAGGTGAGGAGTACAAAGAAAAATGCATGGTGCCTACAGGGAAACATGGCGGTGGCAGTGTCCTTCTGTGGGGCTGCATGAGTGCTGCTGGTGTTGGGGAGCTGCATCTCATTGATGGTATCATGAATTCACAGATGTACTTCTTTATAATAAAAGAGAAGATGCTACCATAACTCACTTGGTTGTTGTGCACTTTTCCAACATGACAATGATCCAAAGGACACATCTAAGGCAACTGTTGCATTTCTGAAGAAGAACAGGGTGAAAGTGGTTCAGGGGCCAAGTATGTCTCCTGATCTGAAGCCAATCCAACACCTATGGGGAATTCTAAAGAGACAAGTTGTGCATCACTCTCCGTCCAGCATCCAGGCTCTAAAAATAGGTTGTTCTTGAAGAATGGAAAAAGATAGATGTTGTAATATGTCACCAACTTGTTCATTTTATGCCTAGAAGACTTGGTGCTGTCCTTACAAATCATGGAGGTCATACAAAATACTACATGTAGTTTTGTTGTGGGGTGCTATCATTTTTGCCTCAACTAGTTTGAGTAAAACTGAAGATATTGTAATCTAAGCTACAGTATATTATTAACCTTACTTTCATGTAATGAGCTAAACAAATGTTCTATAGTTTTGTCAACATTTTGGAAATGAGTCTTGTGTTCATTGAGATTGATTAAAATCTAACTTTTCAAAATGGGTGTACTCCTTTATGCTGAGCACAGTGTAGCTGGAAGTACTCTGGGGTCTAAGTTTACAGTCTACAATTATCACTATACATTAAAGGCATAGTACAGACAACCACACTAAGTCTATGTTTCTACTAGTGCGACTTGTCATGTGACTTTGGACACACAAAGTCGCATGACAAATTACAGCCTATTGATTTCATGGCACCCGTTCCTATCTATGCGACTTTGAAAATCAGAAATTTTGAAAAGGTGCCTACTTTGAAGCAACTTTTGATGCAACTTTGATCCAAAGAGTGTAAAGATAGTCACTAGTGGAAACATGAACTAAAGCTCCATTTCCACTAGTGTGACTTTTCAGCCGACTTTGGACACACAAAGTCACATGACAAGTCACAGCCCATTGATTTCAATGACACCCGTTCCCATCTATGTGACTTTGTAAATCAGCGACCTTGAAAAGGTACCTGCACGATTTTGATGTAATGTTTGATGCGACTTTGATCCAGAGAGTTCAAAGCTGCACTCAAAGTCGCACTCCACAGTTGCACTCTAGCCTAGTGTTTACATTTCCACTAGTGCGACTCTTAAGTTGTGTCATTTATAGTGTGACTTTGAATGCAGCTTTGATCCAACTTTACACTCTCTGGATGAAAGTTTCATCAAAGTAAGGCAGGCACCTTTTCAAAGTCGCTGATTTTCAAAGTGGTATAGGTGGGAAGGGGTGCCATTCAAATCAATAAACTTTGACTTGTCATGCTACTTTATGCGTCCAAAGTCGCATGACAAGTTGCACTAGTGGAAACGGAGCCTAAATTTCATTACTCGCATGTAATGAGCAATAGAAATCAATCTGTATTCTTCTAAACCTTCAAAAATGTTCCTTTGTATCTTATTTATTTCATATATTGCAGGGGTAGTGAATTAAAATTCAAGGAGGTCCGGTCACTAAAATGTTCCTTCTGGCCGAGGTCCGAATATCAAGTCTGTGCCATGAAAGTTTGTACGCTTCTACTTTCTTTTTTTGGGCGCAGCCACGAGCTACGGCGCTTTTCCTACTGTTTTCCCCACACTCCTTGGTAATACTCTGTAAATGTCCCCAATAATGTTCCCCCTTACATCAGATGTCCTTACCTGAGTGATTTATTACATTGGGTCCCCCCCATAAAACAGTTGCCACCATTAGGGTACCCCCTTATATCAGGTGTCCCCATCAGAGTGCCCCCTTACATCAGGTTTTTTCCGTCAGAGTGCCCACTTACATCAAGTTTCTTCATCAGAAGGTCCCATTACATTAGATGCCATCATCAGAGTGCTCCCTTACATCATTTGTCCTCATCAAATCAGGTGTGTCAATCAGAGTGCTCCTTTACATTAGGTGTGCCCATCAGAGTGCCTCTTTACATCAGATGTCCCCATCAGAGTGCCCCCTTACATCAGGTGTCCCCATCAGTGGGCCCCCTTACATAAGGTGTCCTCATCAAAGTGCCCCTTTACATCAGGTGTCTCCATCACATCAGGTTTGCCCATCAGAGTGCTCTTTTACATCAGGTTTTCCCATCAGAGTGCTCTTTTACATCAGGTTTTCCCATCAGAGTGCTCTTTTACTTTAGGTTGCCCATCAAAGTGCCTCTTTACATCAGATGTCCCCATCAGCGTACCCCCTTACATCAGGTGTCCTCATCAAAGTGCCACTTTACATCAGGTATCCCATCAGAGTGCCCCTTAATATAATATGTGCCCATCAGCGTTAGCCCACTAACATAATATGTGCCCATCAGCATGCTCCTTATTTTATGTTAAGGGGCACTCTGATGGGTACATTTTATGTTAAAGGGCATGCTGATGGACACATTTTGCTGTGCCCATCAGAAGGAACATTAACATAAAATAAGGGGCAGCAAATAATGACTGCAGAGCGAAGATGTGTCACTTAAGACTGAGATAAGATAAAAAAAAGCACTATAGCAAGCTGACAATTAGCATTCTGATTCTTTTCAATATCTCCTGCAGCCTTCAATCACACACAGCACACATAGCAGGCACCAGATGTAGGCTTTAGACAGCGATCTCCCATCAATCAGCAGCAGTGATCACTGCTTACTACCTCCTTCACAGTGGTCATTGCTGCTACAACTCTCCCCATTCAGGGTGATCACGGTTTTCCTATGCTGTGAAGATAATGACATATTTACACACTCCAGCTTGTTCTGCCGCACTCCCTGCTTTCTCCTACTCCGACCTCACCACTTAGCGCCTATCTCCCTTCCCACATGACATTTCCCCTACCTTACACAGAGGGGAGGACGGGAGGCACAGTAGCTCTGAATGGAGGATGGAAGCTGCAAGCTGGTGATTGGTTGCTTGGACCACCCTTTATCTTAGCAGCCAATCACTGGCTTGTTTACCTCAGGCAGTTTCTGCCCTCCCTCCAGAACTGTCCCCCCTCCCGCTGACGGCCCTGCGAAGATGAAAGTGTTACGGCTGAGAGTAGAACAGGCTCCTAAATGGCACGACCGCTGTGGTCCGGGTGGGAGAGTGATTGGGGCCGGACCTGGACCATAGGCCACCATTTAGTGATGCCTGATATATTGCGTCGGTCGCGTGACCCCCCCCCCCCCTCTCATTCTCTCTCAGCCTAAACTAGACTATGAGGACAGGAGATCATGTTCTGTGAAGGATAGGAGGGATAGGAATGGGAATGGGGATGGGGCTGGGCAGGTCTAGGCATGCCTGTCTAAGAAAGACCGACAACAGTGGCAGATGGTGGTCCATCAATTGGGGGGGGCAGACGGATCACTCCAGCCTGCACCACCACATCTCCCTCCCCCCCCGCCCGCCTGCCAGCCAGCCCACCCGTCAGTCAGTCATTCAGTCAGTTTACTTACCTTGTTCCTCCAGAATGACAGGCGATGGCGGCTGCTTCCCCCTCAGGCTCCTTCATGTCCCTTCTCTGCGGCCGTTTCCTCCTCCCTTCTTGGCAAATAGCATGCCTTCTCCTTTCGGCCATTTGGGAAACAAGTCTCAGGACCCGCATCCTGATTGGCCGGGAGGAGAATCAGTGTGGCAATAGCGAATATTTATTTTCTATTGTCACACAACTGGGTGGGCTCAGGGTGCAATGCTCTGCGCCCCGAGCCCATGCTTTTTTGAAGCCTATTAGAGCCTCTGGCTCTAATCAGGTGCTTTAAAAAAAAAAAACCCATTGGAATTCATGCGTCTAGCGCCCTGCATGTAGATTAGGGGGCCAGATGCATGGATGGGGGGGGCGGCGCCCCTGCGCCCCCAATGGACGGGCCGCCACTGACCGACAACCTTTTCAGGAAGTGAAAGACAGCTTAGCTAATTCAGATAAAGGGAGATAGCGTTGTTGGTGAAGAAAAGGAAGAAGCTGATTGTCCAGCTTAGATAAGACTTTCTAAGCTATACAATCAGCTAGCCAGAAAATTAATAATATCAAAGATAAAGATATTTAACATACTATTAATAGGAAAATTTTAATTTTTGACTGGATTTTCCCTTTAATGGTTAACCCAATTGACCCCATTTACTTAACACTTAACCTAACACTTAAGAAATCCCATAACATTTAACCCCTCACCTTAATTGCCTCTTTTATCAATAAAATAATACTACATTAAACCATAAAATACCATTTCAGTGAAATCTTTTTGTTACTCAAGGTGTCCCTGTGTTAAGCTGCCAAAAGATAGAATCTCGGCGGTTTCAGCAGAGACCAGCCTAGATTCTAGCCATCTATGGGCAGGCTGAATGTATTCATCTATCGATCAACTTGGGTACAACCAGCATGTTGGATTTTCAGCATGTGTTTACTGCCAGTGCCTGTGGCATCTAACAATAATCACCATGGGCTGTTATTGGAGGAATCACAGGTTGGTGGGGAGGGTCGAGTGATTTTCTGTTCTGCAACCACACACCGTCTATGACCTGCCTTAGTCTTTACAAGTTCTTCAACATGTGTGCTCCTGATTGTTTGTGAATCAGTGGTAGCTATGATGCTCCAAACGTACCTCTTTCCCTGTACTTTTAGCTCTCATCAGGTTCATGCCCTGGAGAGCATCCCCACTCAGCTGTTCCGCTTGTCAAGTGAAAATGAATGGGCCCAACACACTAATCCCATCACCAATGTAAAATCAGCTCTAAAAGATAAGTTCATTTTATGGAGCATGTTACACTTTGCATCCATACTTAGCTGCCCCGACACACCTGATCTCCCCTATCCCTGTGACATTGCACCCACTGTCACATTTTGAATACAGTACAACTGTGTGGGGCTCTGCCCACACAGCCGCATCATTTATTCACAGGAATCTGTAAATTAATCTGTAAATTCAAAAAACTACAAGTCCAGTCTATCACTACGGCAGATGGACTTTGTTTGAATGGGCCGTAAGCATACTGATTAGCACTCTTGCAGTCCACTCACGCGTCTTCCAGCTTGCAAGCTGGCAGCCCATACAGAGGTACGGTTGAAAGCTGGAGGGACACGGTGTGGGAGCTTATCGCAGGTGCAATACTTTGAGGGCTCCTATCAAAAAATAATAAATGCATTTTTTTTTCCTGTAGGAAATGTGGGTTAATTATTTTTTAGTAAAAGGTGACTTTAGCCTTTAATATATTAAGCAGAGGATCTACAATATCGTCTCACTGTCCACCTTCTGTCCAATGCGTTTCACCCCACAAAGTAGATATTCATGATATCAGCGTTCTACTGATATCAAATGATTGTACAGCCACAAATAATGAAATGCTTACAATAAAATGTGCAATTTTGACAATGTACAGTCTATTCTACCAAGTAACCACTAGACTAGTCAACCCGCAGGGATTCTTCAAATTCAATAACGAGTGTAGGTATAGGTTCTGTTGCTGCACATTCAAGGCAAATTGTAAGCATTTCCTCAGTGATAGTTTATAATATTTACTAAGGAAAAAATCCTGCAAATCATGTCAGACAAAACACAGATACTGAAAGGACATGATTTTTTAATGACATTTCTGCATATAAAATTCTTAATGAATACAGCAGGATCACCTAGTCTTGTCTCCATATATTTTCCCCTGTCTCAGTTACATTTTGTATTGCAAATCATGCTGTTAAAAATATTTTAATTTATTTGGAAAAAGTTTTACAGTTAACTCAACTGGGAGATAAAACTTGGTTATTAGGGAAGAAGGCTAGTGCCTGTTCTGTGAATTGTATGAATAAAGTAGATACTGTAACCAGGGTAGTTACCCATACAGTATATACAAGTATTAACCCATTGATGAAGTCGGCCTTCTAGGTCAGTGTTTCTCAACTCCTGTCCTCAGGGCACACTAACAGACCAGATTTTAGGTATTACCTTGGGGAGATGCAGACTAGAATACTGCAATCACTGAGCAGCAAATTAAATCACCTGTGATGTATTTCAGTTTTCTTGCAAACCTGGCCTGTTAGTGTGCCCTGAGGACCGGAACGGAACTGTTCTAGGTTACTTTTTAGAATAGCTTAGGCATAGACCCTTATTTATGTCCCTGTTTATATGCACCAAAATAATGATTAAAGCGTAACCCTACTTTTGTTGAGAATAAAACATCCTCCTCTGGGTGATGTCTGTACATTGCAGTGATTTTTACAAACTTTGTTGCAGATTCCTACCTTTTTGTTATTCTGAAGAAATTATTATTTGTTCCTCTGTGCTGTGTGTGTCTAATGGGAGTGGTTTCATAATTATCTATGGCAGCTGCAGGGCTCTAATGAGGAAAGCTGCTGGGTCGGCATCCCTTGAGACGTGTTCCGATTGGGAGTATCTCAACAAAAACAACATTTTGGTTGCAAGGGATACCAGAAATCTGACTTGTATCTTACGCAGACTTCTGGGACAATTGGGGAGCCAATCACACAAGCAGGAAATTATTTTTCTGGGGTGTGGTCAGTATAAATTCTGTGTACAGAACAACTCCAGGCAGCCATATTGCATTACATTTTTAGAAAATTACAACAGCTGCAGATTGAAAAGGAAAGGTCATTTTTAATAACATTCAATTACAATATGATGTGTGTTGCAATTGTATATGCTATATTGTTTTTTCCCCACAAAAGTTGAGTTACCCTTTAAGCATATTACAGAGAAAATTGAACCATTTCCTTCTAAACTCATGTCCCAAAAGAGCGCCTATCACTTTTAGAGACACTCTAGGCCAATTTTGAAGAAAGCAAAACCATTGTGTTTTTTTGGTTGTGAGAGCAAACCACAGCCCTTAGAGGAGACCCACACAAATACTGGGAGAACAAGAATGCTTATTACTACTGCTGAACAGTTTTAAAGCCAACTGACCCCCAACCCTCTCCACCCCCATGCTGTATATTTTGCTTAATATCAGGTTCACCTTTGCATTATATTAGGTTTTTGAATTTTTTCCCACTAGTTTTTCATTAAGTTAGCTCTGTGGGTGATCATTCCTGAATAGAATTGCATTTTATGTAATGAGTGGCCGGTATCCAAGTCACAAAGATACTTTTAGAAACAGAATTCCTATTTTGGTACAGATCCAAAGCATGAAGTAACCCTGTCACAAACCTGGGAAATTCAAACTGAGCACAACATGAAAAAAGTTGACTTTTCTAGTAAAAGTCGGGAGTAGCCCTGCCCCTTAAAATGTTCTAAGCATTTGTATTGGTTAGACTTGTGTTGGGTAGAGTCAAGCTCTACCTATTCCGAAACCCTGAGATTTGTTAATACATTTTGCTGCCTATTGCTGGATCATGTTGACTTGGTTTTTATTAATGTTTTTTTCTTTTTATATACACTTCTTGGTTTTGTGAAAGGTTAATTTAAAAAATGTACTAGTGCATTAAAATACACAGACACAGATTCATGGGTTTTTAACTTTCATATTTGACAATTTCATGCTTTTCCCAGAATTCTTCATTAGAGTCAAAACTAGAAGAAATCGGAAGAACAGAAGTAGATTAAATAAGAACAGACTCGTGCAGAAAAAAACTCCCTTTTCCTCCCTTACTCGTATGTCCAACGTGTCGTGCTTACCATTTGCATTCGATCTGACATTTGTTGTCTATGGTAAATTTGCCTGTGTTGACTTTTCACATGAAGGCGTCAAGGTCCCGCGTGTTCCAGCAATGAGAATTACAAGCACCAGGCGGGAATACAAGTTATCTTTAAACCACCATAAGGAAAAAATAATAATTCTCTTAATTAGACAGAAACACTTGAGCAGAGGGTCTGTGGACCATGCGAAGAGGCAAACACAATTTAACATTATGTTTATTTTCATTAAAGTGTTTAAATAAAAATCAGTTCTGTGAATAAATGTAATTTACAATTACCTGATTGTCTGCTGGTAACTTTCGCCACGTTCACCTCCTTCCATAACTTCAAAAATGGTAAAAACCATTTGCAGTGCGAAGGAAGTATTGTCTTAATTTAATTACTTCTGTCTGAAGCCAAGAGTCTCACTCCAATCAATTTTACATATATTCAAATGCCAGCTGAAAAGGAGATGGAGCATCTTTGTGCTGTATAAATATGACCAACCTGGTCACATGTGTCTTTAAAGGGAGCCGACACATTTTTGAGTTTTTATAAAATTTACCTGAAATTAACATTTGACATGACTTTTATATTTTACTTGTTTGCTGTTCAGTAATTTGATCATGGCTATTCATATAAATATCTGCAGATATGAAAATAATTCCTTGATGAGGTGACATTCCAAAAGCCAGCACCTTTAAAAAACAATGCTAGCAATTATAACTTCCATATTGCTATCTTCCCTGATTGTTTTAAAGTCATACACCTGGGTTGAATTTTTCTAATTTTTTATTGCTCTGCAAATGTAAAAATAGAAGTGCTAGGGAGGGAAATTAAAAAAAAAAACAAAAAAAAACGTTGCACAAAACACATAACACATTTTATATTATATATATATGCATATATATATATATATGCATATATATATATATATATATATATATATATATATATATATATATATATATATATATATATGCAATATATACCTATATACACACACACACATACAGTGGGTACGGAAAGTATTCAGACCCCCTTAAATTTTTCACTCTTTGTTATATTGCAGCCATTTGCTAAAATCATTTAAGTTCATTCTTCTTCCTCATGAATGTACACATAGCACCCCATACTGACAGAAAAACACAGAATTGTTGACATTGTTGCAGATTTATTAAAAAAGAAAAACTGAAATATCACATGGTCCTAAGTATTCAGACCCTTTGCTGTGACACTCATATATTTAACTCAGGTGCTTTCCATTTCTTCTGATCATCCTTGAGATGGTTCTACACCTTCATTTGAGTCCAGCTGTGTTTGATTATACTGATTGGACTTGATTAGGAAAGCCACACACCTGTCTATATAAGACCTTCCAGATCACAATGCATGTCAGAGCAAATGAGAATCATGAGGTCAAAGGAACTGCCTGAAGAGCTCAGAGACAGAATTGTTGCAAGGCATAGATCTGGCCAAGGTTACAAAAAGATTTCTGCTGCACTTAAGGTTCCTAAGAGCACAGTGGCCTCCATAATCCTCAAATGGAAGACGTTTGGGACGACCAGAACCCTTCCTAGAGCTGGCCGTCCGGCCAAACTGAGCTATCGGGGGAGAAGAGCCTTGGTGAGAGAGGTAAATAAGAACCCAAAGATCACTGTGGCTGAGCTCCAGAGATGCAGT